>NC_062218.1:37451799-37772335 GCF_902686445.1 Sciurus carolinensis
TGACATTCCAGCAATTCAGGAGGCTGAGGCAGGAGGATTACAAGTTCAAGTCTAGCCTCAGCAACATAGTGAGGTTCTGTCTCAAAATAAAAAATAAAAAGGACCAGGGATGTTGCTCAGTGGTACCTCTGTGTTCAATCCCCAGTACCAAACAAAGAAAAAAGAAATGACAGCAAAAAACAGACATAACAGCCTCAACCTATTCCTGAGAGTGGTGCCATCCTGATCTAGTTCCTTCTTCAAGGTCCACCTCTTAATACTCTTACAGTGGTCATTAGATTTCAGTGTGAGTTTTGCAGGGCACATCCAAATCATAAGTTGTTAAATATTAATATAAAATATTTTACATATTTCTGCTACTGTATACTTTAGGGGATTTTAGTTGGAGATCTTACTGTATATTTTATACAGGACATTTAGTTTTCACTCTTTATTCCATAAAATCTAGAAATGGACACCTCTGATGTCTTCCATACCAATCCTCAAGTCCTAACCAGAACTGATGATAAAGTTAAGCAATACAGATCAGGTAGACCTGCTGGAGAGCTGCTCTCTGGTGTACATGATGTGGTAGGGAAAAATGGGCCAGGCTTCAGCACTGACAAAATTCTCAGTTGGTTTCCAGACTCCACCACTTAATAAGTTTGACTCTGGGCAAATTGCATAATCTGAAAGTCTTGGTTTTCCCTTTTGTAATATCTGGAGGGAAAATGAATTTTCTGAGTTACTATAAGGACTAAATATAACATTTCTTAGCATTTATGGTATCATTGATGGTATTCCAAGCAAGAGCAATTATTATTGCGTTAGAAGAGGGAAGTCAGTTCTCTGCTTCATAAAATCTTTGCAAATTGGAATGTGTCCGAAGCTACTCATTATTCCCAGAATCTATTCTCTAATTCTTCTAATTTTAATAAAACAACAGTAGTTTTAGCTGGGTGTGTGACTCTGAGCAAAGACATATACTTACTTTTTCTCTTGAAGTTGGGTGGCCATGTGACTAACTACATAGGCCCATGGCATGTAAGGAGTGGTACTGTATGCATCCTTTGCCTCATGCACTTAAATGAGCACTTCCTCCCCCATTCTCATCCCACTCACCCTTCCTGTTATGGTGTTGAATTGTGTCCCTCCCTCCACCAAATTCTTATGTAGAAGTCCTAATCCCTTGTACCTTAAGGTGTGACCTTATTTGGAATTAGAGTCATTGCAGATGTAATTGACTAGGATGAAGTCTGTTATGGTTTAGATATGAGGTATCCTCCATAAGCTCCTATGTTAATGCAGGAATGTTTGTAGCTAAAGTGGATTGTGAGAGCTGTAACCTAATCATTCCAGCCTAGTTTGAATGGACTGACTGGTTCTTAACTGTGGGCAGGCAGGGTATGGCTGGAGGAGGTGGGTCACTGAGGATGTGCCCTAGAAGACTTGTTCTTCCCCACAGCCTTTCCCGTCTCCCTCTCTTCACTTCCTTGCTGCCATAAGGGGGCAACTTCCCTCCACTATACCCTTCCATCATGATGTTCTGCCTCACTTGGATCCAGATCAATGGAGTCAGCCAACTATAGACTGAGACCTCTGATACTGTGAGCTGAAATAAAGTTTTCCTTTTCTAAGTTGTTCTTTTCAGGTGTTTTGGTCACAGGAATGTAAAAGTTGACTAAAGCAAAGTTGTTAGAGTGAACCCTAATCCAGAATGACTGGTGTCCTTATAAAAGGGGGAAATGCGGAGACAGAAACAGACACATGAAGTGGGAAGATGATTTAAAGACACACTGGGAGAAGACAGCTGTCTGTCATCTATATAAGTTAACAGACCCAGAACAGATCCTTTCCTTATGGTCTTCAGAAGTTACCAAGCCTACTAACACCTTGATTTCAGATAGTGAGACAATAAATTTTTGTTATTTAAGTCACCTAGTTTGTGATATTTTGTTATGATAGGCCTAGAAAAACAATACAACCTCATTTCTGTTTCACCCTCATTGCCAAGTGAGCTATAGTCTCAATGCACATGGTGGTGAGCCACATTTGACCATGTGGACAAGGTAATGGCAGATAAACAGTAGACAGCACCATGGTGCCACCAGTTTGTCCCTGGGCTACTTAGACATAGACTTCTATGCAAAAGAGAAATAACTTCTGTCTGACTTGAACTATTTTTGTTTCAGAATCTGGACCAATATCCTAACTAACAGGATGGCTAGTAAGCAACCCTATTTATTAGGGGAGGCAGAGAAAGCAGCATTCAGTGTACTTCTTGGGTAAATGGAATGTTCTAGTTTAGAT
The DNA here is from genome assembly GCF_902686445.1 of Sciurus carolinensis. Classification (NCBI taxonomy): domain Eukaryota; kingdom Metazoa; phylum Chordata; class Mammalia; order Rodentia; family Sciuridae; genus Sciurus; species Sciurus carolinensis. Next base: position 37,454,089 of record NC_062218.1, read on the forward strand.
GGAAAATATTTAGTTTGGGGTTGGGATAGGAAGAAAGTGGACACATTTATTTCTGGTTGTAGGCACACTCATTCCTATGAATTATATGCAGTCACTCAAAGGCTCAATGTTGAAATTCAGTGAACTGTTCTCAGAGTGTTATATAGTTTAATAAAATAACCTTGTCTAGGAGTATTCTAATAACTGGTTCTCATGTTAGTCAAATTTGTTGCTGTAGCAATTATTATTATTACACCTATCAATTATGATCCTCCTCCCCATTACAAAATTTACTTTCAGGTATTTTTAACATTTTGCTCTCTCATGTGGACTTTGAATGTCTTGAGGAGCTGTAATGGAAGAGGTACTTTTGAAAGCATTTAGCCTGGGTCCATATGACTAGATTTTTATATTAAACATGTAGCAATGTATCAATGACAAATGAAAGATATTACATTAAAAATTTTCATTTTTATAAGCATAGCTAGAAATGGAATCTTCCAAAAAATTTTTAAATAAGAAGCAAGCAATCTTTTCTATTTCTGTGTCTTTCCTGGCACCTCCAGATAATGTCAGTTATTTATTCAGCAGTACTGGGGATCAAACCCAGGTACTTGTGCATGCTGGACAAACATTCTACCATTAAGTAATACCCCTAGCCCAATGACAGTCTTAACCCAGTACTATTCTCATCCCTATTTCACTTGGCTTCAGAATAATTCTTCTCACTCAGGATTCTTCCATTCTTTGAATATCTGTGTTTGAATTTAAACTCTTTTTTTTTATCCTCAGTTTCTCTTTGTCCTTTACATCTGTAGGTTTCTCTCTACTGGCAATATTTTCTATTAATATGTTTAAAAGAAGATTCCTCATCTGACTGCAGTTCCCAGTGTGTGTGTCCTCATGTGTGTGTCCTCTAATTAGAGTTTGTTGCTACTTTTTGCTTTCCAGAAGACATAATACTTGAATATCTCTTTCTATTTTTTATTGTTGGATAATAAATTATCTTGTAATGGCTTGAAACAGCACACATTTCTTATCTTTCAATTTCTGTGGGTCAGTAATCCCACAAAATTTCTGTGGGTCAGTAATCCATGTGTGGTTTAGCCAAGTCCTCTGTTTTGGGCTCTCTCACCAGGCTAATCAAGATGTCAGCCCAGGAGATCTCCACAGTGACCATCATGTTGTTGGCTGGAGCTACAGTCAACTGTGGCTGAAAAGGGGAAGACTGGAGGGGGGAAGGACCCACTCCCAGCTCACTCACATGGTTGTTGGCTAGATTTGGTTCTTCACGATCCATTGAATTTAAGACTCTAGTTCCTCAGTGGTTATTGGTCAAAGGCCACCCTCAATTCCTTGCCACATGGGCCTCTCTCTCAAGTGTTATGGCTGTAATCATAGCCCCCCATTGTCCTAATTTATATGTTGCAGTCCTAGCCCCCATTGTATCAGAGGTTGGTCTTATTTGGAAATAGAGTCATTAAGAGGAGGTCATTAGGTGGACCCTAATCCAATATGACTGGTATCTTTTATATGAGAAGGGGAAATTTCAACACAGACATGCACATGGAGAGACTGTTAAGTGGAGATGAAAACAGAGATCACGCTGGTGTTTCTACAGGTCAAGCAATGGTAATGATTATTAGAAGACCACTATAAGCTAGAGGAGAAGCACAAAACAGATTCTAGCTTCAGCCTACACTCAAGGGAAGGGAATTACATAAAGGCATGAGTACTAGAAGGCAGAGATCATTGGGAGCCATTTTAGAAGATGACTCCAGATTTCTACCAGATTCCTAATGTTTCATTAATTTCCAGTATACCTAAAGCTGATCTTTTAAAAAAAAAAAAAATTTTTTTTGAGACAAAGAGCAGAAACAAATTGAGAAATGTTCTTAAAACAAAGAAAAATAGAGCTGGGCATAGTGATTTGTGCTGTAGACTAGGCTACTCAAGAGTTTGAGCAGAAGAATCACTTGAGTTCAGGAGTTCAAGGTCAGCCTAAGCAACAGAGTGAGAACCTGGCTCTTGAAAAAGAAAAAAAGAATGATGCATGCCTCTAATCCCATTGACTTTGGAGACTGTGGCAGGAGGATGGCAAGTTGAAGGCTAGCCTCAGCAACTTAGCAAGACCCTGTTTCAAAATAAAAAGGGCTGGGGAATTCATCTCAGTGGTAAAGCACCCCTGGGTTTAATCCCTAATACCCAAAAAGGAAAAAAGAAAGAAAGAAAATCAATGTCTCCTGATACATATTTTAAAGTCTCCGGATATATGGAATAAATGTGTGTATGTGGTAGCCAGTCTCTGAGAATGACCTCCAATAAATCTTACCTCATGGTATTTACTGTCTCATGTACCCCTCCCACATTGAATCTGGTGACTTGCTTTAATCAACTGAACATGTCACAAGACCTGGCAGCTTCCACACTGGTGTTTTTAGGAACCCTGAGTCACTATGTAAAAGTACGGAGAGGGAGAAATCTTGAGACTACAGAGAAAGAGAAAGTTCAGTCCTCCCTGCACCCTGCCAACTGGTGAGCTCAGTTTTCCTGTCATCCCCACCAATATGCCAAACCTGGGATTTTTCAACCTTAGGAGTCATCTGACTGCCACTATATTGATACCCTCAAGTATGACCAATATAAGAAGCATCCAGCCAAGACCCCAAGCTAACCAAGAAAATTTTGAGAAATGATAAATTATTTCTGTTTTAAATCACTGAGTTTGAGGGTGGTAGATCAGACGTCAAGAGATAACTAACACACCAGTTCGTACGTGCTAGGCTCCTACTTCTTTCTCAGACAAGTATCACTTAATTCTCTTACCAGTCTTGTGAGGTTATAATGATCATTCCGGTCGTACAGGTCAGACAGTTTAAATCAGAGCTCCTCAAGCATGAAGTGATATATGTGTCCAGACATTCACCCATTCACTCCTTGGGAAAGTCAAACGGGGCCTAAGACTTACAAGCAATTAGCTTCTTTGTTCTTCCAATGTGAGGAACAAATCCTACCATTTCCTATGATACGTAAGAGTTAAGAGGGGCACATCCAAAATTTACATGGTTGTGTCTGATTTTGAGTCAAGCGTGCTGTGCGTTGGCACAGAGCTGCCTCCTAAGACATCTTCATCACCTGCATCAGGGCTCTTCAACTTTTGGAGATCATGGATGTTGAGCACATTCAAGACAAGGAAGTTCCAAGGCCAAGTCCTAACTGATTTGTCTGGTAAAGATACTATACATCACTTTTAGATTCCGTTTATTGCATACATAGACAGCAAGAGGAAGAAGAGCCCTTTAAAGATGTCAGCTCCCATGAGCCTGTCCGACACATCCAAAAGGACAACAGTGGAAAGGGGGGCAGGGCACATGATTGCAACTTGAGTTGTGGGATGCCACATTGCTGATTCTAAACAGCAGCTGAGTGGAGCAGATAGCCCTGTACTTGATCAGAACCCAGGAGGCCATGGGAAGGCAAGTGGAAAATGGCCTCAGAGCAGCCCCTCAGAGGCTTCCCATCCTCTTGTGTCACAGTAGGGTCACAAAGCAAGCTACCAACACTTGGATAAGCTATCGTTCAAACCTTTGTCTGTATGGCCCATGCAGATCCACAAAAGTCACCCACATGCCATGGCAGGGCCATTCCTCTCCAATGGACATGTTTTATTTTAATGACTACTAAGAATTCATTAAAAATAAAATTTACATATTTTTGAAAATTTTGCCTTTAACCTCAAGGACTCAAGAGTCTCCCTGTAGCCTTTAGGGATCTCATGCATCCCAGGTTAAGAAGTCTCTTCTAACATAAATTGCTTGATCTAAAACCCATGACAGGCTGGGCATGGTGGCACACACCTGTAATACTAGCAGGTAGGGAGGCTGAGGCAAGAGGATTCAAATTTGGAGGCCAGCCTCAGTAATTGAGCAAGGCTTTAAGTAACTTAGCAAGACCCTGTCTCAAAATAAAAACTAAAAAGTGCTATGGATGTGGCTCAGTGGTTAAGCTCCCTTGGGTTCAATCCCTAGTACAAAAGAAAGAAAAATAAATGAATGAATAAATCCCCTGGCAGCACTGCTTGGATGGTTCAAGGACAGCATTATAGAAGAGACTCCAGAAGGTAAGACAACAGGGAAGCTCTAGCCTGTGAAATCATCTGTATCATGGTAGTTTTACTGTTCATTTCCAGTTGGGAAATTAGAGTTAATACAATTTGGAAAACAGAAAACCCAAACAACAACAACAAAAAACCATTCTCTTCCTCAACCCACCTCTACCTCCCAACATAAGCATGTCCTTATGGCATCGATAAACATGGCCACACAACAAAATCTTTTTAAAATCATTTATTTCCCAGAAAGTACCAAAAGAGAGTTATAGTACACTTCCTTACACTTGTTTTTATAAATTTAATTTTCATTTTTTGTTAAGGTGAATCCAAAATCTTGCAAGTGTTTAGGTTCACTAAAGATCAGACATGTCCTCTAATGTGAGGCTGGAATAGAACAGGTCAGGGGGCAGCCATCAGGCAGGCACAGATGTTTTGGATCAAGGGATCAAGGGATAAAATGTTTTTAGTGGGTTCCTAATTGAAGGGAACAGTCGTAGGGAAGTAGAAAGAGCCTGGATATTAAAAGCGGTTCTAGGACTAATTTGGTAACTACTCAGTTGCTAGGTTTGAGGAAGCCATACCATGCCTTGGTTTTCTTAGTTTTTATTCCTTTAAAATTGGAATAATTTATGTCTGATGATATCAATCTGAGTTGATAGGACAGAAACCCTAATAATAGTGGCTAAAATAATAGTGATTTTTTTTTTCACCTAAGAAGTCTGAAGACAACTGCATATTGAGCAACTCGCATATACCAAGTGGAGGTGTTTAGGTTTCTCTTAGATTTTTCTTGGTGGGAGAGTTACTCTAGCTTCATCTGTAATCCTCATCATCAGGCAAAGGGCAAGGAGCAGTTGAATCAGTCTCCCTTTAAAATCTTTTCTTTCCTGGAAGGATAACCTAATAAAGTCTGCCTGTGTCCTCATCACATGACCACCTCTCTATCATGGAGCCTGGGACTTGGAGGTCTAAGCAGACCCACAACCGCTTTCAACAGAATCAAGCATAGGCCAGGAGATAACTGGAAAGTGGATATTGTGTTAGCAACACGCAGCCTCAGAACTCGTTCTAATCTATTTCTCAGTTTGGGGAGGACAGTAATTAAAAATGCAACAATGAGATGCTGTTGTTCAAAACACACTTATTCAGCACTTATCGTATGTAAAGCAGCCAAAGCACTTTGAACTTTAATGGAAGATGGTCCTGTGAAGCGTGACTCACTGGAGCCAGAGGGCTGTCTCCTCTGAGTGATGGCAAGGTTGTGACGGGCACAATAAGACCTGACACCATCTGGCTTTCCCATCCTGTCCTCCCCTAGACCAGCACCCAAATGTGCATGTTCATTAGGTAGTAATTGAGCATGGCGTCAAGGGACTTGGAATAGACCCCCTCCCCACACAGGACGAGCTGCTAACCAAATCCTTCCCTTCCAGGAGCCATTCAGGCACCACCTCTTCCCCAGGGCTCCTCTGACCACACCTCCTTCTGCGCTCCGAATTCTAGGACATCCCACCACAGCTCTCCTCCGTGTGTTAAGAGGATCTGTTTGTCTTATCCCCCTTCTCACTCCCCCAAAGTGTCCCTGAACTTCTCGGAGACCAGGCATCCTGTCATCAAGCTCTGTATTCTCAGTGACTGTTACAATGATTGGGCGTCACTGCTCGGTAAATACTTGTCAAATGGCTGAAAGAATCAATGAATGATGAGCCAATAAACAAGTGAGATAGACATGTGTTTGCCCAGCAATGAGGCATGTGTTCCATTTCAAGAGACAAACACTGCAAGTGTTATAAATGGCAGATAATCAGTGATTTAGCATCAAACCAAGAATAAAAACTTTATGAATATATACCCATCCATAAGTTATTGTCATCCATACTCAGGAACAAACATAGAAGCCAAAGAGAACACGATGTGATGTCATATATCCATATTGTGTTTTGGAGGTTGACATAATATAACTGGGGAGTGGAACAATATTGTAGACATTTAAATTCTATTATGCTTGCTTTTTCTGAGTATATTAAGCTGCCTATGTAGTCAAGAAGTTATGACACTTGGTTTTATAATAAGAAAACTGCTACTGGGGTATCATGTCATGGATGAATGAATTAGGAGCTCCCTTTTTTTCTCAGTTGTGTTGTCTGGATCACAGGGACACTAGGCCAGTTTAAATTTAACTTGTCAAAACTTAATATAAACCAGGCGTAGTGGCTCACAACTGTAATCCCAGCAACTCAGGAGGCTGAGGCAGGAGGATCCCAAGTTTGGGGCCAACCTCAGCAACTTAGCAAGGCCTTAAGCAACTTAGTGAGACCCCATCTCCAAATAAAAAATAAAAAGGGCTGGGGATATGACTTAGTGCTCCTGGGTTCAATCCCTAGTACCAAAACAGCAACAACAAACCTAAGATATACATACAGAGGAGGAACACCTTACAAGTTACAGGCCCATGAAATTTTTATAAAGTTAGCACAGCACCAAGCCTATATCAAGAAATGGAATGTTCTCAGCAGCCAAAAGTCGCTCTCTTCTCTCTTTCCAGACACTGTCCTCTCTCCAGAGTAACCAATATCCTAACTAATAACAACATAGTTTAGTTTTGCTTGTTTTGTACTTTATACTTATGGACTAATCCATAATGAACAGGGATCTTTGACTTCTGTTATTCATGCCACTTTATATTTTCCTTCCACACTGTATCAGGTTTTGTCTGTGTGACCTACAGAACAGAACCTGTGGGTGGCAATTCACTTCCAAGACTAGGTCTTGAAAACACTGAGTCTTCCTCCTTGTTCTCTCCCGATCGTTTTTTTCTGGGGAAAGCAAGATGCCACCTTATGAGGACACAGCAGGCAGCTCATGGATAGAACCAGATGGCAAGGAACGGTCTCCTGCCAACAGCCATGTGTATGAGCATCTTAGAAAGGGATCTTCTGGTCCCAGTCAAAGCCTTCGGATGCCTGCAGTGCCTGCCAATGTTCTGTCCACAAACTCGTGAGAGAATTAAAGCAAGAACTATCCAGTTAAGTCACTCACGAAGTCCTCACCCAGAATAACCATAAGATAGTGAATGTCTTATTTTAAGTCAGTAAGTTTGGGGTTAATTTGTTATGTATCAATAGATGACTAATACTGATTCCTTTGTTTGTGATCTTGTTCTGTCATCATTATACTGTGGGATATGTCCAACGGTCACCAGAGTAGGAGGCTGTCGTTTCTCATTGATGAGTGGTGTTTTATTATATGAATATAACATTGGAGATTTATTTAGTGTACTCTGATGGATATTAGGTTGTTTCTAGTTTGTGGGCTGCCATGAATATCCCTACACGTGTATTTCAATGAAAGTATCCACTTAACTGAATATTACTTAAGTGTGGAATTTCGGGTCACAGGTAGGTATATGACTTGAGTAGATTCTACTGGGGAATTTTCCAAGTGATTTTACTAATTTATACCTCCTCCAGCACACATAGAGTTCCAATTGTCAAACATCCTCACTAACACTTACTGTTGTCGTCTTTTTAATGTCAACCATTCTGGCAGGCCAAGGTAACTCTGAAAGAAGGGAATCAAACAGGGAGTCACCGCTTTCCCTCACCCTTCATAATTCTCGAGGTCACAATGACCCCACTTTCTTCCCAAACCTTAATTTTCTTGCAGATTGTACCATTTGCCTTCACTATGGTCCACGTTTAGCAAAGCCAGTCTACCAGAAGTCATTTCCTCTGCAAACAAAGTTCTTAAACTCAATGATACAGATCCTTATGTCCGGGTGAAAGACCAACAGAAGTAAAGATAAAGTTCAATTTAAAAGCAGGTTGTTGGAGCTGGGAAGGATGACTCACACCTGTAATCTGAGAGGCTTGGGAGGCCGAGGCAGGAAGATCACGAGTTCAAAGTCAGCCTAAACAAAAGCAAGGCACTAAGCAACTCAGCACTAAGCAACTCAGACCCTGTCTCTAATTAAAAAACAAAATAGGGCTGGGGATGTAGCTCAGTGGCTGAGTGCCCCTGAGTTCAATCCCTGGTACCAAAAAAACAAAAAACAAAACAACAACAACAAAAAAAAAAAAAACCAGGTTGTTAGAGCTGGAAGGAAGAGGTAAAGGGGCACAAAAGTTCTGAGACTAAGAAAAAGTTGACAACCCCGGAGCCCACACCACTGGGCTTATTTAACATGCTCTTCCAGGGCAGGTCCTGGCAGGATTCCACCCTCAGTAGCTGCCGCATTCCTGAGTAGAAGTTGGTCTTTATAAGAGCACACGACTGCCCTGGGACGTCTTGTTTCCATTGTAATTTGCCCAAAAAGAGGTCACCACCTACATGTATTCATTTTGTCAGTAACTATTGAATGCTTTTGCCATGTGCAAAATTCTGGATGAAGGAAGGCCTGGTGGTGTTTTGGTAGTTTATATACAGATAGAACGACAACAACACACAAGGTGCAATACGCCAATCAAATTATCTGTCAGTGAATTATAAGGAAGAGCATATTCACAGTATTGTAGGACAGAATGAGCTTGTAGTTTTCCTAAATATATTAGAAGGAATAATGATTTTGTAAGTATAAAAAAAGTGCTAGGGCTGGGGTTATGGCTCAGTGGTAGAGCGCTCACCTAGCATGCGTGAGACTCTGGGTTCAATCCTCAGCACCACATAAAAATAAAATAAAGGTATTGGGTCCACCTACAACTAAAATAAAATGTTTTTGTTTTAAAAAGAAAAAAGTGCTAGACTTGAAGAAATAGCACCAAATTGGCTATATAAATTGTAAATACATGCCGTAGTTCTATTTGTTCTGCGCTCTGACAGGGAGGAGTACTAATACTAACTTTATGTATTCTTCATCCCCTTCTTACATTTTCTAATTAAGTGGAAGCATTTTTGGATTGTCTGTTAGGTGACCCAGTTTGGACTAGAATAGTTAGTGAATATTCAATAGCACTACACAGAGAATTCATATTTCTACAGAATGGAAGATCCTTCTCAACTTAGAATCAATTGAAAGCTGCAGTAGTCTTCCCATCAAAAGGAGTAGATATAATAAAGTTCTCCTGATGGTGGCCATGACACAGAGGCAGACACCAGAAAGAGACAGGAAGCTGCAAGGCTACATTGATAGCAAGGTAGCCAAATTGAAGGGCACAATCCTCCACACTACTATGGTGGATAGAATTCTGTTACCTAAAAGTTTTAGAACTATGAACAGCTTCCAATGCACAAATGTAGTCTTCTTTACAGTTTTCAGGAGGGAGTTTTAAGACTTCAAGTGAGTGGCTCACAAAGACAAGGATAGCAAGAGATGTAAAGAACTTGGATGACTGGCCATGTCTGGAAAGAGATAAGATTTAACTAAACCACAAAAAGAGTATAGGAAATAGATGTGTTTCTCCAGGCTTACATTACCTGAGCAGTGAATTACATACAGGGTTCATTCTTAGGAAAAGATGTTAAATTCACCACTTGGACCTTCAGAGAATAATCTTTACACAATCAGGATGGCATGAGTGATGTTTATTGATTGTGTTTATTTTCTGTTGCTGCATAACAAATTACCTCAATCTTAATGACTTAAAACAACTCCCGCCTATGAGTTCAGAGTGTATACGTCAAAGCCAGACACAGCGTGAAGAGGGTTCCTGCTTAGCATCTTGCAAGACTGAAATCAAGATGTTGACTGTGCTGCTGGAAATTCTGTGGAAGAATCTTTTCCAAGTTCATTCTTACTGCCAGCTGATTCAATTTCTTGTGGGTTGTAGGACTGGGGTTCCTATTTGCTGGTTATCTGTCAGCTGCCCTCAACAACTAGAGGTCTCCTGCATTCCTTGCAACATGGTCCCCTCCATCTTTAAAGCTAGCAAGGGCATGTTGAATCCTTCTTGTTCTTTGAATCTGTCTGACTTCCCTGTCTCTGACCTCAAGACCCAGATACAAAGGACTCCTGTGATTAAATAATTCTTGCCCAGATAATCTCCTCACAAGGGCAACTGATTTATGACCTTAATTACACCTGCAAAATACCTTCACTGCAACACCTAAATTAGTGGTTGAAAAGTATTTGTATAACAGGGCAAGCAATTGGGTGTGTTGGGGGAGTCATCTTAGAATTTTTCCAACAACACTGCTTTCAATTTTAGAATCCACCTTAGATTCTAAGCCAGTAGCTTTCAACCAGGATGAGGAGTGATTTTGATCCCTTTACGAGGGGGGAATATTTAGCAATATCTGGAGGTATTTTCAGATGCCAACTAGTGAGTAGAGGCTAGATGTACTGCTAGTCTATCTACAACGCATAAGAGAGCTCCCTCAATAATTATCCAGCCCAAGATATCAGTAGTTCCAGGGTTAGGTAACACTGCCTTAAACAAAGCAGGAAGGTCATTGTTATTATTGGTAGAGTTAGTTACCAATCTCAGTCATACAAAGGTACAAGTATAACAGATGCAGCCTGAGGTGGAATGTGGAAGGATAGCAGGAAAAGGAAAGGAGAATGGGATATTAGCTACATCTTACACAAAGAGGTATAATTTTTAATATAGTGTAACAAGAATGCAATTCTAAAATAGAAAATTTAGAGTGTTAACCTGCGTCATTTAATCATAACACAGTAATTCAGTACAGTAACAGTATTTACTTAGCACAATGATAGTACACAGTGCAGTAACAGTGATACAATAATGTTTTATAAGTATATATGATAACCTGAAGTTGGAATTCCTTTAAGAATCTAGTCTCTTGTGCACGTCGTTCTCAGATGAAGGTTCAATTATTTGCAGAATAAAATCAGTATGCTTTCTGTTGCTGTAACAAAACACTAGAGATAAATAAACTTAAAAGGAGGAAAGTTTTACATTTGGCCAGTTTTGGAGTTTTCTGTCCATGCTCAGTTGGTCCACTGCTTTGTGCCTGTATGTGAGGCAGGACATCACAGTGCATTTTAGAGGAGGCCATTTACCTCGTAGTGGCAGGGAAGCAAAGAGAAGGATGAAAGACAGGGGTTCCAATATCTCTTTCAAGGTCACACCCCCAGTGATCTAATATCCTTCCACTAGGACCCACCCACTGAAGGTTTCATCACTCCCAATAGTGCCACAGGTTGGAGACAAAGACCTCAACACACAGGTCTTTTGAGGACACTTAACTAAACCATAGCAGTCAGTTTCTTAAATATATTCAATAACTAAGTATGGCAGTGCACACCTATAATTCCAGATACTTGGGAGGCTGAGGAAGGAGGATCACAAGTTTAAGTCCAGCCTGGGCAACTTAGCAAAACCCTGTCTCAAAATAAAATTTAAAAAACCAAAGGTTGGAGATATAGCTGGTAGAGCACTTGCCTACCATGTGTGAGATTCTGGGTTCAATCTCTACTACTGAAAAAATAATCTATCTATCACATAAACTACTATCATTTATAGATACCCCCAAATTGTGTAGAATTATGGATCTGAACTAGAAAGCAAGACCAAAAGAAAACAATGTAAATTGTTGGTTGAAAAGATTAAAGATCAATTTTTCCCTTTAACTTTTCATTAATGTTGGTTATTGTGATTAATTTAAAACTCATGACTTGTTTTAAGTTACTCTTATTACATTTTATTAAATTTTAAAAATTGAATGTTGCTTTCCTCAGCTTTTAGAACTTGAAATGATGACATTAGATGATAGTGATACAAGATTAGAAAGGAACATCTCTTACTGTTTTCCTCGGGATCACTTATATTATTATGTTAGCATGTCAAAAGCGTGATGATGTCGAGAGTAAGGATGCTGTAACACCGGGGCCTGGGGACAGTAAGTAGGAGGCCCAGGACACCTAACAACTGATAGAGCTCTCTAATGGCTGTTTGTGACGCCTGGGCAATAAGTATATTCCCTGCCAAAAAACAGTGGTACAATGGGAATCATCTCACAGGATGATGGAAAAGTGAGTTAGGAGGGGGAAAATGTGGACTTCTTATTCAGGGAGAGTGTAAAATCACTGCACAGGAGTGAACTCTGGACTCCTGACTAATGTTAGGAGTTTTGGGGAGCCAAGTAGACTTTTGGGTTTTTTTTCCCCCAGCACCAGAATTTGTCAATTCAAATGACAATAGCTACTTAAACTGGTATTTTACAGCACTATTCAGGCCTGAGGTGTAACTCAGTGGTAGAACATTTGTGTAGTATACCCTGGATTTGATCTCCAGAATCCCTTCTCCCACCTGCCCTCTATCCCTCTCTCCCACTTCCCCCTCTCTCCCTCTCTCTCTCTCTCTGTCTTGCTGCCTCTCTTCCACACACACACACATAAAAATTAAAAATAAAGTGCTATTCAGCATATACTTTTCTATTTAGAAAACAAATTCCAATGTTTATGAAATCTAAATGATATATGAAGTATACAAATTCATGTAGGAAACTTGTATCAAAAATGATAAATCCATACAATAAAAAAAAAGAGTTCAAAAACAACAACAACAACAACAAAAAAAGATAAATCCAAACCTGATCTTAAGGAAGCAATCAGATGAACCCAGAATGTGAAACAGAGACTGGCTTAGATTCTTCTTAAAAATTTCATACCAGCCAGGTGTGCACACCTGTAATCCCAGTGGAGGCTGAGGCAAGAGGATTGCAAGTTTGAGGCCAGTCTCAGCAAATTTAGTGAGACTCTGTCTCAAAATTAAATATAAAGGGTTTGGAATGTAGCTCAGAGGTAGAGTACTCCTGGGTTCAATACTCAGTACAAAAGAGAGAGGGATTTCCTTAGATTGAAAGACACTAAAATAGTAATAATAATAGCGATCACAATATGTGAACCTTTTTTTTTTTTTTTTGCAGTGCTGGGAATTTGAACCCAGGGCCTTCTGCTTGCAAGGTAAGCACTCTACCAACCAAGCTGTATCCTCAGCCCCATGTATGGACCTTTTGAACCTTAATTGATTTCTGGATTTAAAAATAAACTACATTAAATGATCAGGAAAAAGTTGGGGAAATTTGAATATGGAATACATAATTCATATACATACTCATATGTGGTAAAATTGTTAATTTTTTGGTATAAAACTAATAATGTTATTATGTAAGAAAATAGAACGTATCTTTATTCTCATGGATGCTGTTATAACATTAAAAAGAAATTAGGAGTGGAGGGTTACTATGATTTAAATGTGTCCCCCAAAAGTTCATGTGTTGGAAATTTGATGCTGAAATTTATGTGCTGATATTTGAAGGCAAGGTCTTTGGGAGGTACTTAGAGTTATAATGCAGTAAAAAAGTCTTCACCAGATGCTAAGAGGTATTGTCAGAATTCCAGTCTTCAGAATCCTAAGCCAAATAAACTTTTAAAAATTCTTTAGAAATTACCTGGTCTCAAGTACTTTATTATAGTAACAGAAAGTGAACTAAGACAAGTGTCATGATGTTTGCAACATCTTTTTAAATGATTTAGCAAAAAGTTACATATATAATATATAATATTTTATATATACACATACAAAGAAAGAACTAGAGAGAAACCAAGTATGGCAAATATTAACAATGATTAATCTAGGGGAAGGGTATATGGGTGTTCCTTATACATTCTTTGAACCTCTCTGTAGATTGAGAAAACTTTATTATAAAAAAAGTTGTAGGAATTATATCTATATGCTTTAACATGTCACGTACAAATGAGTATTAAATTTTCATTTCATTTTTTTAGGTAAGTATATTATTGGCTACCTTTGCATTCTGTGCAGTGGTTCGTTTAAAAAAAGAACATATTTTGTTTTGCACTGTATGCTTCCCATAAGAAACATTCAGATGATAAATTTATAACCAACCACAGCCAAGTGCCCTTGAGGAATCACCTGTGTGGATACATCTGCAAACTCTCTGATGAAGAGTTCAGGGGCCACGTGCTTCATGTTTACCCCTAAGCGCTGCTTTGCTGTTCCTCTGGCCATGGTGTTTCTTTTGGCAAACTTTGCCTTTGCCATTTTTCTTGGCTGCTTGTGCTCTCATCCACCGCTTAATGGTATGATTGTGTGGGCTGACGCAGATTCTCCTGCGCTTGACGTGAAGGCTGCCAAGAAGGGAAGAAAAGTCATCACTGATAGAAAAAGCACAAATGTACAAAAAATCAGTGACTCACAAGCAGCCCCACCTTGGGGCACTGTAATCTCAGAGACTGAGTCCTGAAGCTGAGGAACAAAAACTTACGTTGTGAAGGGCTAACAGATTTGGCTCCATGGAAATATTACAGGCCAGGCTATCTGGGCAGTGACTAAACAGACTCCATTTTGCTCTGAGACTCCATGTTATGTAGAAAATGAGCTTCTCCGGTGGGAACACCTGCCTCTGTACCCATTATCAGTTACTTAGCATGACGTGTTTAGCAATACAAAATGACAATTCTTATGTGATGGAAAATTATTCTCTTTTGATTCCTATTTCTCCTAAACAATGCACCATGTGAACAGTGATGTCAACAATGATTTTGTGGATGTTAGTAACCATTCTTTAGTTTGTACCTAGGTGGGGTCGTTTTGACCTGCTTCCCCCTCTGCTGATGATTTCATGATGTTAGTTTGTAATTTTGAATCATAAACGGACACTTATGATTAATGTACTGATTTATGGTATAAAAACTCTGCAGGGCTGGGGAGATAGCTCAATTGGTAGAGTGCTTGCCTTGCAAGCACAAGGCCCTGGGTTCGACGATCCCCAGCACCGCAAAAAAAAAAAAAAAAAAAAAAAACCTGCAACCCAATGGTCGGGGTTGTTCTCCCAGTAGCCATTTTTGGGGCATTGTGTGAGACAGTCAGTCGGTCGGCTTAATAAAGATTCTCAAATTTGGACTTCTCAGTGGTGATTCGTCTGTTCTTAAGTTGTGCCCCAGAACAATATCCTGACTGCACACTTCTGCCTATGGTCCTTAGACAGCAGCAGAGAGCCTTCGAAGGGGAGGAGGAGTTGGGTGAGGATAAAGAGGAAGAGTAGGAGGAGAAAAGAAAGAAAAATGAAAGAAGAGAAAGAAGAGGGGAAGCAGGAGCAGGGATAAAGGAGAAAAATGAACAACAAAAACTAAGGGAAAACAATTCTCCCCGCTGCCCAAGCTTCACCCAACAAAGCCAACTCATCCTCAGCATCCATCTCTAACACATCCTTATCTGGAAGGGTTTTCTGGGTCCTCTCAGGTAAATGCCCTGATTTTCTCCCTGTGAGTCTTCAAGGTGAGAGTCACCTCTCTGTTGACACTTATTTCACTGTCTTTGATTTGGGTTCTGGTCTCATGTCGCCTACTGAAGTTTTGCCCCTTAAGGGAGGAACAGCCCAGGTGTATTTTTTTTATTTATTAATGAAATTATCTTTTTTTAGGAAGAAGTGTTTACTCTTTCGGATGAATCTTTATTTTTCTTTCTTTATTTATATGCAGTGCTGAAAATCAAACTCAGTGCCTCCCACATGCTAGGCAAGTGCTCTACCACTGAACCACAACCCCAGCCTCCACCCCCCCCAGGTGTATTTCTGAAAAGACTTTTTTCAAACTCTGTTACTCACTTCAGGTATGAAGTGAAAATTGTTCAAAATAAAGATGATCTGGATTTGTTTTCAACAAAACAATCCACTAAAATATTTTAGTTCTTCATTAAACCTCACTGAGGTATGGGTCTACAGTACAGCTCAGAATTGTGTTCATTTTCATTTTTCTATATGAAATTTTAAAATTGGGGTGGGAGAACCTTCAGACGGCAATCATAATTTCTGGTAACTAGAAGTTCTTGTTACAAAAAAATAGTGCAACCTTTAACCCTTCATCAAGTGCCAGCCACCTCTGATGAAATGTTATAAATCCTGCTGCCTCTGCATATATATGTATTTGTGTGTATTTCTATGACTTGATAAATTGAGCCCCTAGGCCCTGTTATTCAGGGGGGAATGTGGGAGTTAAAGAGTAGGCTTCTCCAGGTGCCCTAAGTGGCACTCTCAGATGAGATAGGGAGAGTGGGAGAGGTGATTGAACGTTAGTGTGATAAAGCCAGCCTGTGGGAGCACCTTAAGAGGACAGTATGTTCCCTAAGTGTATTAGACTGAGAGGGTTTCAATGAAAAACTGATTCTCACTATGGTCAACGGGTTTGCTATTATAGGAGAAAAGATGGCTGTAGCATTGCTGTGGAGGAAAAAAACCAGAAAGCTAGTTGAAGCTCCTACCCATTTTAAAGACTGAAACTCCTCTCCCTGTGGTGTCAGTAAGAACAAGAGTAAAGACTTCACTGACATCTCTGGTTACACATGAGAGAATCAGAACTCAGCTCTGTGATTACAGTAAGAGGTGCTGAGCTTCAGGGAGGGAGTTTGGCACTGGGGTGGAAGGAGAAAACCAGGGGGAATAGGCAGGAGGCATGCAGACAGATGAAGGGAAAACAGGCAGCAGCTCCCGTGGGGGATCCTTTTCAAGGCCCACCTGGTAAGGCCTCAGTTGCTTCGATGTAATTTAAAGGGGAAAATCAACTACCAGAACACAGCTCCCAAATCTGAGATGCTATGATGCTTAGAAGCCTGAAGTGTAACTGTTGTGGGAATCACACCAGAAGCGGCAAAAGGCACTCAAAGAATGAGAGAAACCAAATTTTACGCTGGCGGGCCCAGAGAGGATTAGCCCTCCAAAATTCTGAGTGCCCCTTACCAGTTTTTCACAACATTTATAGACTGCCTAGTGTCACACATTTTCTAGTCTAAAACGGCACATAACTGGGTACAAGGTTTCATAAAAACGATATATGATTGTGTGTAAGGGTTTCCAAGCGGGAAGTGTGTTTAGAAAAGCAGAGTGCGATGAGGGAGCCTGGCTCTTCTTACAAGGCCTTCAGTAAATCTCTAGCCGGAGCCTTCACGGGGGCGTTTACACTTCAAAGGGACGTGGTGAGCCTAGGGAAAGTCCTTTACATTCCAAAAGGAAGGAGCACATGGTGCTAATGAGTGTTCCTGAACCCAGCTGGCGGGAATGGGGAGGGGAACTCTCTCCCTCTCCCAGGCACCTATTCTTACAGACACAGCGTCCTTGGTTTACTTTACATCCACGCCTGGGGCAGTTACCCACGACATAACAACTGCCTGAAACTCGATTTGTAACCCATGTGTATTCTATCAGGACAAAAAGAATTGGGGTAATGTTGGGAAAGGAGGCAGCCTATTCCACACTCCTTCCCCGATCCCAGACCCCCAGCTCCATCATGTCCTGACAGGTGCCAACCCACCCCATTGTGAATTTCTGGGGAAGAGTTTTGACTCTAAGAAACCATGATTCTTTTCTCCACAGAAGGGTAGCTAGAAACAGTTCAATGGACGAATGGTGGTCCTGCCATGGAGCGTATACCTACGATTGTTCTCTAAACTTTATTTCCTCACTCCTTCCTCTAAAGGCAACAGCCCTTCACAACCCCTTCTGAAAAACCGTTCCTCTCCTAGACAACTTTATTTAATAATCCAAAAATTTTGCCAACTGATAACTTCTGAAGGATTCAAGAAACCTCAGTCCTCTGCCTGAGGTAACGATTTTCATTGTCTTTATGTTCAGAAAAAGCCTGAAGCTCTTTAGTGAAGTCATTGTAGAGGGGTTTAAGCAAGCAAACTGCTGTCTTAGGCATCAGAAGTTACAAATGAATTATTTTCAGGCAGAAAAGGAAAAGAAACCTAGTGAGTTCACTGTAAATTAATTTATATTAGTTAATTGTTATTTATATTTCCAGTATCAGCAATCTTTTCTGTATCTTATATATTTGCCTCTAACCTTGAAATCTTTGAACACAGTCAAGATTAAGGGACTATATTTTAGATAAGCAATGACGTGTTCTATAGTAAGAGAATTAGAAAAATAAGAATATCCTTATGTTGAATATCAGAAAATACAACAGGGAGGCTCTCTAATTTATGACTAAAAATATTTGAGTCAGAATTTCATTTCACTTGAGACCAGGTCCCAACTGCTTTGAATTTTTCAGCTTTTGTATCAGCACAGAGAAGTCAATTTACAAATTTCTGCTTGAACAAAGTAAATATTTTTAGATCCAGTTATTGGCTTTATAGTTTCCCTTGAATTAAAATTGAGTCCTTTTTAAAACGTAGACTCATCTTTCTTATCTACTTTTCCTTATTAAAATGAGGATTGGCTTTATTTTTGCTCTTATACCTTTTGGATCTCTATCTGATACCTGCTTCTCCCAAAGAAACGTCTCTGAAAATTCTGGTACCAATGGTGCACTCTGGCAATTCCCAGAGTCTTTTGGTCTTAAAACCACACCAACTTCCTCTAGATTCTCTAAGCCTCCCTGGAGTCCCTTGTAAAATTCTCACAGCTCCTTTAGTCCAAAGTCCTGAATGCCAGAAAGGAGGAAGAAATCTACAGCAGTTGGAACTTCTGAGGGCAGCCAGAGCAGAGCCTTAGGCAGATTTAGTTCCTGTGTGAACCCCACAAAAACATCCAGATGATTCCAATTAACTAGAACATGGGCTGTGAATTGCTTTTGAATTTTTCACTCTCCAACTATTACCAACAGTATTTATTAAAGACTGGTAGAATCTTGGCCAAGCAGTACTAAAGAGATTTTCTTTAGACAAGTGAAAACTTGAAGCACCCCTCAGAATGCACCTCATTACTATGCATGATTCCCAGGATTGCCCCAGGTTATATTGGCTTCCAGTGACTAAACTGAACCATCTGAGCTGATGGATCCTGTGCAGTGCTGGAACTGTGGAAATTCTAGAGTTCTCAGTCCTCTCCCTTCTCCCACAGATACACTCATGCTTATTAAAAGTTTGGACTAATAATTATCTCCTTTCCCAAATCTGATTCCAAGTATAGTTTTTAACTTTATTAGATCTCAGATCATTTTGACAATCTTATAAAACCTATGGACCTTCTCCCCAGAAGCATGTTCAGAGGTTCATACACAAGAATTCCCAGGAGATCACAGTCCCATTACCTGAAGAAAGCTAATTAATAAAAATTTTATAAATTCTCACTCTGATCTTTAAAGAACCTTTGTCTTAGAGCAGTGTCTCTTAAAGTTGAGTAGCGAATATATTCCTCTAAAAGGGGGGGAAATGTATCTGCAATCCCGAGATTGTTCAGATCATGGGAGATGGTCTGTAGAACCAAGCTGGATAAGTTGTCTTCCAGAGACTCAGGGGTGCAGAGCCCATGGAGTCACCGCTGCATCCCCAGCACATGGAATGATACTTGGTATATAATTGCTGATCAATAAATATTGATTGGATTATTGATGAAATAAATTTTTTCTGATATTCAACATAAGGATGTTCTTGTTTTTCAAATTCTTTTACTGTAGAACATATCATTACTTATCTAAAATGTTCAGGCATAAGTAATGGAGATATTTATTTATAGTCCAAAGAAATGGATACCAAGTGGCTCACTAGTATCATATAAAGCCACAAATGATGTGAAATCCAGAGAGCCAGGGAGATGCCTTCCCCAGAAGGCAATGGAGTTTTGGGAGAATCATTTATGGTTGGCCCCACTATTCTTTTTGAATGACTTTGAGATACGTAGTGTTCTGAACCAAGAGATCTGGGTGCACATCTCAATTCTGCCATTCCCTAGGTGTAAGACATCAGGTGAACTATGTCCTTCCAGCCAGGCTTTCTTCTGAATGTGACAGGGAGATAATCTATGCCTTCTTCCAAGCATTCCCGTCAGAACTCAGATTTGCTAAATTTGTAGTTCAGGATTCAGAGCTTCTGCAGAGATGTTAAGTATATATAAATCTAAGGTTTCTAATGACTGAGCTAGGGTGGGATGGGAAGGGTAGGAGCAATAAGAGGGTTCACATGAGCCAATACCCCACCCCAGAATAAAAACCAGAGCATGGGCTGGGGTTGTAGCTCAGTGGTGAGTGCCTGCCTGTCCTGCCCAGGTCTGGGTTCACAGCACCATGAAAGAAAACCAAAAACAAACAAATGAACAAACAAAAAACAGAGAAGGACATGAAATGGAAAAGAACCAAAGAAACGCTATTTTGTTCTGACCTGACTCCACTGTATGCCTGCTTATATTGTTCTCTTTTCAGCCTCTTGACAGCTGTACCTATGTTGACAGTACAGTGGGACAATTCCACATCCCTAAGGCCCTGATGTATAACAAAATGACTCTGAAATGTATGACCAAAACAATTCTCTCCCATAATCAAAATATCTGTCTCCACAGGGTCTCTCTGACCTACACGTGCCTCAGTTGTTCTTGTGGTTTTTACTTTATAAACTCTGTACTTCCAAAATTCAGGTGCCAGGAGTTCTTTGAGGTGTTCGCCTGCTCCCAGTTGTTTGCCTAATATGCTCGTTAAAAAAGCCTTTTTTCCCTTTCAACTTGGCTCAGTTTGCGTGGTGGTTTGCAATTCTCTGCACTCCATAACAGACATTTGTAATTGGAGCACATGCAGCACTTGCGACAGGTACAGACATTGCCACGCTGCTTTCTGAACCTGATAGTACACTCCTTATCAGGAGAGTGAAAATGACAGCAACTCAGATGTTTGCCAGGAAAACGTTACAGTTAAAGCACGACACATAACAGAATCACCTTTCGATTGCTGCTTTGTTTTATCATTCAAGATCTCTTGTTTTGCTTAGGAAAGTTGTGAATATTTTCTGGCCATGGAAGGCATTGAGCTCTAGCCCAGCACTGCAGTAGGGGGAGCTTGAAGTCCAGTATAAGGCTGAGGACATTTACTCCAGGGAGCCTGGGGCTCAAAGGACAGAATATTTACTCTTCCTTTGTTTGGATGGATATTTATGTGCAGTGTATCAGGCAAAGCCTGTCGATCTACTGTTAGTTGGTCTGGGAAATAATCAGCATGTAGACAACCCTACTGAAGGTTTCACTCACATGACAGCTGCCAAGTCACAGTCCCCATCAGCTCTCTGAATGCGACATAAATTCACTCTTTCCAGAAGTCTCCTGGAAATGTGATGAGAAACCTCAGTGCAACAGCTGGAAGCAATGGGAAGTATGGCTAAAAGGAGAAAAGAAAGGAAATATCACATCTATGGTTCACAGAATCCTGACATAGTTCTCATCTTAAAGATTCCATAGAATATTTAACTCCGTCAAGCAGTTAATTAATCCTCTCAAGTGAGGTCAAACAGCCTTTGTGAATTCAGAGGCCGGCAGGATGAAACTTTAGCTTCTGGAACTTATACTGTATTTATGGGAGATAAAAATCAAAGGGACAAATCAAGTTATGGAGATGAAAAAAGGTGTGGCCAACGGGGTTGCAGACTGACTTGATCAGAGATGAAAAGTCAGGGCAATGGCGTTCCATGCAATGCAGTTGGGAAGAGAGAGACTTCATGGGCCCCTGGAACATTTTGAGTTTCCCAACAGGGAAAGATGAAAGACATGGCTGAATGTTAAAGGATCTGGATGGGTGGAGGAAAATAAAGACTTGTGAAGACTAAGGGAAATGTGTGGTTAACGGTTCTGAAGCAGAAAAGCCCAAGGCACATTAAGTATATGGAGTAAAATAGACCATGTTTCCTGAATTGAGTAGCTAGAAAGGTGAGTGATGGAAGATAAGGTTCAAAAGACACTGAAGCCACACCATTGAGGCCACATATGTCAGCATAAGGAGGCTTGGTTTTTATGAAAAGGGGCCTCAAAGTTTGAGAAAAGGGAGAGTGTTTAGGAAAATCCATCCTGCAGCTATAAGCAAGATGGATTAAAGTGGAGAGTGAGTGGAGCAGAAGGTGAGGTGAGAGGCGATTTTGTCATCTAGATGTAAGGCATTCACAGCACAAATATGAAAAGAAATATGATTCCCAAACTAAATTATGTATTTGCAAATTCCTATATGCCACATGACACAGCATTCTCCCATCTGTCCCGTTCTACCAAGTAGGTAGTAAATAAAACAAATTATAAATCAACAGTGACTGCAGGTGGTAGCCTCATGTAGAACAAGTTAGCTCTTGAGTTGGGGGTTAAAAGAAACACCTCTGTTGGGCAAGCCCAAGATGACTATATTTAGTCTCCCTGTCCAGGATTTCAACAGGCTGTTTTCCATGTGTAGTCAAAGTCATGAGCACCTGAATTAACATATGTATTCAAGATCATAAACATTTGCTTGTGAACTCATACCCACTTATGCAACCAGCTGGCAATGTGCCTTCTTTGGCCTGCATATTTAAAAAAGCCTATGGAAATGGTTCAGGGGGCTAAATGAAACTGAGGCAAAAATGGGGCTGAAGCTGGAGTCTGGGGGCTGCTGCTGCCTCTGAATAAAGAATGTCTACTATCCCAGCTGCATCTTGCATCATCTTCCACCTGCCAGAAGCCTGAATATGTTTCCAAGGGTCTGAACCTCCATCCAGCAACCTCTCAGTGTCACCTCTAAGCAATGGAAGTCCTTGGGAGGGGGGGGTTCTCTGTATCCATCTCTTACCCACATGTAAACATCTGGCCTATTTATAGCTTTGGAGAAGAGAAGGAGCTGGACTATGAAGTGTAAAATATCTATGTCACTTTCTAGGTATCAAAACTTTTGGTTACCATTCATTAAATCATTTATTCATCCAATTATTCAACAAATGTTTACTGAGCAGTGAAAATGTTTTAGGCAAAAATTAGTCACTGGGGTAATACAAAGATAAATAAGAAAATATGTTCCTATTCTCAAGAGGCTGTAGTAGAGGAGTCAGATTTGTAACTAAACACTGAGGATTCAAACCCATTGTTTCATGTAATTATACTTCTGGAATTCTGTCTTTAAACAGATTCACACAAGTTGTAAGGACATGTGCACAGCTGTTTACTATAGAAAAACAGCAGAGAATGTCTAAATATCTACCAAAATAAATAAAAAACTATTGCAACAGACAAAGAAGTTCATTGCATACTGATAAAAGGGTCATATTAACAGGAATATATAACAATTATAAACATATATATCCAACATCAGAGTACCTAAATATCTAAATTAAATACTGAGACATCTGAAGGGAGAAATAGCAATACAATGGTAGGAGGAGACTTTATTATTCCACTTTCAATAATGGATAGATCACGTAGGTAGGAAGTCAGTAAGGAAACATCTAACTTGAGCAACACAATAGACTAAATGAACTGAGCATGGTGGTATCATACACCTATAATCCCAGCAACTCAGGAATCTGAGGCAGGAGGATTGCAATTTCAAGGTCAGCCTCAGCAACTTAGTGAGACCCTGTCTCAAAATAAAATAAGAAGGGCTGAAGATGTAACTCAGTGGTTGAGAGTTCCTGGGTTTAACCCCCAGTACTGCAGGAAAAAAAAAGTGATTGTCACATCAGTAAAATTCTAAAAGTATTTATTGTCTGTCCTCATAGTATCTGACCTCAGGGTGCTTACACTGAGCAGGCAGTCTTCTAACCTTATCTTACTGGACCTTCCTACTTCATTTGACAGTTACCCTTCTTCCTTAAAAATTTCCTTATCCCTTGTTTACTAGTCTCTCATAATTCTCCCAATACTGAGAAATTCTTTTCTCTGCCTCTTGAACACCTCCTCCTTTGCTCTGTCTCCTCAAAGCTCCATCCCTAACATACTGCTCTTTTCTTTCCACATCTTCTCTTGCTTTAAGTCACTACTAGTCAGTATCTTCAAAATACCTGCAACCTCTACCCAAATACTCTGCCACATATCCAACGATGGTTGAAAATGCACTTGGATATCCCACAGGCACCCCTACTGAAGACATCTTCTCCTGTCACTTTTAATCGACTTCCCTTTTCCTTTTCTCATCTCATGTAATCACCCTGTACCATTATCCAAATCAGAAATCCGTGGATCATTCCATCTTCCTCCTGCACTCCCCGTAGCCAGCCACAAACTCCTGTAAATTGTATTTCCTTAACGTTTCTCAGATCTGTCTTCTCTCCATCCCTGTTCCCACTCCTCATTCAGGGGCATGTCAGCTGGCTTCTGAACTACCGAGCCTGCATGTGTCTCCTTCCAATCGTTCCTTTTCCCATTTGGGTCTGTGGTCCCACAGCACTCTGCTTTCCTATACAGTTAAGTCTTTACTACATATGACTTTCTTGACTACTCCACAGGACATCTCTGGACCCCATCACATAGCACAGTGCCTGACATAAGTGGCTAAAGAAGTGTTGAATCAAAGTTAAGCTCTGATGTAGTCTTATATTAATGTTTAATTTTATCATTTTCAAATGCTTTTAATATAAATATTAAATATTTTCTTTTTTAAAATATTTAATTTTTTAATATTCTCAGTTTTTGGTCAAAGTTTTGTGCTCCAGATTTTCTAAAATATCAGTGTTTTCCTGTAACGCCATGCTTCCATATTCAAGCAATTAGGAGTCATCTCAATACGATAAATTGTTTGTTGATTCAATATTTTTAAGATAATACTATTCGTATCTGATTAAAAGCATTACTGTTTGTCTTACTTATTATGGTTTTGTTTCTATTAATTCTGTTGGTTTGGGTTATTGTCATTATTGTTTTCAGTATAAAATTCCAGCATTAAATGGATGAGTGCTTTGCCAGAAATTTTGGTCCCTGTTCTAGTGCTGCTATCCAATTTTGGTCAGTAGAGGGCTCCAAAGATGTCACAGTGCTCCAGACCTGGTAAGACCAACATTGAAGCACTACATACTACATTTGCGATACAAAAGTTAGATGCTGGATTTTAAGAAAAGGACCCTGCTGTTGTGGAGAGGTGACGCAGCTTCCTCTCTTAATTGGATGTATTGTACAGTATCTTGTCATTCAGAGTGTGGTTCCCAGAGCTGCCCAGTGGCAGCACCTGGGAGCCTAACAGGAGTGGAATGAAAAGCACTGTCACATAGAACACAGCAAAACAGAAACACAGTAAAGAATTGTGCACACCATTGTTAGAAAAATGATTTGCTCAGTTGTTGGCAGTGTCTCAAGGTCATGGGTGCAGTTTTAAAAGGGCAATAAATAAATATGCATAATATTCAGAATGTGGTTGATTAGAAGCACATCTGCCCATTCTGGTGGACCTCATACCTTAGTGCAGCCATGTCACACTGTGGATGCCCACAGAGCTGCTCATCACTGTCACTGAGAGGGCAGTATGCCTCACCCGACCATGATGTATGAAATGGCTATGCCCAAATAAAATCCTCCCAGATATTTTCGGGAACCCTGGAATAATGTTTGGGGAATGGAGAGTGGGTGGAGGATTTCTTTTAACTTCAGATGAAGATATTTGGTCACTTACAGCATAGACACTAGAGTGATCAATGGATGGTATTTAAAAGGTTTGGATAATTTTGGACATGCTGAAAGGCTTTATAGCACACTACTTATGCATGGGGAGGCAGACAACCAAGTTTAAATCCTGGCTCTGTCACTTTTCAGCCTTTTAGTCATGCTTTTATTTAAATTGTAAATTTTGGGTGAGTTACTTACATATTTAATTCTGTGTTCTAGTTCTTTCATCTGTAATATGAAGACACTAGTAGCAGCTACCTCATGGGGCTGTTGTAAAGACTATATGAGTTTATACATTCAAGTGCTTAGTAAAAAAGAAATATAAGAATTTATTTACTTTTGGTGCTAGAAATTGAACCCAGAACCTGGATCATGCTAAGAATATGCTCTACCACTGAGAGGCAACTCAACCATTCTTTTTTGATTATTTTAATTTTAAAAACTAGCAAGAAACAGAACCCTGTGGGAGGGGAGGGAAAGGAACTAACACTGAGTACCTATTATATCCAGATGCTTGTACACATTGTGTCATTTAATCATGAGAATAACTAGGTAAGAAAAGCATTTTTATTCCTGTGTTACAGATAAGGAAACTGGGGCTTAGGTACTTTCTCAAATCTATGTAGTCTTTTAGAATTCAAAGCCCACAATTTTCCCATAGACCAGCACTTCTCAAATGGGGTTTTATAGACCTCTGGTAGGGACACTATAGATGTGTTCTCCGTATCTGTGAACTCTTCTGGCAATTTCAAATTTTCAATATCATTTCTATGATAACCTTTAAACAGACATGCTCTGGCTCTCCTGGAGGATTGACTCAAGAGTGCACTTTGAGGACATTTGAAGATTGCCTTATATTTGTGATGGTGTAGTTACAATGCCATAGTACCTTAACTGTCCCAGACCAATCAGAAAAGAATAGTGAACTTCACAATGCACTCATGCTAAGGGATGGCCAAATTACATCATCACGGTTCAAACAGAGAAAGGTGGGAACTAGCACTTCTGGCTCTGTACCTGGTGGGGTATACCTTAGACTCAAGCTCAAAATCTGTCCCTCAAGCATTGGGCCTTAATCACAGTTGGAATGGCGACTTTAATTTCAGCTATACCTTGACTATTGTGTCAAACTAATGTCACTATGTTGAAATCTCGCCTTTTAGTTGTGCTTTTATTTAAATTGTAAATTTTGCTTTTATAGATGCAGAAGAGATTGATAACCTCACAAGAGACTTGTACCTGGTTTTATGCTCATATATCAAGTAATGCAGTAAAATAATTCAAAAGGCAACATTGAGAATGAAGAGGGGCCCATACATACTCATATTTGAGAAGATTTCTATTGTATCACACTGCTTTTCTAGACATAGAAAAGGACATTTAAAAAACATCCAGAGCTATAACATAGATACAACTGCATTCTGGAGCAAAAATTTAGACACTTAACCTAGCAATGACGTAGGATTCAGGGAACGCAGGATGTTGTATTTTAATAGGAGGGCACACCTGGAGAGAAATGAAGGAAGGCAGATATTTGGGGCTGATCCTATCAGATCTCTGAGGAAGCAGTGCTGGGGAAGTGAAAAGTCCCAACTACGCAAAACAACTTTCAAGAACAAATGTATATTCTTGGTAATGCTCCCTAGTGAGTGTCTGTGACAAGCCAAAGGTTAGGGTTTCTTTTAGGATGCAAGCAGCAAGTCTCAAGCAAGTATCTGTGTGATTCGGGAGACATCCCAATGACTTTGAGAAAGTAGGTTGGCAGTAGGAAGACAATTTGGTACAGAATGAAGCAAAATCACCCAACTTTCAGTTTTCAGTTGTGCTGAACACAACTGGAGCCTTTGGCTTCATGTACAATAAAAGGAGGCAGTTCCATAAAGCCCTAGATTGTGGATTTAAATGATCTGGCTCAGGGCCACTGAAATTGGATGATAAACATGTTTATGGAGTCAGTATTGAGTTCCCAGAGCCAACAACCACATCAGCAGATGTGGAGTGTGCCCTCCCTTTGACCAGAATACAAGGCTTTTAATTATGAATAAAGTCAACTGCTTCCTGATTGATTGGTGCAGAACACTTTGGGAATGCCAACTATTGAACCATCACAAGACAGCCTTTTAAGACACCATTAAGATAATGGAACAGCTTTCTGCCTGAAATAACAAAATGTATTCTCTAAAGTCCCACACTGACACGGGTCATTTCCTTATCCTGACCTCCAGCCTGCAACAACTCTCATGGCCACCAAGTCCTTCCCTGGCTGCTGAGTGTCCCCCTTGTCCCTCCACCCCTCCTTATCTGGTCTTCCACCTCCTCCCTGGAACCTGAATCAGTGCCACCCACAGGGCATCTGGTGTACACACAAACACACACACACACACACACACACACACACACACACACACACACATCTGCTAAGGAGGGCAGTGGTGTTGCCTCTCTCAGTTCTGCAACTGTTCTCAGCCCTACCTGTATTTCAGCCTAGCATCACTTATATTACAAAAGCAGAAGACTGAAGCTTCTCAGAGCACGGGGCTTTCCTATGTTCCAAGCTGCCTTAGGTAAAGCCCCAAGACTGAAACTCACTGTCAACGCCTATTGTACCTTTAAACACCTCTGCATCTTGATGTCCACTCCATGCTCCCCGGTCACCCCCACCAGTACTCAGTCCCTTGTGAGACTTGGTTCTGCGTAAGGCAGAGCCTCCTTCATTCCCCTCGGCCCCCTCTGCCTACCCTTGCCTATCTCCCTGTCCTGTTGGAGGGCCATTGTGGGGACAGCTGGAAATAGATCAGGAAAACGGAACAGGGCACACCTTCATTCCACAGCCTCAGTGAAAAACATGAACTTGGTGGAGTTGCCAAAACTAGGAGTAAAACCTGATTCAGTAGACCTTTGAGAAACAGTGAAAGATCTAATATTCAATGGTTAATTTTTCTGAAAAAATGTTATGGAAACAAAATGACAAACTTTTGTTTCATCTTGATAAAATAGATTGATACAAATAAGAGAGTATCCAGGTTATTTCCTCTATGTATTTATTTAAGCCTGGTATGTTGATGAATTATATTGAGGATCCCAAAAATGGTCTACAGACTATGCAGTTAATGTGATATGGGGGAAAGGGACGGAGGTATACAGAGGGACAAAAGACAGAACTTCTTACTTTGCCAGGATATGTGAAATTATTGTTCCCAGATCTATCTTTCTTTCCTTCTTTTCTTCCTTCCTTCCTTCCTTTGTTTCTCTCTCTCTCTCCCTCTCTCTCTCTCTCTCTCTCTCTCTCTTTCTTTCTTTCTTTCTGTGCTGGGGTTGGAACCCAGAGCCCTGTGTATGCCCTACCACTGAGCTACAGCCCTGATCTGATTTTTAAAGAGAAGTTCTAAATCTAATTTGTATGTATGTATATATACTGGTGCATGCATGTGAAATCTGTTTTAAAATGTTGACTCAGTTTTATAAAAGGCAGGCCAAACAAAATTTATATTCCACCTCTGCTGTAGATTTAGAGAATCTGTTCAGAGTAAAGCTTAAGAAAAGACAACTGGTAAGTATTAAGTTCCAATATATTTAGGGTTTCCTAAATAACATAATGAATGCTATCCTAGTCCAAATGCAGTAACAATGCTCACATATATGCTAGCAACTCACAAGTTAAATCCTCTTTGATATAATTTGCAAGGTTCAATCTCCTTCCTTCTTCCCTTTTTAAAGGCCAAACTGAAGTTTCGGTGTTTTAGTATCCACAAGGCTAACTTTGCTCAGGAAATCAGCAGCTTATCTACCCCTGACTGAGTCAGTCCAATCTATCTCCTCCAGGAATGTGCACACTTGTGTTCAGACAGTTTGCCGGGTTGGGGCAAGGAGGGAGACGGATGAACAATAGGGTCTTCACTCCAACCTCCAACTGGGAATATTCTAAGACACTGTTGTCAGGAAGGGAATCACAGCTGTAAGCTGTACCCACAGGGAAGGGTCATCCACTAGTTGGCAGATTCCTTATATTCTTGTTAAAATGAGGTTCCTTCCTGAAATTGCTTAGAGATCTAGAATTTAAACCTATGCCATTCTCTCACAGATAATCAGAAATCACTGAAAAATTCCTGCCTGAGGAGACAGAGATACCTGCCCCACCTTACTGCTTCCTTCCACTACCATTTTGGGAGGCACCCACCTCCCACTGGAGGCCCAAGTGGCCCCCCACTCACCTTCCGAGGTTTTAAGAGCCACACAGACAGCCAAGGCCACGATGGTGAGTCCTGACTGCTGCATTCCTGCCTGATCCTCTGGCTGGTACAGCACCGCAGGAGAGGCTGTGAGATCAGGAAATGAAGCTAAAGGTGTCCTCAGGTGCAGGACAAGGGGAGAAGTAAGCCAGGTAGCCCCGCCCTGGGAGGTGCTCAGGGCATCTGTTGCCATGTTTCTTTTCTTACAACCAGGTGCCTGCCTGAATTGTCAAGCTCCCAACCTGTTGTGTGTTCACACCACCTGGGGGTCAGAGGACATCAGTGGCATCTGGCAAGGTCCCTGTAAATTGTGGGTATGCATCAGAATCACTTGGGAACCATTAAAAAAAAAATAGCAATCTATGTGAGTGCCCTTCTGCACACACACCTATAAAGCAGATTCTGAAGTAGGGGACCAGCCATTTGAATTTCAAAAAAACTCCTTAGATGATTCTGATGAACACTTCTGTTGAGAACCACTTGCCTACAAGGAATTGGTTTTTAGTAGCTTGAGACCATGAGTTTCTGGGGACAAGGGTAACAAGTCATAAAAAAATTATCTCTGGGGAAAGATATGGAAAAATTCTACCTCCCTCCGTCTTGGTTCACAGCCAGATTGTTTCCAGTGAAACTTTTAGCTTATTTTTGACTGAGGCAGGTAGAGGGCAGAACTTATAGAGAGCCCCAGGGCAGTATAGGATCATGGTTCTAGGCCAGCGTTGCTGCTCATCAGCTTCATGAAGACACATGTTTTAACGCTACCTCATCTACTATTTAGTTGTATGATCTGGGAAATGTACTTTATTTTTCCATAAGTAGCAAGTCAGTCTGGACAACCTCAGAAGTTTCTTCCTGCTTCCTCTAGAACTGTGCTGTTCCACTAGTCTACACATAGCTCATGAACACTGAAATGTGGCTAGCCCAAATTCACATGTATCATAGGCGTAAAGTACACACCAGATTTCAAAGATGGAGTATATAAAAATAATATAATCCCATTTGTTTACAATAAAAAAATAAAATTAAAATAATATAAATGATCTCATTAATAATTTTTATATTGACTACATGTAATATTTTGGACATATTGGGTTAAATAAAATATATTATTAAAATCAATTCACCTCTTTCATTTTTACATTTTTAAATTACTGCAATGTTTCTAATATTTTTGTTCTTTCTGCAACTCATAGGGAAACTTAATCCTCATTGTAACAGTGTCGAGAAGTTGGGAAGTGTTTAGGTCCTGAGGGTGGTGCCTTCCTGAATGGAAAAATACCCCAATGAGGAGAGTGGGTTGCGTGTCTTCTGCTCTTCTGCCATCTGAGGACACAGCATTGCTCTTCTCCAAAAGATGAAGTGATAAGGCATTGGAAAGAGAGGCTGACACCCTGGAGTGCCAACATCTTGATCTGGCACTCCCCAGTCTCTATAATGTTACAGAAGAAATTTTCTGTTCATTAACTTACCCAGTCGTAGGCGTTCTGCCATAGCAACACAAAATGGACCAAGACAATTATATACACAATAAAGACCCAGAATATTTTAGATTACACACATAGATCACTATGGGTTTATAGTGCAATTGGACACTGCTGCTTTAGAATGAGATGAAAGGTGATTATTGGGTAACGGGAGTCACTATTAATCCAACAGGACAAAATTTACACAGGTTTAATAGGGGCCTGACAAGGAAACTGGAACCCTCATGAGCCTAGGATTAGATAGACCCTCTGCACTCCAGGGTACACCTCTCATTTGCTTCTTTATTTGATAGAATGCCTTCTCTTTCATTGCTGTGTGTTTCTTCTGCTAAGAAATGCTACTGTGTTCCTACTGGGAAGAAGGCACAGGGGACAGAACCAAGGGACTTGGGTGGTACAGGGGCTACTCTTGAGTTACCATCATTTTCTCTCTCTTTCCTTCACACTCCTTCCTGAGGGCACTGGTGTATGATGGTGAGTCGGTTAGGGGCTACTGGAGGACAGTTGGCATAGCATGTAGAATCAAGAACATTAAAACTTTCATGAGATTACCATCGCTGGACTCACAACTTGGGGCAGGTATCCTCATCCTCTTGTTAAAAAGAAAAACTGACACCCACAAGCAGGAACCTTTAAGCCACAAAATAATGCTATGAACCAAGACATGAATGAGAGGAACACTGAGTAGATTAGTTTTAATCAAGGTGAGGGGAAAATTGAGTTGTGGGATTTTTGTCTGAAGAGAACATGGTACAAGCTATGATTATGAGGTACACATGTCTGTGTGTGAGAAGGGTGCTCACTAGCCCGGCATGGACCAGCACTAAGTAGGAAAGAGCCCCAAAGTGTTGGCATATTAGACAGCTTTGTGTTAGTACAAAAAATACCTGAGGGCTGGGGAGATAGCTCAATCGGTAGAGTGCTTGCCTTGTATGCACAAGGCCCTGGGTTCTATTCCCAACACCGCAAAAAATAAAATAAAATAAGATAAAAAAATAAAAAATACCTGAGACAGTTAACTTCTAAAGAGAAAAAGGTTATTTAGCTCATAGTTTTGGAGATTCAAGGGCATGGCATTGGCATTTCAAGTCTCAGCTGTGTAACATTATGTTGAAGGTGCCCATGTATGTGGAAGAAGCTTATATCACCTTATAGGAAATCAGAGACTGCCATCCCACAGCCCCTTCTGAGGGCACACCTCCAATAACCTGAGTATGTACATCTAGGACCCACCTCCAAAATTCCCACCACTTCCCAACTAGCACTACCCCAGAGAGCAAGACTTTAGTAAAGGTGGATTTTTAGAGGACACTCAGATCACATCCAAACTGTAGCAGGGTGATTCAGAACTTCTATTATTTAAATTTATTATTATTATTATTAGTAGTAGTAGTAGTAGTAATACTGGAGATTGAATCCACAGGTGCTTTACCATTGAGTCACATCCCCAGCCCTTTTATTTTGGGTTGGGGGGCATACCGGGGATTGAACTCAGGGTCCCTTGAACACTGAGTCACATCCCCAGTCCTATTTTGTATTTTATTTAGAGACAAGGTCTCACTGAGTTGCTTAGCACCTTGCTTTTGCTGAGTTTGGCTTTGAACTCGAAATTCTCCTGTCTCAGCCTCCTGGGCTGCTGGGATTACAGGCATGCTCAACCGTTCCTGGCTACAGCCCATTTTATTTTTTATTTTGAGACAGGGTCTCACTAAGTTGCTTAGGGCCTTACTAAGTTGCTGAGGCTGGCCTCAAACTTTTGATGCTCCTGCCTCAAACTCCTGGGTTGCTGGGATTATTTAAATATCTTTAACTGGGCTTAGGGCTTTTAAAACTAAATGAGAAGAAGATTGGGAAATATGTGACATTAGGGACTAGGGCCAAGTTAGAGGACAGAGATATAGAAGGAATCACTTTGAGAATATAGGACCCATGGCTTCTTGTTTTACATTGTGAAATGTCTCTGGCTAAGAACACTTGGATGTAACAACCTTTTGGAAATATTTTTTTCTTCACCAGGGAAAAACCAAATAGTTTAAAGAGAAGTAAAGCGACGTGGATGAGCCTGAAGAACATGTTTCATGAAATAAGTCAGACAGAGAAAGACAAATACCTCAAGTTCTCATATGTGGAAGCTAAAAAGTTGATCTCATAGAAGTGGGAAGTAGAATAGTGTTTCCCAGAGCCTGGGAATGGTTGGGGGAAAGTGGGGCTGGAGAGGGGATGGTTAACAGGTACCTGCTGCTGGGTAGGAGGAATGATTCCAACGTCATATAGCCCAGGAGAGTATTATGATTGATGAACAATTAATTCTATGTCTCAAAAGAGCTAGTGTAGGAGGAATGATTCCAACGTCATATAGCCCAGGAGAGTATTATGATTGATGAACAATTAATTCTATGTCTCAAAAGAGCTAGTGGAAAAGGTTTTGAACATTCCCAACACAAAGAAATGATAAATGTTTGATGTGATGGATGCCAATTATTTTGATCTGATACATTGTGGACAGGTGTTGAAAGATCACACCATACTCCATAAATACATACATTTTATGTCAATTTAATATATATGTATATGAATGTATGCATATATATCTACATATGTATGGATATCTATACATATGTATATATAGAGATAGAAGTAAAATGTAAACTTCAGCCTTTCATAAAGATATCTGCTTCCATTCATGTTCTGGGTTAAAGGATCTGTTTGAATTAGGAGGATGAAGATTTCTAAACAGTAAGAGTACCATGACTATCTTTTTTTTTTTTTTTTTTTTTTTTGTGTGGTGCTGGGGATTTGAACCCAAGCACTCTACCAACTGAGCTATATCCCTAGCCCCATGACTATCTGTCTTGAAAACTAGTATATGCCTTTGTTCCCTGTTTTATGAATATTGCTGTCATGCTGTTTCATAGGTGCCTATGTTATTTTATTGTGAATTTTAGCTTTGAATATTTATCTTTTTAATGTTTGAAATTAATTTCTACCTTTTCTTTTAAGGTTCTTTTGTTTGTATTTGCCTACTTGACAATCCTTTTTATTTGTAACCTTTCTGAATAAATTTGTTGTAGTTATTTACACTTAAAAAAGAGAAAAGAAAATTCGTATATGTATGGACCATTCACAAACTCATACCATTTAAATGTCCTAGGATAATTGTCAATTTAATAAACCCCTTCCATAAATCCTTTGGTACTGAGAATAAAGAATTTTTAATCTTTGTGATACTTGAGTTCTAGTTTATAGGTAGTGGATTTGTTAAAGCAGGACAGAGCCAAACAGGGTTATCATATTAAAAACTAGATTATAAATGCTTGTTTTAGTCAGCTCTTTTGCTGCTATGACTAAAGGATCCAACCAGCACAATTGTAAAGGAGGAAGGTTTATTTGGGGGCTCAGGGTTTCAGAGGTCTCAATCTGAATACAGCCAGCTCCATTCCCTACGGCTCCAGGTGAGGCAGGAAAAACATGGCAGAAGAGTGTGGCAGAGGGAAGCAGCTTACATGGTGGTCAGGAAGCAGAGAGAGGTCTTTACTTGCCAAATACAAATTCATACCCCAAAGTCACTCCCCAAGCCTTGCCCCAATTCCCTCCTCCTCCAGTCATACCCTACCACTTCAGTTACCACTCAGTTAATCCCTATCAGGGGATTAATTCACTGATTGGGTTAAGACTCTCACAACCCAATCATTTCTCCTCTGAACCATCATGCAATGTCTCACATGTGAACTTTTAGGGAACACCTCACATCCAAACCATAACAATGCTTTATGGCAGGCTGCTGCATTACAACTTAAGAGTATGCTGTTCTCTCCTGAATGAAAAAGTATATTCCATTGTAGAAAATTTGGAACATGTAAAAAAGTATAAAGAAGTAAAAAATTTTAAATGTGAAAAATAAGCTTTTTCAATTGGCATATGTTCTCCAGCCTTCTTTCGGTGCACATCTAGTCATTCGTTCATTGAATAAACATTGATAAAAATTTACTGTATGCAAAGACTCAGGGGACAAAGGTTGAGTAAAGGGGAAATGGACCCTGTCTACAGGGAAGATAGACACCAGCAAAACCAAAGCAATCACATCTGGATGTTGCCAATATACGGAAGCCCAGAGTGTTGGGCACTCCACCTAGGCTGGGAATGAACCAGCTCTGAAACATGATGTTTAACTCTTGCCCAACTTCAGTATTTCATAATACCAAATATGGAGGTACTGCGCCTTACTGAACCAACTGTTCTTAACACTGAACATTAAGATTGTGAATTTTTTTCACTTTTTAGATAACTTCTGCAAAGAAGGACATATATAACTCAAACTTTATGCTTATTCTTTAGCATCAGTTTTGAAAAGCAGTATTGCAAAGTAAAAGGAAATGGTGATATCAAGGGCTTTTGATACATACTCAGGCTATTAAGCTGAAAAAATTACCTATGTCTTTCCTCCCACATGGTTAATGTGTCCTGCAGTTATATGCAAAGCATAACTCAGGCTTTGAAAAGGCTCACCTTCACAGCCCTCAGGGCACCTTCTATAAATAGGAAAAGGTGTCCCTTTCTGGGTGGATACAGCCTCAGGACCCACAACTTAACACGCAAAAGTGCTTACATAAACAAAAGATTCCTTTCCTCTAATAATAAAGTAAAGGTAGGCGGGTGGAGAGGGCTTATTCATCTCTTTGGGCAGATGCAGTTGAGATGTATGACTTGGCAAGTGAAGGCTGGCCTGCGTTTCCACCTCGACTCTTTCCTAGGCAGGCGCTTTTGTGCAGTGCACCAAGTGTGCCACTATCCACAGCATCCCTGATCTTGCTGTTCTTCTCATGACTCTGATCTTGGGCTTGCTGGATAATCTTCCTTGCCTCAACCATTCCATCTAGAAAAGCCCCTCTTCTTTGAGGCACAGCTCCAAATTGCTCAGTGTCTCCCTGCTTCCCATCCTCTGCTACCTGACTGCTTCAAAGCCTTCTGGCTGGACCTTGAGAGCAGAAGACCACTCTTATTAGCACAAGCCCCCCCCCGCCCCGAAGGTGATGCTTTTCTGTTTGCAAAAGAAAAGAAACTTCTATTGAATCATTGTTATGATCAAAACACTTTAGGTTTTTGGAAACTTTTGTTCCTACTTAAAAAAAAAAAAAAATCCTGCCCCCCACCATAGTGGTGCACACCTATAATCCCAGCAGCTCAGGAGGCCGAGGCAGGAGGATCACAAGTTGAAAGCCAGCCTCAGCAATTTATCAAGGCCCTAAGTAACTCAGTGAGACTCTGTCTCAAAATAAAATATACAAAGGGTTGGGGATGTGGCTCACTGGTTAAGCACCCCTGGGTTCAATATCTGGTACAAAAATAAAAAGTATTTACTTACATTAATACATAATTTACATAATTGTTTTAGCAAGATATATGAAAATTTTAAATATCATTTATAACCAGATTCCTAATTCATATTGTAAATTTTTAAATAATCATTTATATAACATTGTTGTAATCATTTAAACCCCAAAATGCAATCAAATGTCAACTCTTTACACATTGATATAAAGCATTTCAGAGTTCTTCGTGTGTATATTTTATCTTTAGAAAAAGTCATATAACACTTCTTGTTTTGTGACTTTTTTTTTTTCAATTAGTAGATCAGGACTAATTCTCCATAGCCATACCTGTATATTTTTTCTCTTTCAATGGTCTCATAGTATTAAATTACATGGTTTTGTCATTGTTTATTTTCTTGATTCTCCCAATCATTGAATATTTAGGTAGCTTGGTTTATTCCTTTTATGGTGCTTGTTACTATGATTTCATTCATTCATTCATTCATTGCAGGGTTGCAGATCTGACCCAGAGCCTCATGCATGCTAAACAAATGCTCTCTCACTAAACCCATCCCCAGCTACACTGGAGTTTATTATTATTATTATAGAAATGCTATGATAATGATTCCTATACACTTTGTCCCCTCACCTCAATGTTTTCTTCAAAAAATTCTTAGAAATGTAAATTCTCAAAAGATATGCCCATGCAAATCAGTTTTTTTGAGAAAAATGGGTTTATTCATAAAATATATATTTATTACCTGTGATGTGCAACCAGTTTGCTGAATTCTTAAGAAAAATTTATTCATTATAAGTCACTTTTTAATATATATTGCCAACTTATCTCCAATATTATAAATACTCTGGGCATGACTCTCTGTTCCAATCAGCTGGGCTCAATGAAGAAAGATCTGTATCTATATTCATCATTATACCCAGTACCTAGCTCAGTGCTCAGCAAATAGTAGATGGTTAGTGTGTGTTGAATGAATAAGAAATAAAATATCTCAAATAAGCAGTCCTCCATTACTTGAGTAAAATCTTGTGGGTGTGATCACACTGTGCTACAACTGGTACTCTTACCCTCTTGTGAATATCTATAATGCTAAAGATACTTTCAATTTTCATTTCTCATAAGGGGTTGTTTTCTATAGCATACTAAAAATTTTTTTTAAATTGTATATTGGAAGAGGATCAGTTATAAAAATATATATCACTAGAGAATTTATAGGTTTGAAACAGGGCCAAGGGCAGTAAGTATGTGTGTGTGTGTGTGTGTGTTGTGTGTGTGCGTTGTGTGTGTATTTGTGTGCACATGTGTGATATATCTCAGAAATCTGCATTCTTTAGAAGTAAGATGGAACCTTTTCCAACTGAGATGGCTATTAGTAGTACCAGCGAGGTCCCTTTCAGAACTGTGTTTTATGATTTACATTCCGTAAATTAAATGTGTGATGGGGTTGGGCATCAGAAATGCCAAAGTAAACACAGAGGAAAGAATGTAGGACTGAACAAAGTTTGAACCTGGAGCCAAGGCAGGGAATTTCCCTAGTACAGAATTTCTTATTCCTGGTTAACAATATAGTTTCCTTTCCAACTTACACTATAACATTTTTTTTTTTTTTTTTTTTTTTTTTTTTTTTTTTAGGATTCAGATACAGAAGAACCCAGATTTATTCTGATATCACCATAATTTGTTTTATTAGGATGCTGAAACACAGAAGTTAGTTAACTTGCATAAGATCGGTCAGAATGGTCCTTCCAATTCATAGAAATAAAAAGAACACCCCTAGGAGAATCTGACAAAGGAGAACAATGAGAAGCGACTAGTTTTTCTGGATGCTAAAATTCTTTCCAAATCTGCTACAATTGGGTGTCACTGAAGAATAAATCCAGAAGATATTATGTTTATGTAAATATAATGCTGTTAAGTTAGCATTTCATGTCAGGAAAAATTGGATTATTCAGTGAATGATTTTAAAACAACTGGGTACTTGTATGGAAAAGGATATGCTTAAAGTCTTAAATTCTGATGGGTGAAATATTTAGAGAATTAACCACTCAAAGACAATGTGGAAAAGTTTTACAGTAGAGAAGGACTTTCTACATAATATAAGACTCAGAAGTCATAAAGGAAAGAATATTTGACCACACAAAAAAGTGGAGTTCCATTATTCAGACTCAGAAAACCACACCCTAAAGTGAAGGGCTCAGGAGTAACCCCAGAAGCTCTGGACGTTTTCCTGCCCCCCTGTCTTTTGACCCTGCAGTCTCCCCTACAGCAAGTCATGGATCTAGAACTCCTCCCCAAGGTAAGTCATGGAAACCGACCCTTCCTGCCAGACAGCCATAACCTGCAGATACTCCTCTAATCTTCCTCTGCCTTTGTGTCTTAAATTCAGCCATTGAAGAAATTCTGGCCTACTTTATCTGATAGTAGATCCTAAGACCCCATTTCAGAAAGGGTCCTGCCCCACATTGGAGAGGAAGGAATGCTGCACAGACAAGCCAAGGAGAATCTGAACAGAGAGGCCTGGCTATATTTCTCCACTCTATTAGTGTATCACACCCTTTCTGTCTAATCATATTTTTGCATGAGTCTTCATGATTTATTGAACCTAAGCATAAAAGTGGATAGTTCAGACCAGTTCTCTGAGGTCTTCAATATGAAGGCTCTCATGTCTTGAAAAACTATGATCAAATAAATTTGCTATGCTTTTTCTCTTGTTAATCTGTCATTTGATAGAAGGGTGTGGACCATGATGGGAAGGAGGGGCCCTTTTGGCCCCTATATCATCATGGAAAAAAATAAAACTCAATAAAAGACAAATGGCAAAAGTTGTGTGTGGAAGGGGTGGCTTTCGTAAGACAACCGACAAAAGACTATTATATAAGAATATCTTATATGTCAATAGGAAACAGGCCAATGAGTCAATAGAAAAATAGGCTATGGATGGTAGTTCACAAAAATAAGCACTTATATTTTTAAATGTACAACATTATTAAAAATAACTTAAGCACAAGTAAAAACAAGTAAAAGTGAGATACCTTTTTTTCTGCCCACCCAAGTGGCAAAGATCAAAGAATTTCATAATACATGGTGTATACATGTATTTGCCCACACACAATAGTAAGAGTGTAAATTGATGTAAATTAT
Source organism: Sciurus carolinensis (assembly GCF_902686445.1). Taxonomy (NCBI): domain Eukaryota; kingdom Metazoa; phylum Chordata; class Mammalia; order Rodentia; family Sciuridae; genus Sciurus; species Sciurus carolinensis. Next base: position 37,493,589 of record NC_062218.1, read on the forward strand.
TTGGAGGTTAATTTGGCAATAGCTATCCATTTAAAATGAAGATATACTTTGACTTAAGAGTTTCACTGCTGGAATTCATGCTACAATACAGATACACATATGCAAAGATATAAGAATCTCATTATAGCATTAAACAGAGAATGTTAAAAACAACTTGTATACCTACCAATACAGAACTAGGGAAATCAACTATGTTACATTCCCACAATGTACTACAACACAATAAAAAACTAACCTATGGAAAGATTATTGGTCTTTAAGTGAAAAGAACAAGTTGTGAAACAGTGGGAAAAATCTATTGCCTATGTGTATGTGTATATTTACATGTGAAATATATAATACAACAAGCAGATGGATATAAATGCTTTTCATGGCATATTAGATCTCTGGAATGATGAAGCATGAGTTCTTTTTTTTTTTTTTTTTTCCTTTCTCTTTTCTTTTTTAAAATTTGTCCTAATTAGTATAAGTTCTTATTGGTTATTGTGAGGAAGATGATGATTTGGCATGGCAGAAAAATGTTTTCACTGCATAAACATTTTTATGGCTTGAATTTTTACCAATTGTATTAGCAATTCATTGATGCATGACTAATTAGCGCAAATTTAGTAACTTACACAATACCCATTTATTATATCACAGTTTCCATGGGTCAGGAGCCAGGTGTGACTCAGTGGATCATCTGCTCAGGATTTCACAGGCTACAATCAAAGTGTTGGCCAATTTGAAAGGAAGGAGAAACAGATGTCATCTCTGGATGGAAAGTGGCAAGGTTCTATAAGAATATGAGGAACTGAAATGCTTCTATCAATCTGCCTCTAGAGATCTTTACCTCCCAATCCCTGGAATCTGTTGATATGTCACCTGGCCTAGCAAATGAAGTTTTGCAGAAGTGATTAAGAACCTTGAGATGAGGAGTTTATCAAGGATACATACACAAGGGCAATAGATTTTTTTTTTCCCCTGTTTCCCAGGTTGTATATAGTGTTACCACCTAGGAATGGCAGGGCCCTTCCCAGAAGGAAAGGCCTGGGGTTCAAGTCACTTTTGTGAAGACTAGATTGCATAAGAGCAGCCTGTGCCAATTAGTTTAGAATCTATAGAAACACCAGAGTCTCTGCTTGCTGGGGAATCAGGCCCAACACTGAGAGACTATTGTAAGAGACACAATCAGCTGTGGAAGTCCAGGAGGAGGGAACAGCAGTATTTACACATGGCTTTCCAAGACAAACAGGGCCTCTGCACACACAATGGACCCTTATATTATCTCCTGAATACTTTTACCACTGACATTAAGCAATGTTACATGTGCACACTCTATTATGCAATCATAACCCCCCCATTCTAGACTTCATTTATCATCAGATAACAAAATAGAGGTGACTTTCTCTCTGCCTTATACTTTATGTGCATGGTATCAATATCACTGATCTGGTAAATTGGGTGGTACTCAAATTAAATCATATGAATACTTAATGAATAAGGGTGTGTGATTGCAGATGGGTACTTTCTTTGAGGAGGATCATGTTTTGTGCTAGGGCTCTACTCACATTCTCCTGTTCAGGCAATTAGGGAGTTGATGGGATTGAGATGCCCAGATCTTGAAGCAATAACATTAATTGGTGTTGCTGGGTGTGTAAGTCAAACTCCTCTAGTCAAAGACTATTAGGTTTGGTTTCCTTTCCATTTCAAAGGGTGAAATGTTTCATAAGCCTTTTCACTAATATCATTATTTCTGGGGAATAAGAAATGCCAAGGGGATGCAGATGGCAATGCCTTGAATTTATGCAAAGTGTAAATTACTTCTGGAAATTTCAGATCAGTGAAATTGCTGTGAACTTCCTGGTTTGGGTCTGGACCTTGATATATTGTTAGAATCTAACGAAATGATAAATAATAGAAGTAAGTATGTGGGAACAGAGTAGCTTATTGGCAGCTCCCTGCCCAATCAGGACAATTAGCACCAGAGTCTGAGGGGCAGGGAGTCAGGTGCTTGTGTCAGGCCAAGTCTGCCCCACAGCCTAAGAATTTAATTCATGACAGAAAATGGAAATACCTTTAGTATAAAAGTATACATGTTTACTTAAAACACAACACAATATATAAACATGGAGTAAAAACAGAAATTCCTCATGACTTGATTCATGAGATGATCATTTTCAACTGCTTAGTAGCTAATGTTTCCTTTTTTTTTTTTTTTTTTTTTGGTAGTGCAGGGAATTGAACCCAGGGCCTTATGCATGCTAGGCAAGCCCTCTACTACTGAGCCACATTCCCAGCTCAAAATTGTTTTATACACATATCTACATATATATGCCTATTTTATGAAACTGGAATCATACTGTTCTATTACTTGTTTTTTTAAAACATTTCACATAGACATACATTTTCACATGGATCTACCTCATCTATTTAATACCAGGCATTTGTACTCCATTATCTGTACAATAATGTAGGTCACTGATCCCCCAAAGATTATTAGGTGGGTTCCTATTTTGTTTTTGCTGTCTTTTTTCTTTTCTTTTTTCAGTACTGGGGATTGAACCCAAAGTCTCACACATGCTAGACAAGTGCTACACTCCCCCCAGCCCTTTTTATTTTGTTTTCAGATGGGATCTCACTAGATTGCCCAGGCTGGCTTTGAACTTAGGATCCTCCTGCCTTGGTCTCCCAAGTAGTTGGGGTTAGTAGTGAGCACCACAACATCCAGCTTATTTTTACCATCTTAATAACCAACAGAAAGCCCTTTCCTTTGTGGACATAGCTGTAATAGTTTCTTGAAATAAATTCCTAGAATTGGAATTTCTGGGTAAAATAGCTTGTACTTTAAAAAGATACTATCAAATTCTCTCTGGCAATAAAATGTGGATTTATTGTTCTACCAACAATGCCCATTTCCTGATACCTCCTGTTAAAACTGAGTATTATCAATCTTTTTAAAAATTTGCCAAGCAGAGGATAAACAAACCTCATTGTTTTATTTTGCATTTTAGTTGGATTGAATGTCTTGAGATTTCCAATTTAAATAGATTATTTTGAAAACATAACCATTACAATACTTGTAATCATTTGCAATAATTGGAAATAAACATTTCTTGGTGTAACTGAGTAGTTAAAAAGTAACCCAGTCACAAAGTATCTCTAAGTTCATTACAAAACTGCATCAAAATAACCTCTCATACTGCAGATTGCATTATAATTAAATCCAGTATGTCTTTCAACACATGAAAGAAACAAAAATGCATCACAGAGGAAATTAGTAATTGATAAATTCCTTAAGTGTTCTAGCTTTAGAATCAATAATGGTTCAATATTTTCTCATTATTAAGGTTATAATTTGGGCCCAGGAAATGCTCACAGGAAAACAAATGGAAATCTGTCACACACTTGTTACATATGGTATTCCTGACTGGCTGTACATATATTATATTTTGCAGTCAGGGATCAAATAATATGACACATTATTTAGCTGGATGCACTGGCATGTTGGTAAAGATCCTATTAATTCTTTGTTCTTTGTTAATGTGTAATGACATCTAGAAGAGGGCACAAAATATACAAAGCATTGGTCACTGCCTACCAAATGATACATAAACACAACTGCTTTCAGTTCTGTACATTTCTAGTGAAATTCAGTTGAACACAGCAGGAAAGAAACCTGCACAGTTCTCAACAATGTTTGCTCACAGACCTGAACCAGTCATTGAGGAGTGAGAGTTGCTTCTCCACTCCACAAATGAAAAGACTTTGCTGATTTCTAATTTCTAGTTTTCTAGACATTTAGACTCATTATAATATTTGCATTTGACTACTTAGCTGGTGTAATCATATGAAATAGTGTGCCTTTAAAGGGGAATTTAATATACAGCACAATATACATCATTATTTATGCTTAACAGACTTCAGTACTTAAAATATGGCAATTATATTTAAAAGTTTTCACAGAATTTCATACCCAGAGGTTTGGGCATCACCTATTCTATCATTCTGATGCTTTCCTGGTTGCCACAGAACTGTGTAAGATGCCTGTGAGCCTTATAGCTATTATATCATAAATGGGACTTTATACTATGCAGACTTTATGCATATAAATAACTTGAAAGGAAAAAAAACTGTGCTGTTTTTTTTGCAACGGGATATAAAAAGCAAAAGTACTAGAAATTCTCTTGAAAGTTATAAAAGTAGGTTTGCTAATCACTGGGCTTGTCCAATTTGAAGGCAGAGCACAGGACTGAATGGCCTCAATCATCCTTCCGTTGCTCTGGAAACTCAAAGTCCAACAACGGAAACTCTCAGTATAAAAAGTGTGTTCTCCCACATATGTCCATAGACCTGATTGAAAATGCCCTGAGGATAAGTTGCTTTAGGATAAGTAGAAAATATAAACCTTTAGAGTTGTGCATACTGGATCTGTGGCTTATCTTCTTGGTCAGAGTTCCTTCCCCAAGGGTCTGTGAAGACTCTAACCTGTTACCATTTGGCAACACTTGGGGATGAGCAGGAAATGTTCAGTGCAAGCAGTTTTCCCAAAGTCAGAAGGAATAACATGGCTCAAGAAAACAGCAGACTGGGAAGTTAAACGGTCAAGAGAGAGACAGTAAGTGAACAGATTTGTAGAGGATGGGAAAACACAGGCAAACAAAATACAATCCAACTATTAGACGTGATGTTCCATTGACCCAAATTCTTTCACAAGGAGGAAAAGCCAAGTAGTGACTTTTGGAGATGGTTGCTATTTTCCTAGAGATTCCAATCATAGCTTTCAGGGACCATTTAAAGGAAGAGAAATGTTTCTGACAGTAGAGGTTAAGAACTGAGATAGACCCACATGTGAAGTTCGCAGTTAATGTTTAAGCAGAGTCATGGTCAAAGTGAATTCTCATTCTAATTAAGAATAGTTGGACAATTCCCCAAATGCCAACATGACATTCTTAAATAAGGTCCTCTATTTCAATATTATTTGTTTAATGTAAAGAAAAAAAGCAGAAAGGGCTTTGTAACTTAGACAAAGTTGCACAGATACAGACTTTATTTCCATGATTTCTTAAATCAAGATGCTTAAAAAAAAACTCTAATCAAATTTATCCCATCATATAATGTTCACTACTAAACTAAATGAATGTACATAACCATTACTCTTGAAAGATAATAACAGATCATAAGATCTAATAGACTGTAACATAACAGATTACAACAAATTTAACAGTAAGAAAAATGGTTACTTCTCTGAGGATCTTGAACCTAACTTTAACTTAACATATAAGAAAACTCTGCTTTGGATAAGGCATTGCTTTCTGAATTGTCCATTATTTCTAGAGAAAAAGGCACACAATCACTAGCATTATAAGTCACAAATCTGTAAGAAAATCTGAAGACAGCAGATGGCACATAGACCACAAAGAAAGGCAGGTTTCCTCTGAGTTACTGACTTTAATATCAAAGTAACATGAAACTGCAAATATAAAGTCTACAGCAACTGAAGTTTTCTACTAATCATTTAGTAGATCAGTCTGAAAGAACAAAGGAAAAACTACTAAATTTGGGGAAAAAAAGTTTTGTCTCTAAGTATCAGGCAGATTTTTTAAAATGATCTTATTAGTATAATATTTTAGAATAATGTATAGACAAAGTGATAGCAACTAAAACTATTTTAATGGCACAATCAGGAGTTTCATTTGAAATGACATGTACCAATGTTTTGTTAATACTATTTTTGTTAACATTTTGTTAAATTTAGTTATGGTTTTCAAAACAGTTAAAATACTGACATGAGATTCTTTAAAAATTTTTTTTTTCAGTTGTAGATGGACACAATACCTTTATTTTATTTGCTTATTTTTTTATGTGGTGCTGAGGATCGAACCCGGTGCCTCACACTTGCCAGGCAAGTGCTCTATCACTGAGCTACAACTCCAGCCCTGACATGAGATTCTCAAGTGAAGATTCTAAAAAATACTAATTTAGTAAATGTAACTATAGTTAATGTGTTATAAATATTTCTTAAATTGGTTTCTGAAATCTTAACCTAGGTCTAATGTGAGTCACTGTCTTTTATAAATATTATGTTGTCTTACAAGGGCTCTGAATCAGATTTTTGCCAGTAATCATAACTCATAAAGCACTTTGAAAGTTAAGTTTCAGTCAGAATTGACATATGTGGAACAAATACATGCTAGCCCTCACTCTATATCTTACTTACAATCTCATTTTTGGCTACTTCATTGTTTCAGTATCTCAAGAAAAAGTAGACCCAAAAATAGTTAACTTTCCACAAATTTGTCATCCTTAAATTTGAGCTTTTCATCAGGAAATGGACTAACTTACAGGTATAATACCAGACAACTAACTGGATGTTAATTTAACAAAAGTACTAATAAAGCCACAGAAACACAAGCAGCAATAAAAACATATCATGGCAAAAGTGAAAGTCTAATATTGCACTAGAGTGACATATGAGAGATGTAGAACAAATATAATTTTTGATGGTATTGAGGATTGTACTACCACTGAGCTATAAACGTCAGCCCTTTTGTTATCTGAGAAAGGGTTTTCCTAAATTGCCGAACTTGTGATCCTCCTACCTTAGCCTTCAAGTCACTGGGATTATAGGTGTGTGCCACTATACCCAGCTATAACAAACATAATTTTTAAAAAATAATAGATGCTTTCTGAGCAAGAAGTACTCAAAATTATAAAAATTAAATAATATAAGTATCTGTGTTTTCAAAAATTCACTTTAATGTTGGCTACCCTTTGTTATCATCATCTGAACCATTTGTTCTCTAAAAGCCACCTAGTTACATCAGACATCAATTCGAATTCCATGTTTTGAAGACATCACTTGTCTGGTCCCTGTTAAATACATAGCAAATGAACAGATATGAGGTAAAGATGATGTGGTTATAACATAAAGCCAGAATGGCAAAGGAGAAGTTTTTCCAAAAGGGCACATCCACAGGCCGTGACGAATTCCATCTCGAATATGGTGTGAGGTCCAGGATATGAATAACATCCAGGGAAGAAAACACCATGAGTCTTTGAGCTTGAAAAGGTGCATAGCAAACTTCAGGGTCAGAACCACAACAGGAATCACAGTAGAACAGTGAAGGAAAGGTCTTCTCGGAAGGCTCAAAGCTGCCTGCAGGGGAAGCAGGAAGTATCATTTCCTGCTTGGCAAAACAACACTTTATAATTGCTTCTGAATCTCAATGTATCCAAAGAAAATGTAAGTGAAACTGCCAGCTCAGAATACATATGCCACATTTATATAAAGCAAAGAGGATAAAAGCATGAGCAGGGTATCCTTTGCATTAAGAATGAAATCAAGGTCTCAGGACACAGTGATTAATTTTTTAAAGTTTCCTATTATTTGCTTAGAAAAGCCACAATATTCAAACTATGTTCACATAGTTCATATCCTAAATATATGGTTTGTGTAGTTTTGATTTTTAAAGTTAAGTTTTTGATTGACGCATACTAATTGCACATATTAATATTAAATGTACATATTTAATATGTAAATATACATATTAAATGTAGTGTGACATTTCAATACATGCATGTGATATGTGATGATCAATTACAGTAAATGGCACAGCCATTGGGTTAAACATCTGTCATTTCTTTGTTCTGGGAACATTTAAAATCCTTTCTATTAGCTATCTTCAAATATAAAATTAATTGTTGTCAACCACAGTCACCCTGCCTTGCTATAGAACATTAGAAGTTATTCCCCCTATGCAAATGCACTCCTGTACCCATTACCTATCCTCTCTCCATTGTCCCTACCCCCTAAATTTGGATTTTTAACGATTTGTCTGGGCCTAAGAGCAACAATAACAACAAGAAAATCTCACAACCAAATAAAATATTCCTTAAGTAATGAAGGCAAAAGGAGAATGTTTTTATTACAACCATTATGTATAAGCCATGACCACCTTTGAAATTTACTTACCATATTTAGAAACTTCATATTATTTTAAACAGGTATTCTAAAGTGGTGTTAAATAAACCTCAGTACATTTTTAAAATCATTGCAAAAAATATAATCGTTATTTGAACAAATGAAAATTTCAGGATTAACCCTTGAATGATCTGTAAGATTTTGTTCCCATCCACTTTAAAGGCTAATTTGAAGTTAGATGTTTCCTAGCAAAAAGAAAGTTGAGGATAGCAATAATCATTTAAATCTGAATCTCCCCACACATCCTCCAAAAACCCACAGAACAAGAAGGAAAAGGAAAACTATACAAAGCCCCAAACTCTCAGCATAGCTAGAAGTTAGAGAATGCTCCAACTCCAAGGTATGTGTAAGTATTAAAATAAACATCCAATCAATGCCCTCTCATGCTCCAGAATTCAAAAGCATGAATTTTGGAGAAGAGGGTAAAAAGAAAGGAGTGAAAGGAAAACAAACAAACAAACAAACAAAAAACTGGTTTCCTATTAAAAAAAAAAAATCCACTAAAGAGACTGTATCTTGTCTCACTGTCAAATCAGATTATCTTTAACTAAGAATCTTGTAAACCCACCCCCATTGAACTAGCATTCTTCAAACATCAGAGAGTTCATTCCACAGTCCTCTTGAGCCCCTCTTCTCCTCCATATTTTGGGTTGTTTTATTTCTAATTCATCAGAATACGTAACATTTCTGTGTTATCACTTTTGTCTCTACCTCTGTATTGAAGTTATATATCCAAAATACATTTAGCTCATCATCAGTCCTTTTCTCTGACACGGCCTTAACCAAAAATACCTTACAACAAGGATCCAGGCAATATCCCAAAATGAAATCATGACACAGACCAAACTTATAAAAAGTTCATATAGGAATAAAACAAAAAACAGAATAAAAACACTGCAGTTCTTGAACCCCATTCCTAAAAACAAAGGAACACAAAACAACAACAAAAACAACTACATAAAGCACAAGAAGGATATATCCCAAGACTCCAAACTAAATTTAATATCCTCAGAAAACTGTAAGGGAATATGAAAAAAGCATCTTGAATCAGAAATTAAAAGATGAAAGAAAAATAGGTTTTAAAAAAGATAAAAAAAACTAGTTGATTAAACTCAGTACAGAATACAAAAACAATTTATAAATGGCTATAATATAATATGCCCAAGGGAGAACCTGTCAAATGGAAACAGTGAAAAAATGCAGGAAACCAACCAAAAGGATGAACGTGATATGGGGAAAAAGTACAAAGAATTGGTAAGGATATTATTGAAATGAAAGTAAAAAAAAGAAACAGTACTGTATAACTGAAATCTCTAAAGAAGAGAAACAAAAAACCAGAATGAAAATAATATTTAAAGCTATACTCAAACTTCAAGACAATTTGGTAAAACTATTAATGTAAAGGAAAAAATTTTAAGATCTCTAAGAAAAATGACTAAATAACACAGAAAAGCAAGAGTTATTAAACTGACTTTGGACTTAACAATGACAACAAAAACAAAGTAAGGTAACAGAGGAACAGTATTTTCAAAATCCTTAGGGAAAGAAAATGTGAGCCAAGGATTTTATATTTAACCAACCTGCCTTTAAACACCAAGGCTATAGTAATAGTATATTAGTAATGATTTTAATATGTAGCATTCTTCTATTAGTAATTATTTTATACAAGGAAGAGCTCGCAAAAAACGTAACCTTATTGAGGAATCTGCAAGAGGATAAGCTTCACATAAATAAGAAATGACTAACACCTGAGTAAACTGACTGATGGTGAATATTTAATATATTTAAGTGTAAATAAAAGACTAAATGGTAAGGACAACAGTGTAAAAATAATACATAAATATTGTATGTTCTTAGAAGAAATAAAGCAACCAAAAAAGTAGGAGGAGAAGAGCAGAGAAAGAGAAAAGTAAAGTGAGCTCTATGATTATTGTTTAGCTGATAATTGAGAGTTAAAAGATATTATTAACAAACAAGATAGTAAAAGGTTAATTAAGAAAGTGGAAGCCTATAAATATTAAAAAAATGCACAAAACAATACTAGAATAAAAATATGTCTTCCTAAAGAACAAAAGAATTTTTAAAAATAAAATGACAAACTACATCATAGAGATATATCAAATATATCATAATACACATAATTGAATAAAATAATGGCCAATTTTAGACTAAATCTACCAATCAGGTTCATAAGTATGAATGGGTTTATCTCACTCATTAAATAAAAAATACCTTCAATTTGGCAAACCAAATCCAATGATATACTGTATATTAAGGGAAAAAATAAACAAAGATAAAATTCAGAAAAGCCAAAAATAAAGGGGCAAAGGTAAAGCAGACATGGGGGTGATGATACTGATATCAGACAATCATAATTTGAGTCAAAAGCATTTATCTTTAAAAAACCACTAAAAGGCTGGGGTTGTAGCTCAATGGTAGAGCACTTGCCTGGCATGTGTGAGGCACTGGGTTCAATCCTCAGCACCATATGAAAATGAAATCAAATAAAGGTATTGGGTTCATCTACAACTAAAAAAAATTCTTTAAAAAGCCACTAAAATCTACATTTCACCATAAAAATATAACATATGAATATCTATGTACCAAATAATACAGCAACAATTTTGACAAAGATGTAAGGAGAAAAAAAAAAAGATGTAAGAAGACACAGGAAACACACTAACAAATAAGGAGGCTTACATACAGTGCTGTTTAGGAGAGATCAGGAGAGGAATAAGGAAGGACAGAGAAGATATAACCCATAGAGTCAATAAAACTGATCTTACAGACCTTTACACCCAGAAAACAGAGAAATACACATTCTTCCTCAAGTGTTCATGAAACATTTTAAGAAACTAATCATATATTAATGAATATAACAAAAATAAATTTCAAAAATAAATACACAAGTGATTAAAAATATTAAATAATTACATAAGAGAAAGGGCCCTACACCTGGAAACTTAAAATTTTTCTATTGAACAGCTGTTTTTAAAAAGGGGAATACAAACAGAAGTACAGGGTTTCTCAAAACTAATCACAAAAAACTTCAAATTAGAAACCATGGAATACATTTAAAGTACAATTAATTAGAAGAAACTTTATAACCTTAAACACCTAGCAGTAAAAGTAATATGACAAAAATAGACGAAGTCTAGTCCCAGCTAAAGAGATTTTAAAAAGTGTAAACCAAAATAAGGTATGAGGAATAAAATACTATAGATCTTGTTGGAGTTATATCATTTCCAGTACTCTGCAATTACAAATAGCACACCAGTGAACAATGTGTGTGTGTGTGTGTGTGTGTACTGTTAGAGGTATATTTTTTCTTTTATGCTATGAGAACCAGACGGAAAGATTTCTGTACAGATAATCAGCTAACTAAATTCAAACAAAATGCTCTAGAACTTTCATTAATAGCAATATACATAGGAAAATGCTAGCTTTTATGGTAGCAGGGTTATTTCGAGCAGATAAGCTATAATATTTCTGATGTGAAAATCAAGTAAACTGTACAGAAAAACACACATGATCATTATCAGTACCTAATTTATGAATAAATAGAGTTCAGATCAATGACAGTTTCTGATGGGTTTAAGAGAACTTCTATAGATAACTTTACATCTAAATTAATTAATTCCCTCCCACCACAGAGCACTTTCATGCACTATCATAATAAAAGTTAGTTTGTAAAAGATCAGTCATGGCACTGACTGGAAAGACTGATAAGCCTATAAACATTTTAAAAATGTACAAAATAATACTAGAATAAAAATGTAAGTCTTCCTAAAGAACAAAAGAATTTTTAAAAATAAAATGACAAAGCACTTTCATGCACTATAAAAAGAAAAGTTAAAGTTTGTAATTCTTGTTAGTAAAAGATTAACCATGGCATTGACTGGAAAGACTGATAAAACTTTTAACAGGAAGAACATGGTTTTCAGTGGTAGGTGGGGTCAAGCAGCTTACAGTAATAACTTAAGAAAGCAATAACCTGATGCTGAGATGACTCAGTTATGCTCTGGATCTGTGCTGAGGGGTATTGATTCTTCACACTTTTATTTATGAATATAAAAAGATGATTAAAAAACCCTCAATATATTCTTGTTGCTTGTCTGATTTCTGAAATGTCAGTGTAGATTTCTCATGGATAGAAAAAGAAGAAATGGACTTATCATAGAATCCTAGAAGCAAAAATAGATCACTGTAATGAATACTTATTCAGTTTTGATATTTATTACTAATAATCATGTGCCACCTGACAGTGAATGTGAAAAAAATTCTAACACTTCATTCAAAAATAAGGACCAACACAATTCTATGCATCATCCCATTTAATCCTCTTAATCACCCTATGAGATAGGTGGTATTTTAGAGGACAGGGAGACTTGGAGAGGCAAGTCAACTTCCCCCACATTGTGCAGTTAATTGCAAAGCTGGGATTTGGTACTGAGTCTGACTCTATAGCTCATGAATTCTTTTTTTTTTTTTTTTTTTTCGGTACTGGGGATCGAACTCAGGGCCTTGTGCTTGCAAGGCAAGCACTCTACCAGCTGAGCTATCTCCCCAGTCCTAGCTCAAGAATTCTTAACACCAGTACTTCTATATGAATTTTTAAAAATACATTTATTCAACCCAAATGTTTTTCAAAATTACAACAGAATAAGTTCCAGACGAATGCACTTATGAATTACATTTTCTATAATGCTTCATAGCTTATCCTATCTCTGCTAACATTGTCAACTGTTTACAATCAACATGCTCATTTATCCCTCATAACAACCCTATGAAGTAAATAATAGTATAATCCACATTTTATAGATGAAGGAATGAAAACATAAAGAACAAAAGTGCTCTGCTAACTTCACACAACCAGGATTCAAATTCAAGTCTTCTGATTCTCATCTTAAGCAAAAATATTATGCTGCCTCTGCTCAGAGCAAAAAAAAAAAAAGGTTGAATTTTGTTTTTAACTGATAATTACTGACTTCCTTATTGAGTTAAGTTTCTAAGTAAGTTAGGCAACTTCTAAGAAACAGCTGGTATTTAATACATAATAGGAAGAAGTAATACTTTTTCATTCATTCCACAAATATTTACTCAACACCTACTAGGTGACCCAGGTACTGTTCTAGGTCAGTGATTTCTGAAGCAAAGTCCTTGCTCTACGAGTCTATATTTGTTTTCTGAAATGTTTATAGATCAAAAACATACAAAAAATAGGCAAATCTGACATTTAAACAATATTATCTCCACTAGACATTATTAGACAATATTATTCTCCATTAAGGACTGTATTCTAAACAGTCCATGGATATACATGCCTTTGGCCCGAAGAGGAACTGGAGGAATGAATCCATTCAAGTCATTCTCCAGGACTGAGAACCATCATAAACTATTCAACTTTCATGGTGCATTTAGGAGCTGCACACTAACTGTAAAACATGAAGAATAAGGGGAAAATTTAAGTGTAGTCCTAGAGAAAGAACACTGATGCAAAAAGAACTGAAAATGATTTCTGTTCATTTAAATCAGTTTGCTAATACGTCCTTGTAAGCTAGCACTGAACTTCTCAGGTACAATGGGGGTCCTTACTCTATGTGCATCCATAGCACTTTATAGTGGCAAATAATCTGATTGTAAACATGCCCATGTGCATCTATAGGGAAGTACCAAGTGTTCAAAAAGGCTGAATGAATGAGCTTTCTTACTGTAAAATAAGACTCTAGTTCTAGACCTTTTAAAATAAGCTCTCGAGCTCTAAATGACGCTATGAAGAAATCTGTAAAGCATGAAAGATATTAATGAAAAAGACCAGAAAAATTAAACATACATACTTCTTACCTTTAAAGACAGAGATCTAGCTAGAAGAAAGTGGTCCACATCAATAACAGAGGCTAAAAATCCAGCTAAAATGATTTCTCCAAAATCAGTCTTCTTCTTAATTCCAATGACTATTGCCCATGACCACATGCCAATCACACAATGTACTGCATTATCTGAGAGGGCACGAAGCCAGTCATTTTGCTGGATTATGGAAAACTGAAGAAGTTTGTCAGCTACTAAGCAAAATATCCCCAGACCAAGACTAGAAATAAGAGACTCGGTGCTACAAGACTGGAGTAAAGCATGAGTCTTCTCAGTCTCAGATGCCATCATAAACAATATGTCAGCATATACTAAAAGCCATAAGGATAAAACAGCATATTCTTGTTTTCATTTCCAGTACCCTAAAATAAAAAGCAGAGAAAAATATTAATGAATTAAATTAAATGTCATATAATATTTAAACAAAATATCAGCAATAACTTCACAAATATAAACACCAAGTTGTAAAAACTAGCATTTCTTACATGTTATATACAGTATGTCATATGGTTCAAGAATAATAGATTGGCTTTGCAGCAACAACAGTTTAAATGGTAGTACACAGCAAGGAGACTTTAAGAAAGCCCATTGACTATAATCTATTACCTTGGAGTCATCAAATAGTTCTGTCTCTCAGAATGTATGACATGGTAGTGGACATCCACTGTGTCTGTGTACCTAATAACTACTTCCCATACTTCTTTTGACAACAGAGTCCTCTCCCTTTGGGAAAACTGTGAATCATTATACCTAAACTCTAGAGTTGATCAATTGAGTTCTTTGTCTCCCTTGAAACAGTGACAATGTGAAGAGTAAGGGTTACCCAAGCTGGGCCCATCATACTCTACTTCAGAATTTTCCTAAGTAAACCTGGTGGGGAAAAGTCCTCTCCTTGGAGACCATGGACTCCAACACATGAAACAGCCTAGGAAAATAAAATCCCAAAGAAACACAAAGACAAAAAGCTAAGAAAATCATGAGTCCATACTGCAGGTTCTCAGAACTTCCCTAGTTCTTGCAGCTTACCATTCCATCATTATTATTATTATTATTATTATTATTATTATTATTATTAGGAAGTACTGGGGATTGAATCCAGGGACATTCTACCAGAGAATCACATTCTCAACTCTTTTATTTTTGAGACAGGGTCTCACCAAGTTGCCCAGACTGGTCTCTAACTTGGAATCCTTCTGCCTCAGCCTTTGAGTAGCTGGGATTACAGACATGAATCAATGTGGTTGGCCTCCCTTCAAACTAAAAGCTAGCTCAGAATTTTCCTAGTAAATTCCATTTTCACTTCTGTTGCCTCTAACCAAGAAACCCTAGCTGATATAAAGAAGCAAGCATAATTTTAAGCTGAGTTCTTATCCAGAATAGATTATTGCAATCATTTGTCCTGTTAAAGTTATCAATATTGTATGACATTGAAAGTTTTAAAATACTGTTTTAATGCCACGACTAAAGAATAAATGATTTACTGAGAATGATTCAATGTCCATTCTTCAATAAAAACTGCACATAGCTCACTGCAAAGATTATGAAATTTACATAGAAACATAAAGGACCTAGAAGAGGAAAACCACTTAGAAAAACAAGAAGTAAGTTGGAGGACTTAGACCATTAGATTTTGTCTTATTATAAAGCTACTGTAATCAAGATAGTGTGGTTTTGGTACAAAAACAGATAAGTGAATCAGTGAAACATAATAAACTGTGGAATAGGAAAGGACCCACACTTATATGGCTGATTAGTTTTTGACAAATATGCAAAGATAAATCAATAGAGAATATTCTTTTCCACAAATGGTGTTACGATGACTGCACATTCATCTTCGGTTCATACTTTACTCCACGTACAAAAATCAACTCAGAACAAACCACAGATATAAATGTAAAATAGAAAACTATAAAAACAGGAAGAATATTTTTAAGTCCTTGGGTTCTATAAAGAGTTCTTAGATATAACAGTCCACTAAAATATTGATTAAACTCAACTTCATCAAAATTAAGAGCTTCTGCTCTTTGAGACAGTAATAAAGGTCTAAAAAACAAGCCACAGACTAGGAGAAAATATTTTCAAAGCTCATGTCTGATAAAAGGCTTGTTTCTAGAATGTAAGAATCCTTAAAACACAGTAAAAGGAAAACAAACAAGCCAATTCAAAAAGTGGGTAAAAGATTTGAAAAGGTACATTACCGAACATGATACAAATATCCGACTAATAAAAAATGTGCTCAACATAATTAAATACTAGGCAATGTAAATTAGAACTACAATGTGATACCAAATACTCTTATTAGAATCGCTAAAGACATACAAATCCAAGTGTTGGCAATGACGTGGAACACTCAGAACTCTCATACACTGATAAATGGTACCATCGCTTTGAAAAACATTTTCCAAACTCTCAAAAAGTAAAACATTCCTACCATATGACCCAGTCATTCCACATCTAGGCATTCTCTCAAGGGAAATAAAACTTACAACTGAATGTTGATAGGGATCTTATCTGTATTAGTTCCAAGCTAGAAACAACCCAAATGTTCATCAACAAGTGAACAACTCAACAAAATATGGAGTAAAAAGAAATAAGTGATATGCATAAAACAGAGTTGATTTTCAAAATAATTATATTAAGTGAAAGTAGTCAAAACAAAAGTATATAGTTAAACCCCACAAAACTGTATAACCCAAAGGATGAACCCTAAAGTAAACTATGGAGTTTCGTCAGTACTAATGTAGCAATATTGGTTCTTTAGTTATAACAAATGTACCATGCTAATACAAACATGAATAATAGGGAGAAATGTGTGCAGTGGAAAAGGGAGCATATTGGAATTTTCTGCAATGTCTGCTTCATTTTTTTGTAACTCAAAAACTGCTATTCAGGTTTATAAAGTCTACTAATTTAAAAATAACAGTCTATTAACTTGGAAAACTTAAATGAAGCAAGTATTATAATTGTTAAATCTAGGGAATGAGTGTAGTGTAGTTCATCATACTTCACTTTTCTGTATGTTTGAAATTTTCATTTAGAAATATGCTTTTAAAAGAGTACACAGTATGATTCCATTTATATAAAATTCTAGAAAATGCAAGCTAATTCAGAGTGACAAAAACAGGTTAGTTGTTGCCTGGGGACATGAAAGACAAGAATTAAAAAGAAGCAAAAGGGGGCTGGGGTTGTGGCTCAGTGGTAGAGCACTTGTCTAGTATGTATGAGGCACTGGGTTTCATTCTCAGTACCACATAGAAATAAGTAAATAAAATAAAGGTCCATCAACAACTAACAAACATATTTTTTTTAAAAAGAAGCAAAAGGAAACTTGCAGCCAGATTTGTACGTTCAGCTTGCTTGTGGTGACAGTTTCAGGTCTCATAGTTTAATGTATATGTCAAAATGTTTCAAACTGTATATTTTAAATATATAGAGTTAATTACATGTTAGTTATACTCCAACAAAAATGTATAAGAGTTAGGAAAATACATTGATAATAAGAAGCAGGTTTTCTTGAAAGAGGAACAATCTAAAAATAAGACACTATGAAAATGAAAAACCTGATTGCCCAACTAAAAAGTCATAGGGGCAATGAGTAGTAGAATGAATTTTTTTTTTTAAACCAAAACAGAATCAGTTACTATGAACACTTTAAAAGAATTTTTCTGAAGTGTAGGGAGAAAATAAAGGACAAAGATTTGGGTAATAAAACAACAAAGAGAAAACCCTCAGTTTCTAAGTCACAACACAAAAGTTACCTGCAAAAGAGAGACTATGATCATTATCAGCCCCAAGTGCCAGCGTGCTATGGATTAACATTCATAGAGCTCTGAGAGAAAAGAATCATGACCGTAGGACTGTCACTTTTGTGACAATCATGAATTTTAAGAGTTTTACCTTAGAATTTATAACACCTGTGTATGATTTTAGGAGATGGTGGGGTTGAAGAGTAGATGTTCTAAATCTCTGTGGGGGAGGGATAAAGAAAACTTGACCAGTACAAAATGAAAAGCAAAAAATGAAAAGAAACCCTTACTCCTCTGCCACCTGTGCCCCAAAGCAACAGGAACCAAAGACACCAACTATAAATACTTCAACAAATGTAAATGTGTTAAATTTCTCTATAAAGAGACAAACATAATTAGACTGCGATAAAAGGAAACAGCCACTATTACTGTTCATAAGAGAAAACTTCAAATGAAACATCTTAATAATATGTAAAAACCTAGAAATGAGAAAAAACATGTCTAGAAAAGAAAATAAAACAACATTGGTAATATTAATGTCAAACATAATTCAAGGCAAATATGATTAAGTAGGACTAAAAAGGATAAAAAATTCACATCATAGTAACATTATACAAAGTTACATAAGTTATATACAAGGTAAGAGGATGTTTACCTGTCAATAGAGCAGTAAAACATAGAAATTAAATTAAGCAGTCAAAAGAAGGTAGAGCTGCAGGGCACGGTGGTTCATGCCTATAATTCCAGTGGCCTGGTAGGCTGAGACAGGAGGATCCCAAATTCAAAGCCAGCCTCAGCAACTTAGTGAGACCCTGTCTCAATTTAAAAATAAAAAGAGCTGGGAATTGAGTTCAGTGATTAGGTGTACCTGGGTCCAATCATTAGTGAAAAATACAAAGAAAGAAAAATGCAGTAACCTAATTAGCTCAAAAAATCTAAGCATAAACAGTGTGCAAGTAATACCCTTTGGACTCAAAAGACTTGTCTATCTTTCAAGTGTTTATGCCCTAAAATCATTTCAGAAAAGACAAGAGAGAATAAGAACTTTGTCTACTTTGTTCACTTCTATATCCTCAGCCCATAGTAGGTGCTAAGTATTTGTTGAATCAACCAATGAAAATTTATCACATACTGTATTTGCAATGTATCAGACATTGTATATGAAATATAGTACTTGAAAGGCATTTAGTAAAATGTAACCTCCATTCCTGGGAATTTGCATTTTAAGCAAGTATATATAATTCCTATGTTCACTAAACATTGAGAACTGCTAGTACTAGTTTACCAAAAATGTTAAGACCACGTGGTTTAGAAACCAAAATGATAAAAAACCAGAAACATTACCTTAAAAATTAAAAACAGCATTTCTATTATAACATTGTTCTGCCAATTTTAATCAAGGCAATGTGAGGGGGGAAGGAAAGGAAGGAAGGAGGAGATAAAGAAAACATCATTACATTATCAGCAAAAAAGACAATTACATTAGTTTGCAGGTGAAATGACTGCCCATCCATGAGGACCAATTGGAAACTGTTGGAATATAAATTTAAAAATGTGGAAAATTCAAGATAAATGCTAAAATAAATTTTCAATAGGTCAGAAATAATCATAAGACAAAAAGGGAATATGAACATTTATAATAGAAACAACTCCAAATACTAAGGAATACACTAAAAAGGAAATGTGTCTGAAGAAAACTACCCAACCTCACTAAAGGATGAAAAATAGTAATTTTCTTTTTCTTTTTGGTGGCGGGGTGGGGGATACCAGGGATTGAATTCAGGGGCACTCGACCACTGGGCCACATCCCAAGCCTTATTTTGTATCTTATTTAAAGACAGGGTCTCACTAAGTTACTTAGCGCCTGGCTTTTGCTGAGGCTGGCTTTAAACTTGTGATCCTCCTGCCTCAGTCTCCCAAGCTGCTAGGATTACAGCACCCAGCAAAAAGCAGCAATTTCTTGCAGAGGCAGTTGGCAGCACAAGTCTTCCCAAGAGGAAGAAATCTTCATCCAAGGAGGAAAAAGCTAGTGATCCAAAAGAAAAAGGCAGAAGGAGCATTTCCAAGAAAAGGCAGAAATTCTCTTCCAAGGAGAAGCAGGTCAGCAGTGGGCCTGAAGAGGCTCCTGGTGGCAAGAGTAGTGCCAAGAAAAAGAAAAAAGTTCCAAAAACTGTCATAGGATGACTAGAATGAGCATTCCTGGGGAGAAAGTTCTTACCACTCAGAGACATTTCCCAGTCCAGGTCCCAAACCCCAATAAAAAGAAATTCACACACAAATACAAAAATCAATTGACTAGAGTTCTGGTGGTTTTGTATTATGTCATCTCAGATGAACTGGACTTATATTTCCCTTCCTTGCATAGTTCTGGGTAGTGATGTTCACAGGAGACATTTTGCATGACATCTGGAAGGCAGAAATGAAAACAGTAGTTATATTTTTTAGTCTGAAGGTTGGTGCACGGCACACTGTAGAACATAAACATCTTGTCACTGATCTGAGCTCACCTTGTTAGCCTAGGGAAGCAGATGGACCTACTGTTCCTTCTGCTCCCAGGAGATGATCTTTTTTTAGTGTCTCCAAAACTTGGACCCACACAGGTCCTGCACAACATTAAAACTGGAGTTGCTAAGAGGCTTTGCAGGCTGTGTTTTCTCTCTGTGGATTTTGGTTTGTCTTTGTTCTCATCCACATCCAGCATCCCTGCCAGTCTAGCTGATCTGTAGCTATTTCAGGTTCAACCAGAGACTCAGAGACAACAGCTTGTATAGATTGCACTACCAGCTCCCACAATTTCACAAGATTTAACCCTTGTAATAGCTCTATTCTTTAGCATGCAAAGTAGTTCTGCTTCTTTGATGGAACCTAACAGATATACAAATCACACCATTTTATTACATCAGAAAACATTAATATTCCCTTCAAATTAATTTATAAATTTAATCTTATTTCAACCAAAATCATAAAAGGGGTTTCTTTCAGGAACTTCACAAAATGATTATAAATTTCATTTGAAAGAGTAACTGTTAATAAACTTTTTAAAAAGCAGAGTAATATAAGTATGAAAAGGTGTACCAAGTCTAGAACCAGACCAAGCATGTATATAGTTGGGGGTACTGTATACACAATTCCAGATTGGAAGAGGAATGATGTATTATTTAACCCAGATTCTGTTGTCAGTTGAAATTCTTAAGTGCATGCAACAGAAAACACTGTGGCAGTACAAACAGAAAACAAATTTATTAAGGCACTGAGAAATCATAAACTTGCCAGGTTTTGAGGGCCACTGTTTAAAGCTATCTTTAGAATCTCAGTCAAAATGACTTCAGACAACTGGTCTAGTGAAGACCTCTATGCCACCAGGCCCAAACCCCTGTCATCAGATATTATCTCTGGTATTGCTGCCAGTGCTGCTCTGTTGTTGCTGCCTGTCATAAAAAGATTCTTGCTAGTATTTGTTTCTTTGCTCTCCATACAAAATTCAGAGTAGAGGATGGTTTGTCTGTTTGGCCTAGTCTAGGTCATCTGCCCATCCTCTAGTTGTAAGAAATGTTGTAAAAGATAGTAAATGACCTTTTCAACATGTAAAGTGTCTATCTTTCAACATGGGTCTATCTTCTTTCAAGATGTATTAGAAGACTCTCTCAAATACACTACATACTAAATAGGAAATTACCAGTCCACACTGGTAATTGGAAGGTTAGAAAAGTTTGTAATTGCTAAGGACAAGAAAAATCAACCATCAGATGAAACCTAGCTTGGATAATCAGCTCTGTCTGTGTAATGCACAGTTTATACAATCAAGCAACTTTAGATTTTAAAATGTTGTTTCCACATTAGGGTTTTGCAACATAGACCACTCTCTAGTTAAATTAAGAAAGGGAATCAATTGGGTTGCCTAGCTGCCTGGAGAAGTTCCATGGTTGAACATTTCATTTCAGATTGGTTACCAAGTATTTTATGAATCTGTAAACAGACTTCTACATAGCCTAGATAGCCAAAGGAGCTTACAATTTTATAAAAATTTTTTGATAGAGATGACTACATAAAAGTGTTAAACATCTGCATGACAAAATTAGAGCAAAATCTAAAATTTTAGAACATTCATGAAAAAGAAATTTAGAACAGTTATGAAGAAAAGAGATTAGTGGCCCTAATTTATTAAGAGCTTTTAAAATTTGTAAGAAATATAAGTATCTAAATAATAACATGGGCAATTCAGAAAAGGAAGAAATACAAATGATCAAAAAATTATCAAAAGATTTCAACTTCATCTTAATGTGATTTCAACATAAAATTGACAAAAGAATACTAATACTTTTTTTGTTGGTAGTAGTGGAGGAAATGATCGCTCTCATAAACTAGTAGCAAGAATAAATTGGTATATCCCTTCTAGTAGATAATTTGCATATCAAAAGTCATTAAAAATGAGCAAAAACCTTTGACTTAGCATTTCCAATTCTAGGTCTTTGTCATAGGAAAATAATTAGATAAGTGCAGGGCTGGGTTTGTGGCTCAGTGGTAGAGCACTTGCCTAGCAGGTGTGATGTACTGGGTTCAATTCTCAGCACTGCATATAAATAAATGAATTAAAATAAAGGTCCATCAACATCTAAAAATATATTTAAAAAGAAAAGAATTAGATAAATGCAAAGAACTATACAAAGAAGTTAAGCATAGTATTGTTTGCAAGGAAAAGTTAAAAACAATATATATTTTCAAAATACATCACTTCTGAAATAAATTCCACATAATGATAGAGCTATTAAAAAATACTTATTCCCACCAGGCACAGTGGTGCACACCAGTAATCCCAGCAACTGGGAAGACTAAGGCAAAAGGATCACAAGTTTGAGGACAACTTCAGCAACTTAGTGAAACCCTGTCTCAAAATAAATAAAATAAAATAATAAAATGGGCTGGGGTTGTTGATCAGTGGTAAAGCATCCCTGAGTTCAATTCACAGTACAAAAAAACAAAAACTGGGCTGGGGAGATGGCTCAGTTGGTAGAATGCTCACCTCGCAAGCACAAGGCCCTGGGTTCAATCCCCAGCACTGCAAAAAAACAAAAAACAAAAAACAAAAACAAAAGAACAAACAAAAAAACCCCTTATACCCATATTTATGCACACAGAAAAATGGGCAATATTTTAAAAGAGAGCCTCTAAAATAGTAGATAAATATTATAGTTTTTCCTGCATCCGCCATTGCTGCCATTCCGCACTAGGATTCACTTGCACTTTCTGTAGTCCCCGGTTGCTCTGTGAGGGGGTGCTGAAGATCCCCAGGGAGCAGGCCTGGTTTTTGAGCCCCAGGAAATGAAAGAACTCAGATACAGCAAGTGAAGTTGTCAACATGTCATTACCAGTGCTAAGGATAAATGACACAAATATCCCTATGGAATAAAAATGGGCACTCTTCAAGACACTGCACTGTGACACAGAGATCAAAAGTATTGCACCACCACTTCCAACCTCCTACAGTTCTTCCTCATGGAAGAGGTTCCCCCTAGAATGCAGTGCCAATTCATCCTGAAACCCAGGCACCTGGCTGTGTCTCAGGATTCAAATGACTTTACCAGCATTGGAAGATATCATGCTTGCCATCAACCCTTCCAGGTAACTGCTAAGGCTGACTCCCTGCACAGAGATGATGGCTTCCTGAATCAGAACTGTCCTTTCAGCGTATTAAGATCAACTACAGAATATTCTTGCAGTTGTTTTGATTCTTGCTGCACCAATAAGAGACTTCAGGGAAGGAAGGAATTCCCCACTGTATGCTGAGAAGTCTGTGACTGCACAGCTTTCTAGAGGGATCTATATGTCTGTTCAGCATATCAACTCCAACTACATTGAAGTTCAAAGGGTTTGGATATTTCTGCATTGCAGCTGTTATAATTGTTTCCTATGGGTGGTTGAAGACATGCTCCAAGGTCCAGAGCTTCCTGGTGCAGACAGCCCAAGCCCTGTACCAGCTCTGCTGGGGGACAGTGAGTCACCCAGGCACTGTCCCACCCAACATGCATCCAGTGGGCCATATAGTGTGCAGAAGCCATCAGGCCCCAAGAGAGAATACTCCAAAGTGAGATCCCTTAAATGTTTGTATTTTCCTAGTTAAAGGTTTCCTAATATGTTGTGTTTATATAAATATTTAATACTTTATTAACTATAGTTTTATGTTTCTAAATACAAAAATTTTTAACATTGATCAGTACTGTATATGCTTATAATAAAACTTGTAAGCATAATTTATTATAAAAGGAAAAGTACCAAATTATTCATTATTTATATCTAGGGAGTTTTAAGGCTGAGTTCAGTAAGTTGTCATTACACAATAATTACAGAAGATACTCAACTGTTTTACCACTGAAAGACCTACCAGCAAACTTTGTATTAGGTAAGTATACAGATCTGTTATTTCTATTCTTACCATTCTTGCTGTAATCCATTACATTTAAAGCATTGGGGAACTCTGATGTTTCATATACAGTTTTTCCCTCCATCCCTCCCCCTGCCCTGCAATATGTTGTTCATATGGTTTCAATGCTGCACAAATATGCATTTTCTCATGCCTGTTTGCTTTGAATGCTATATGCTGATTGGTAGCAAGTTGTTACTTTTGTTATCTGTATACAGTTGCTTGCTGTAAATTAGCAGATTCTGAAAGAACTTTCTTGCATGTCTAAAATAAAAGTATTTTGTGTAAAAAGGAATATAATTGCAACTATCAAAGTTCCATGTAGACTAGCTTAAAAGCAAAAAAAAATTAGTTTTATTTTAAAATACATATATATTATATAAATTTTTCAACACTACCACAGCTACCTGAGAAAATCAACTCTTTAAAGTTAAAGAAAAAAGAAAAGTAAAAGTAAAAGTTTATTTTGGCTCGTGGCTTCAGTCCACAGTCATTTGGCCCTGGCAGCAAAGCACACTGTGGTGGGAGTACACAGTGGAGGAGGCTGCTTTACCTCCTGGTAGTCAGTAAGCAAAAAGAGAGGAGGATGAGGCCAGGGACCCAGTATCACCTTCAAAGGTGACCTAACTTCCTTCTACCAGGTCCCACTTCCTAAAGGTCCTTACCACCTCTCAACAGGTGTACAGGCTGGCAAACAAGTCTTTAATACATGGGCTTTTAGAAACATTCCTGAACCAAACTATAGCACATAGATGTATTAAAATCCAAATGTTGTTCATCTGGTTTGTTTCTCAG
This sequence comes from Sciurus carolinensis, assembly GCF_902686445.1. Classification (NCBI taxonomy): domain Eukaryota; kingdom Metazoa; phylum Chordata; class Mammalia; order Rodentia; family Sciuridae; genus Sciurus; species Sciurus carolinensis. Next base: position 37,518,379 of record NC_062218.1, read on the forward strand.
TGGTGGGATCACAAATGTGATCATTAAATTTTTGTCTTTTTAAAAATTTTCTAAAGACTTTCAATGTCTTACTACTATAACCACAAAACTAGTAAAGCTATTTTTAAAACTTAAAGCCAGAAAGCCTCTTAAAAATATAAAAAATTGAAACATATTTATGACACTGTAAATATATATTAATAAAAACAGTAAAATATATAACCATTAGCCTAATAAAACTATGTACAATCTCCTAAGTCAAATTTATTGTACAACATAAAAACTTGTTCACTGTTGTATATTAGTTGATACATACAAAGTCTGTACTGCCAAGAGCAGTGGCCCACATCTATAATCCCAGCAGCTGGGGAGGCTGACCCAGGAGGATCACAAGTTCAAATTCAGCATCAGCAACTTAGCAAGGCCCTAGGCAACTCAGCAGGACCCTGTCTCCAAATAAAATATTAAAAAGGGCTGAGGATGTGGTTCAGTGGTTAAGTGCCCCTGGGTTCAATCCCCTGTACCAAAAAAAAAAAAAAAAAAAAAAGGAAAAAATCTGTACTAAGATTTATATATTTTTGCATGAAATAAACTTAGGTTCCTTATGGGAACAATACTTTGCAGAGAAAAACTATTCTGTTAAAGATAATGGAGTCTACAACAATCCTTAAATTCTTAGTTATTTGCAACAATGAAAAATGTTTTCTAAAGCACTAAGATTGGGTTATATTCTATAGATTCTTTCTAGATGAAGAAACAAGGATTTCTAGGTACTTTCAACTAAGACATATGAACAAAATACAAAAGATACCTCCATTACAAGATGGTGAATCCCTTCTATAAACCTCAGGATGTATGATGCCAAAAATTATGATTAATCATTGTCTCTATTTTAGAAAATAAACATTTGATACTTCAGTGGATAAAGAAATTAATGTGTTTAAAATTTAGAGCATATAAAGTTTATAAAAATATCCCCTTGAACCAAAAATGCCACTGTTCATTCACTTAGCTGGATAGAAACCAGGACACAGAAACTTTGAATTAATGGCCAAGCCAGACAGGCACAGCAACTGCAGGAATAGTCCCTTTCAGTAAACTGTGGTCTATAAGTTAACCCTAAGGAGAAAGAAGGCCACACAGGTAGGTGAGTATGAGAACGTAGGCTGGGCACAGGACACCCAAAGGCCTAACGCAAAAGCTCTGCTACCACCCAAGCTATGTTTATTAATACATTTAATGGCAAATTTGTTTTCAAATCTCACCCCAGAAGACTGACAAAAATAAAAGGTAAGTATCTATTTAACTACAAATTCATGATGTCACTATAATCCACTGTATTACATCTTCTTTTGAATCATGAAACTATTTTTATGAGCACAATATTGAATTGTTACCCTGCATTTTTCATAAGTCCAGATTCTAAAAGGACTGGAAAGCTAACAATTGTCAAAAGTAAAGTGAAAAACCAAAAGATTACTTCAAATATTTAAATGATCCAAATTTAAAGTAATGGGAAAAAGGAAAACTTACTGATTACAAATAACTGTATCAAAGTTCATGAATAGGAATATATACACATAATAGTGCAGTAAAAGATGTATTTTATAACTGAAAAGATTCAAACAGATTGCTTGAAGAGAGGGGGAATAAGAAGCTCCTGAGTGACCTTGGAAGCAGATCCCTTAGCCTGTCAAGCCTTCAGAGGTTTGCAGTCCCTACCAACAACAGGACTACAACTTCAGGAGACCCCGGGCCAGAATCTACCAACTAACCCTCTTTTGAAGTCCTGACCCATAGAATGAATGAGATAATTGTTAACAGTTTAAAGTCTGTATGTTTTGTTGGAATTTATTTTGTAGCACTAGATATCTAGAATAGTGAGGTGCTGTCCCTAGAACAGTCTGTTTTTAAGATAGGACTGTTGTTCCAGGAACACACATTTCTGGCAACTATTCCACTCCAACTCTTGATGCAGATATTTAACATCTCTAGTTAAATTCTAAATATGAGAAAGCTAAATGTAATCACTATAATTCCTCTATTTATTGTTTCTGATTAGAACATTGCTATGGTCTGGACATGGTTAAATGTTCCCCAAAGGCTAATACGTTGGGAGACTTGGTCTCCAAAGTGAGGATATTAGGAGGTGGTTGGATCTTTAAGAGATGGGACTTAGTGGGAGATCCTTGGGTGTCTGCAGGCCCAGCTCTTGAAAGGCATTAAATTAGTTCTTGTAGAACCTTTGGTAGTTCTCCTGAAAGGGTTGTTATAAAAACCTCAGTTGGCTCCACCCAGTTCTCTGGCTTCCTGATTGCTTGCTCCTGCATGTGCTGCATCTGCCAGGACTAGATGCAGCCAAGAGGGCTCTCACTAGAACTGAGGAGATACAGACATCAAATTCTTGAACCTCCAAAACTGTAAGTTAAATAAACCTCTTTATTATAAAGTTAGCTACCTGAAGGATTGTTATAGCAAAGAAAAATAAACTAATATAGATACTAAGTGTACTCATTTTTCTTAATCCTTTTTCTTTCTTTTCCACTTCCTACTCCTCTCATTACAAAAAAAAAAAAAAAAAAAAAGGACTTCTGAACTTCCTAAACTTCTAAGTTTTATGTTTATTTTACTCCTTCACTTTTGTTGGGAGTGTTCCTGAAGAACAATAATTATAATTTTCTTTTAAACTTGTCATGCATATAATCTGATGTGCTTCCAATGTTTAACAAATGTTTCATTATACTAATACAAGAGGTGACCAAGTAAGCAATCCTTAGTTTATCAGAATTCCTTCCAGGTCTCTGCAACAAGGTGTGTGTCGTGGTGCTGGAGATTGAACCCAGGGCCTTAAGCCTAGCAGGCAAGCACTCTACCACTGATCTACATCCCCAAAGAATTCTCTGTCTATAAAGATATTTAGGATGACCTCTCCACCACAATAGTCAGACACCCAAACCACAAAATTTTCTCTGACTTGTAGAAGGCACTTTCTCCAATGGCCAACAACAGTCCCATTATAGCAAATGCCATTAATTACTGGGCCTTCAAAGGACAGAGGAGTAACTCCCATCTCCTTAACTCTGCAAACATATAATTAGTTGGTCTAGTTTTATTTGCTACTTGTTTCTTAAACATTATTTCTGCCCAAACAAGTAAGAACAAATTTCTAAAGTAAACCTCATCTTCTGATTCAATCTTCCTGCATCCCACCAATATTACAAATTTATAAAAGGTAAAAGAGGTCCAAAATCCAAAAACTTCCTTTATTATGCTTTACAAGTAAGTCCTCTTCATGGAACTGCAGTTGTTGTGAAACTTAGTATATTTCATTTCTTTAATGCTAAAACACCAAAAGCAGGTGCCAAATCTAATGCACATAACTGGCAAGGGGAGAAAACACAAATATTGCTCACTTTCACTGAAACTTTTTATAGCCATGAGATCTCTGCACATACAATTTTTAGTTTCTATGATCGCTACGAATAAAACAGTTCTTAATTTCAACATGTTCAGCAAATTCCCAGTCATTCTTTTCTGAGGTTAATGTGATGCAATGATTTTTAGAATGTCAATTTAAAAAATGGGACAGGAAGTCCTAGTGTTTGTTGGAAGAGACCATATCAACACATCAAAGAACTCTCCAATAACCATGGGCGCGAAGGTCTCTTCTACCTGTTAAGGACGGTAGGGGGCTCTTTCTGCAAGACCCTCTCACCCTGCCCAAGGCCAGGCGAACTCCAGGAGCGCAGTCACGGAGAGGTTGGGTATCTACGGGATTCAGAGGGCGCCGGCAGCCGGAGGGAAGAGTTGGGACTCCGCGCAGACCCCTGGACCACCAAACAGCGCCGGCCCGCGGTCAGAAACACTCAGCTTGCTCCGGGATCCCTAGTGCCTGCCCTCCCCGCCCCTTCAACCGGACCTTCCAGGATTCAGCATCAGGCGGGCGCCGCCTCCGGCTTCCCTCAGTGCGCAATTTCGCGCATCCATCCGGTCCCCCAGCAGCAGCTTAGCCATACCCACCCTGAGTGCTCCCAGCTGCGCCAGCAGCGGCCCCGCCCCCGGCTCGGTACCATCGAGACGCCAGGTGCGGGCCAGAGCGTCACCAGTCTCAACGTCCGCCCAGAGGACGCCGGGAAACCGACCTCACTCGGAGCTGCGAGAAGCGATGTACTACGTTTGAGCAGGTGGGTTCCTTTAACTCTCCACCAAACCTCCACAAAGGAGACCTTTGAACGACGGGGCAGCGGGTGTTAAGTGCCTTGTTGGTTTCCTTCTGTTGAACGTGAGGATTCCTTTCTCGGCTTAGGTGGCGCCAAGTCATAGACTTAACCGCTAATCTCCCCACGACGCACCCAAATGGAGGCTGGGAAGTTGGGGACCAAAGAGTGACCTCACCTAATGCGGGGCGCACCAACCGGTGTGGGTCTTGAAGTTTTAGCGATACTTCCAGCTCCTTTCAGTGGATCCTTCTGGGCTGGCGTGGAGTTTTTCACGAGAGGAAGGGAACCCACGGCTGCTCAGACCTGACGCTCCTCAGTAGCGCTTTACCGCCCCCTTGGGGATTCCTCGATAATTCTTTGCTACTGCGCTGGTAGATGTTGGAAGCCAGACTTTTGCACAGCGACGTGGCTAGAACACTTAAGCACGACTACCAAAATGTTCAGAAGACAAAAAAGCAACTGCATACAGGGCCGCTTGAAACTAACTGGACTCACTAGTTTGTTTACAGGAACTGCGGCCAGGTGCATCCCATCTGCCTGCCTCGCAGTTTGGGGTACTGTCTTCTTCAAGGAAACATCTACTTTAGAAAGCACCAGCCCCACAGAATCTCAGTTTCTCAGTTACAGAACTTTGATTGCTTGCCAGTCTAAATTTGAGTGCTTTTAGTCACGTTAAGGACAAACTTTCTGTCTGAATTCAGTAGTTTCATAGTATATTTTGGGCTTCTGGAGCTGAGGCATAACATAGATAGCCTGTGAACCAAAGCAGAACAGAATTTTTTTTTCCTAATTAATTACTACCCAAAGACACTGATACAACATATGCTGAGTGCTCTGTATGCCAGACACTGTAGTAACAAGGGTACAGAATGATTTTACGGAGGATATTCTACTGGAGGATTTTGGCCATAAGGAAGCAAACAAGCTGGGCAGACTGTGGTACGTGTGTCTCAGAAGTAAACGGGGCGATTATTAGAGTTGGAGAAGTTAACCAGTCAGGTAGTTTCGGAGGCCTCTCTGAAGATATTTTTGCTGATAACTGAAATGTGTAAAAGTCCAGAATGAGGAGCTAAAAAGAGAACGTTATGTTCATTCAACTCACTGACACAATCACTACGGATCTAGTACATTCTTTTCATTGTTTACCTTTTTTCTTTGTTGCTTCTTAACCTGTTAGTGAAGAGCATGATCTTTTATAATAGAAAATCAGAACATTTCTGGTTGTCTGCAGTATAATCTTACATTCTTTTCAGATGTGTGTTTTTGTTCTTTCATAGACAAGGCTATCATAAGTAGCACTTTTGGTGAGGACATTTCTGTTAATTCCACACAGTTTGCAGCATAAATCTTTTCATATGTTCAAAAGAAACAATTATCTGGTTCATGAAGCAGTTTAAATAAAATAGTCTTGGCTACTTGATCCTTAGCTTGCAATATTGCCTAGGTTGATTTTTTTGTTTTGTTTCGATGTAGTTATCTTTTCATAGTTCTTTTGGAGTAGAGAGACAGAATTGCAATGACTGAATGCAAAAAAAATAAAATTGAAGAGTAATATTAAATATGCCACATGATAAAAACAGCAAAAAAAAAATTTTACAAAGTTTTCATAAATCTGACATGAAAGAGCTCAAAATTGTTCTTTATTAATAAAACTTATCATATATATTTTAAAATTTTGCAAGTTAGGCAAAATAAACCGAAGTTAATTGTCAATTCTCACAGTCATGTAGAAATAACACATGCAATTTTTTTGGCTTACTAATAATTTTGTACCAGTCATTTGAAACAACATCCTCTTGAGATTTAATAATAATTCCATTTTTCACTTTTTAGAGTTTGATAAAAGACAGTCAATATCCTGAAGAATTTCAGAAGTTTTTTTCAATGCTACTGATACTCTCTTTTCATTAACTTCTTCTAACACGATTTCTGAAGATCTTGATTTAGAATAATCAGAAGACTGTTCATTTTTCTTGTTAGAAAACAAGTTTAGGACACCACTATTTTCCAATAGCACTGAGTTACTTAATTAAGGAGCTTTTCCCCACATTTTTAAAATTATATAAATGTTTTTATTTTTAGAAAGACTGGCTTTCATATCAAAATACTTATTTCTAAATTGCAAGTAAGATTTCTTGGATTCATAATAAAGTAGGGTCTTCAGAAATTAGAGTTCAACCCTTTACAGATGAGGAAACTATTAAGGCAGGGGAATATTTACCTGTTTGTTTGGATTGAGGCTTGGTGATAAGGAGGAAATGAATGAAAATCTCAGTAACATTTCTTGATGTTCTTAAGTGTTATAAAAATGGAACAAGAGTAGCAATGATAGGATTATAAGCAATCTGTGTAGTGTCTTTATTTTTTCTAAGTAAAAATAGATTTGTCCTCTGTTCCAGAACTACTTTATTATTTCTCTTGTTTTCATAAGAGAAAACAAGTTTAAATAAGTGGGGTAAGAATGAAAGATTTCATGAAGTTTTCATAAAAGAAGTCAGAAGTAGGTATTTAATAATTTTAATAATTTAGAATAATGCAAGTGAAAAACTTCCCAAACGACACCTTTACCTTAGTTCACTGTTCCTTGTTCAGTTTAAAATAAAGAGAAGTGTTAACATGATGTACCTTCCACAGACAAGAAAACATCTTATATATTTGCTGATTCAGTAAAGTTCTGCAATATATTAAGTATGGATTAATATTCATAAAGTACAATAGTGAATTAAGCCTCGAATTGAAGGGGATTAATTATGCAGGACAGTACATTTTTTTTAAAGGATACAGTTAAACTTCTGTATTTTTTCAAGTTCAGAAGCAACAGACCTGTGCAAGGAAAAAAAAAAGTAAGTTTATGCTAATTTTTTTTTTTTTTGTACCAGGGTATTGAACCCCAGGAACACAGCCCCTTTTTATTTTTAGTTTTGAGACAGGGTCTCACTAAGTTGCTTAGGGTCTTGCTAAAGTGCTAAGGCTGGCTTTGACCTTTCTATCCTTCTGCCTCAGTCTCCAGAGTCACTGGAATTATATGTGTACTTTCTTATCTTCCTACCTAGATTGTCTCTCAGAAGAAAAGATCTTTTTAAATTTTTCTGTACTTTGTTGGTTTTCTGATTAATTTTTTTTTTTTTTTTTTTTTGTACCAGGGATTGAACGCAGGGGCACTCCACCACTGAGCCACATCCCAGCCCTATTTTGCATTTTATTTAGAGACAGGGTCTCATTGAGTTGCTTAGCACCTCACTTTTGCTGAGGCAGGCTTTGAACTCCCAATCCTCCTACCTCAGCCTCCCAAGCTGCTGGGATTACAAGTGTGTGCCACCGTGCCTGGCTGGATTGCTGATTAATTTTAGAAAGGCCTCGTTTATATGCAACTCTTAAAATTAGATGGTTTGGGAGGTCCAAGTTTTTACATAGTTGAATTAGACATTAAAACAACTTTAAAAAAAAAAAAATTTCTTCGGGTATAGACTATCTACTCGTCTCATTTCTTAAGCACAAAGGCTTAACATAAAAACATTAGCTCTTACCATTTGAAAAAGAGAAAATGGGACAGTTGGTATGAGATATAGGTTTGAATGTATAAAACTATCAGAACCCCTTACATGTGTGTTCATTTATCCTATCAAGCTAGAATGATCTATGAGCAGTGACATACAACTACAAACTTGACTATTTCTATAAAAAATTAATGAGGACATTAGTCCAAAAATACGTCTTTATTCAAGTTACTGGAAAAGGCTTTTGTAGCTGGGTGCACAGGCACATGCCTGTAATCCCAGTGTTTTAGTCAGCTTTTTCACTGCTGTTACCAAAAGACCTGACAAGAACAATTGGAGGAGTATAGTTTATTTTGGGGCTCATGGTTTCCTAGAGAGCCAGCTCCATTCCTCAGTACTCTAGGTGAGACAGAACATCACAGCAGAAGGATGTGGTAGAGAAAAGCAAGTCAGGATATGGCCACCAGTAAGAGACAGGGATTAAGCTCAGCTCTCAAAATACATTCCCCAAAGGCACACCCCTAATGACCCACCTCCTCCAGTCACGCCCTTCAGTGTGCCTCCAGTCACCAATCAATCCCTGTCTGGGGATTAATGAACTGATTAGGTTAATACTCTTGTGACCCAATTATTTTACCTCTCAATTTTCTTTCATTGTCTCATACAGGAGCTTTGGGGGAAACCTAATTTAAACCATAACATCCAGTGACTCAGGAGGCTGAGGCAGGAGGATCACATGTTTGAGCATGTGATCCTCAGCAGTTTAACAAGACTCTGTCTCAAAATAAAAAACAAAAAGAACTAGTGATGTGGCTCAGTAGTAAAGTACCTCTCAATTCCCAGTGCCAAAGAGAAAAAAGTTTTTTTTCACAGTAAATGTGGCTTTATTGACTTTACTACAATGGGTCATATGCACCTTCTTGCCAGTTTGCAATCTTTTCTCTTGCTTGTACTCTAGTTATGGATAGTAAATGAGAAAGATCTTTGATCATTTTAAGCACCTGTGGAAAAGAACTTAGATATGACTTACTCCAAAGCCTGCTGATTCTTTGTTGGAACTGATGACATATTAGCTAACTCAGGCTGACTCCTTACTTCCTGGCGGGTGAGCAAGATCAAGGCCTCAAAGGCAGTTTCAAAAGTTAATGATGATAAATCGGACCACTGTCAGGGATTGGTTAACAACACTTCCGCGATCCTGCGGGCAGTCAGTCGGCCCTACCTTTCCCGGTCTGGCCTTGTTGGGGAGTGCTCCCTTCCCTTGTGTCTGGTCGAGAAGAGCAAGGGGGCTAAAGATCCCAACAATTCTTCATCATTGCAAAACACCTTTTGCATAATACAATTTTTTTTTCCCTGGGAATAAGCAACCATACAACCTTTAATTCTGTTGCTCACATGATGAACCAACTTCTTATGAAATAGCTTCTGTACTCTTTTTTTTTTTTTTTTTACTAACATCCATATTAAAATGTTGAACTGATAAGCTAATAATGGTGAATGAGAAAAAACTGAAATATGATTTAGTATCATTTTACAGTCTCTTCTTCCTTCAACTATGAGAAGACAAATCACAATGGAAATGTCTTATCCTTTGCAAGGGGATGGAGCACTCCTCAATTCCTTTAGCTTGTCTCTCTGCTGCTGCTTCCTTTTTTCTACCCATAGCTTCTATAAACAATGTGCATTTTCACTTTATAGTATTTCTTGACAGCTATTCTCTTTCAGTTTTTATATAAGAGGTCTGCATTTTACAAATGCCAGTTGTGAAGTGATCCCTTTTATAGCCATGGACAATTTCCCTTTCTTCTAAACTGTTTTCATTACCTATTCAAGCAACTTTTCAGCATTAGTTGAAGGATGAATCTGGAAAGGCAGATCCTTACATACTTGAGATTTTCAAGTAGCACCTACTGATTTGATTTGATTTGTTCCAAGAAGTAACTTAGGCTCCTAAATTGTTTCTGGTATCCTTTCCTGGTACATTCAGATTATACCCTAACTGATATGAATCTGCTGAATGACTTCTTCCTGCCATTTTCTATTTTAGGCCTTGTACTGCCTTCAAATTTGAACTCTATTTTCTACAAGATACATAAAAACCCTTCCTATACCCTAGCAGAGAGCATCTGCTCCACAAAAACTATCTTCTCACTATCTCCACAGGCCAAAAGATTCTTTTTGCCTCTGCTCTTGCTTTCTCCCTACATTATCTTATTTTCCCTAAATATTCTTTTAGAGCCCAGTCCCAGTCCTCTGCAAACTGAAAGGCACACAGAAGGAACTGAAATACTTGATTTGTTATTTGCTAATTAATTTGGGGCAGGTAATTAATATGATAAATTGTTTAAAAATCAAACTGTGCTGAAAGCTTATGTTAGTCAACATTTTATTTCCATTAATACTGATCCCCTTTATATTTTCCATTGAGTTTTGAATTTATCATGATAAAAGCCATTCATTTTGAAATTTTCAATGCAAAGTTTTTGTCCCTCAGATAAAATATGATTAAATGTGATAAATCAGATATCTGATTTGAAACAATTTTCAAGCTTAAGCTATCAAAAGCATTATAGGAGTTAAATATATTTAAAACTAATAGTTTTCTTGGGAAAACAGTTTCAGGGATTACTATTCGATACTTTAATTTCTAAATATTAGTTGGCTCTTCTAGACAGATTAAAAGAAATATAAATACCAATTTTCTTCAGGAATAGAAGCTGAAGGATGTGTTTGCATCTCTCTTGGACTAGTCTGAGTCAGTCTTCTGCACCATGATGTTACTTTTGTTACATAACTAGAGTGCACATATTAAAAGAAATACTTGAAAATGAACTTTTATATATTCTACACAAGTATACAAAAAATGAAAAAAATCATTAAAACAGTTTGGAAAAAAGGACAAAGAAAAAATTTACTCATTTTCTAAATCTTCCTCACTACACAGAAAAGGCAAGTTTTTTCCATTATTCATCAAAAATAAAATGATTTATTCACATAATAAAGATAACATTTAAGTCAAAATGAAGGTAATACTTGAATTTCATTTAAAACTCAAATTTAAATGTTTAAATTTTCAAAGTAAAATGAGTTTCCTTAAGTTTTATCACAAAAATGTATCTACACATAAGACTATGTGAGCATTTTGCTTACAAAATTTAAACTAGAAAAAATAAACACATATGTAAACACACACAGTTGTAACAATGTACAAATATTGTGTTTGATAAAGTCTAATAGGTAAAAAAAGCAACACTTCTTGAACATTCTCAAGTAAAATCACTAAAATGTCAAGATTACCATAAGTAGAATTACTATAACTAATAACAAATCATAAAAACCCAAAGAGTATATTCATAAAAACGATTTCAGGAATCTTCCCAATTTTAAGAATAATCATCAGCTAATCTAAATTTTACTTTATAGACACATACATATTTTGCTAATTATGATTGCAAACCTTATTTCATATTGGTTAGGGGATCAGAATTGGTTAGCACAGCTGACCACAGTGCAATCACCATAGCAAGTCAGTTATACCTGTTACACATATCATTTTTAAAACAATAACTTGAATACAAGGAAGTGAATTAAAGCTGAACTGATTTAGTCAGTTATTCTAAACGTCAGCAGAGCTGAACACTGAAACCTGATGGAATTACTTCATTCACATTATCCACATGGAGAAACTAAAAATGTATATAGAACATTTAAATAATGTTATATGCTTCTTTTCTGCCACTTAAAACATGAAAAAATTTTTTTTCAGTGATGGTAATCAAACCCAGGGTCTCAGAGTGCTAGGCAAGTCCTTTACCACTGAACTGCATCCCCAGCCTGAAAATAATTTTTTAAATTAGTTGTTGATGAACCTTTATTTATTTATTTGTATGCAGTATTGAGAATCAAACCCAGTGCCTCACACCTGCTAGGCATGTGCTCTACCACTGAGCCACAATCCCAGCCCCTAAAAATAATTTTTAAAACTGCTTTTCAGTACCTTTCATATGGTCCAGGGTGTTCAATTTCAATTAACTCATCTTGTCCATCGGGAAAAGTTAACTTACACCAACCTAACTTGAGCCCTTGATTCACCTTAAAAAGCAAGGAGGAAAGGAAAATGTTATCACTCTAAAACTGAAAACAAAAACATAAGCAACCTCTCCTAACTTCATTATTAGTTTAAGAAAAATAAGTAGAGTAATCATTAAAAATTTATTTTCACAATTTAAACATTACATGGCTATGGGTATTATTTAGTCACCACTCACATAATTATTAGAGAGAATAAAAATACTAATCCCTCGTGCTATAATGAGTTTATCTTTGTAAAAATGACTAATTTTGTCACACTGTTCTGACTTGTTAAGGAATTCAATGAAATCAGTAAAATCTCTTGACAGATTTTATACCTAAACAATAATTTGAGATGTGATATTTTATTTTCTTTGTTTTATATTCCATGGATAAACAACCAATAAAAATTATCTTTCAAACTATAGTTAAGAAATTACAGCTAAGGATAATGTATATTTCAAAAGAAAACAGAAGACAGAAAGATAGAATTTTGAATGTTTTCATCACAAAGAAATAATAAATGTCTAAGGAGATGTTTATCCTGATTTGAACATTTACAATAAATACATGCATCAAAACATCACATGGTATTCCATAAATATGTTCAATTTTTATATCAGTTAAAAGTGCTTCAAAAATCTTTACATAAAAAAGTAGATTTCAACTAGGCATGGTGGCACGTGCCTGTGACCCCAGTGACTGGGGAGGCTGAGGCTGGAGGATCACACATTTGAGGCCAGCCTTAGCAATGTAGTGAGGCCCTAAACAACTTAGTGAAATCCCGTCTCAAAATGAAAAATAAAGAGGACTGGGGATATGGCTCAGTGGTAAAGCACCTCTGGTCAATCCCCGATTCAAAAACAAAAACAAAACAAAAAAACATGTAGATTTCAGTCTGAAGGATACTCACCTGTCTTTTTTTGGTAGAAAAGCTGAAATTCCAATTTAGGGTTACAGTAATGCCATCTACAAAGGTAGCATGTACTTTGTCATCAGAGTAGGCAAGAAATCTTCCCACACTGGGTATGACGGATTCTTTCAAAAGCAAAGGCAGTATATTCCTATCGTTTATCCCAGGTTTCTAAAACCAAGTAAATTTAAAAAGCAGGAAATTAAAGTTATTCATTAACAAGATTTAAATAGTAATGAACTCTAAGGCAATTTCACATTCTGATTCAGAAGTTTAAAACTGCAGAATTTCTTAAGTATGTTTTAACTTTTCCAGAAGTGGATACCTCAAATAGTCTTATTTTACAAGTAGATTAGGTTTAATCATTGTAAAGTTACTGTTCTCCTCTACTTTACATAAAAAATAGACAAAAATTAAGAAGTATGGTAACACATAGGTTTATAATTCAATAAGCATGGATAAAGAAATAAACGTCTGGGGCTGGGGATATAGCTCAGTTGGTAGAGTGCTTGCGTCACACGCACAAGGCCCTGGGTTCAATCCCCAGCACCACAAAAAAAAAAAAAAAAAAAAGTCTGAGAATCACTTCCTTCAAATCAGAATTAAAGAATTTACTTTTGCAGTTACGATAAATGTAATACCATGATTTCTACTGATTATGTTTTTACATCCTTCAAATACAATAAATTCCCAGTCCCTTCCCCTCCATTAACAGCAAAAACAAAGTGGGCTTGGGGTGTGGCTCAGAGGTAGAGTGCATGCTTATCATATTCAAGGCCCTGGGTTCAATCCCCAGCACCTCCCCCAACCTCACCCCATCCACACAAATAAATAAAAGCCTGATTTTTCAGTGTTTGTCTGTTAGGGGAGTATTTTTCTGAATAAACCAATATTAATGTTACAAAGAATTTCTCACATAGCTTAGATGAAAGCAGTTTGAACTCAGAAGTATGGATGCAAATAATAAAACAATTTTTTAAATCTTGCTTTTTTAACATACCATTTTCCAGCAGCATATGCGATAGTTATGGCTTAAAGAAAGTCTCGTCTTGGCACAATGTTGAAGAATTCTGTGAACATGAGAAAACTCCTTAAACATTTGCAAATAATGATATCTTCCCATTTTAGTAACCCATCCACAATGCCATATAACATTTTAGATGGTCAATAAATCATTTCCACTGAATGGTTGTAAATTCTTTTCTTCTAGAAACCTTTAATTCCCTAGAAAATAACTACTGTTGTTTTCCTCTGTGCTAATCTTGCCTAGTTAAGGCTATTCCTTCAATTTTTATCAATAAAATGATTCCACAGACAGAATTAAAAGGTGTTCCTTTTTAAAGAGGCGATAGATTCACAGGCCTGAAAGGTTAAGCATAATCTAAAAATGGTGGGTAAGGGAGTCAACTAATTTCTGGGAAATCAAATTACAAATTCTGCTCCTTTAAATCTATTTTGAAAATTGTTTATAGACATAAATTTATAAAAATAAATTATTTAATTCAATAATTCATTTTCATTATTTTGGTTGCCACAAATTAAGAGAATGTTAAAAATAAATGTACTTTACCTATAATATGCTCTCATAAATCTTTATTAATTTGAAGATAATAAGGAACTAGGAAATTTTTCAAGGGTGTCATAAAAACCCCAACTTGATTTGAAGGAATAATAATGATGCCACACTGACCTAGAGTAAAGGTACTTATTTCCTTTAAGCACTTGGCTCACCATCTATGAATGTCTCTCCATAATTTAAAAGCCAGAAGTAGTCTTGTAATGATATAGATTACCTCATTTTATAAATTACGAGAAAAGTTAACACATATACTTTTACCTGCCAATTATTAATCTTATCTTTAACCACAGGGAAGTATATCCAAGGTTTACAGATGTTCAGCACTTGGTTCAGCAGAATATGAAGAACTTACCTGACTGCCTGCTTAATCAGAGAACATACAGAGAATGGACTTCCTGGTCTATCTGGAGGAAGGTTATTTACTGAGTAAATTTTCTCTTCTCTCTGAAAATTAATTTAAAATGAAAAATCTCATTGATAATATATTTTGCCAGCTGGGTGTGATGGCACACATCCATAATCCCAGTGGCTCAGGAGGCTGAGGCAGAAGGATCACAAGTTCAAAGCCAGTCTCAGCAACTTAGTCAGGCCCTTAAGCAACTCATTGAACTGTCTCTAAATAAAATATACAAAAGGGCTGGGGATGTCTTGCCACACATCCAATGTGGATGAGGGAAAGGGTTTCTGTCAGAGGGATGAGCTGGCTGTAAATTAATCACTAAGAAACTTATTTAATAGAGAAACCACAGGATACAATTATCTTTTGAATCAAGGGGCATGACAGATTGAACCATGCTAAGATCTGGCTCTAACAAGAAACGGAGCTCACTCTTGGTTTATGTATAGCAGTACAGATCAAAGGGAGAACAGTAGGCGCTTCTTCCATGAGAAACAGGAAGGGGTGGAGTTAAGCAAGCAAGCCATTTTGCTCTAGAGGGTGGTGAGCTACTGCACTGAAACCACATACTCCAGGCAACCTGGAACAATCGCTCAGTGACTGCCAGTTTCTGGGAGCCAGATTTCCATGTCTGATACTTACCAAACCTGATTTTATTTGCTAGTCATGGATGGCTTCCTGCAGGGATGTGGCTCAGTGGTTAAGCACCCTTGGGCTCAACCCCCAGTATCAATAATAGTAATATTATTTTGCCCTTATTACCTTTTTCTATGAAAAATATATTTATATAGTATTAAGGTAGCAGTTATTTTAATAGTCTAAAGCCCATATTTCAAAGGTTTTTTATGATGCTTTTCCATTGTCCAATTTTTTTAAAGTCCAGTTTTTTTAAAGTATTGAATTTCACATATTCACTTTAAAAAAAAAATTTAGTTGTAGTGGACATAATACCCTCATTTTATTATTTTTTATGTGATGCTGAGGATGGAACCCAGAACCTCACGTGTTCTAGGTGAGCATTCCACCACTGAGCCACAACCCCAGCCCCCGCATATCCACTCTTTTTAGTCAGTTTTTTTTTTTTTTTTTTTTTTTTAAAAACATAGTTTATTTTGGGCCTCACTGTTTCAAAGATATCAATCCATAGAAGGCTGGGCTCCATTCCTCTGGGCTCAAGGTGAGGTTGAACATCTTGTGGAAGAGTGTGGTAGAGGGAAGTGGCTAATACGATGATCATGAAGCAGAGAGAGACTCCACTTGCCAGATACAAAATGTATACTCCAAAGGTCAACACCCAATACCCACCTCCTCCAGCCAAACCCTACCTGCCTCAGTTACAACTCAGTTAATCCCCATCAGGAGATTAATTCACTGTTTGGGTTAAGGGTCTCATAATCTAATCGGTTCACCTCTGATGTTCTTACATTATCTCACACATAAGCTTTTGGGGGACACCTACTATCAAAAGTTATATTACAATAGCCTATAACTGACTGTCCAATTTAAATCTTGGCTATAGACTAATATAGTAACAAAACTAATTTTTCTACACATTAGCAGAAAATTTATCACATAAGCCACTCTTTTACCTGAAGAGAAAAGGCTACATAGGTTCTAACAATATTTTAACTGAATGAATATATCACTTTGTTATATTTATTAATGGAAGACCTACTGCTACAGTAGAAGACAATATTATTACAAGGGTTTGTTTGTTTGTTTGTTTTGTGGCACTGGGGATTGAACCCAGGGCATCATGAATGGGAGGCAAGAACTCTCCACTGAGCCACATGCCTAGCCCTTCAGGTTCTTAAAATTAAAAGAAAGAATAATTTGTTATTCTTCTGCATTTCCTCTTTCTCAGACCTTCTAGTGTTTCCTAGGGCTTGTCTCAAGGCTTTTCTTTTGACTTCCTGATTTCTTTTTAGGTAATCCCAACAGGGCTCAAAGCTATGTCACAATAAATAATCATGGTAGCAATAGTTAACATGTATGGAGCTCATTTATTCCTCAATTCTGAAATAAAAATTATTAATACCTGGTTTCTAGATGAGAAAACTGAGGCTGAGGGCTAATTAGCAATAGAAATCTTATTTGAACCACAAGAGAGTATATGTAGCTCATATCCTTTATTATCAGGGAAAGAAGATGGGTTTCTAAGTCAGACAGATCTGGATTCAGATTGCAGGTCTGCCTCTTACTAACTACAATGATGGCCAGGCTATACAGACTTTTTAAAACAGAATTTCTGGTCAATTTTACTTGATGTTATTAAGTTGTCAATTTCTACTCCAACCAACACTGAGCAGCACCCTTTTGTCACAGCCTTTCTGGCAGTGAATACTACCAATTTTGTTTTAGACAATTTGATAAGTGAAAAATGGCATATCATTATTATAATTTGTATTCCTGTGATGTAAGTAGTAAGACTAAACATGCTTTCAAATATGGGATTTTCATATATATTGCCTTTTCTAAGGCATAAACCATTCTTAAACTTCCCTCATTTTTCTATTCGGGGCTTTGGTTTGGGGTTTTTTGCTTTTGCCAGAATTTTGCATATTTAAAAATTAACAAAAATTTGAAAATCTTGTCAATTTTTTTATACTGTTTTTCTGTATTTTATACCTTAAGACTTCTCATACCCAAAGTTTATAAATGTTATCTTCTATATTTTCTTCTATCAATTATAAAGTTTGCTGTCTTACATTTACTCTTTTTAATTTACCTGGAATTTATTTTGGAGTATGAGTTAAAGCAAGAAGCAAAACAATTTTATCCCCCAAAGAGAGTCAATTGTTTTTAAAGCTTTTCATCAAAGCAGATAGAGAAGAATGGATGTGTTACACAGAGGTCTGAGAATAAAGCCCAAAGTAATCCACAAATAAAAAACCTGTTTGGAAATTGGGTGTTTTTATCTCATGCTTCTAAAGAACGCTATGAAATATTTGCCTTAGTAAACAAAAAGAAAAAAATCATTCTCCCGACAGCTTTGAGTAAAACTGAAGCTCCATGAAGATGTACTACATTTATCTTGCAATACTGCACACCCGCTAATAGCAATCAGCAGTGTGACTATGTTTACTCACCCTATTTGCCTGTTAACTTGATTGTGCACCACACACACACACACACACACACACACACACTTACATATACATTTGCATTACTGGTCACACTTTCATCTTTTTTCCTTATTTGCCTCTCTGATTGACTACTAGATTATGAACTGTTGAGGGCAAAAACTCTTTCATCTTCCTAACTCCTGGTGCTTACCAGTGTGCCTATCAAAGGGTAAGTGTTCTATTGATGTTTATTGCCTGAATGAACACTCTCCTAGAAACAGACCTCTGTAGATGATCTGCTCTAATATATACTGAAACATTTATACATGAAATGATTATTTGGGATCTACTTAAAAATGAAATCAGGAATGGAATAGGTAGGGGGAAGTACGGATGAACAAGTTAGATAATGGAAACTGAAGAATTCATTTAATTTGTTTCTCTACTTTTTTTTTTTTTTTTTTTTTTTTTTTGCAGTGCTGGGTATTTGAACCCAGGGCCTTGTGCTTGTGAGGCAAGCACTCTACCAACAGACCTATATCCCCAGCACTGCAAAGAGATATACAGTATATATCTCTACTTTTGTATGTTTGAAATTTTTTCCATAGTTTAAAAAAAACTCCCTACTGACTCAGATAATTTTATTAAATACTCCACTCTGTAAATGGAAAGGGAAAGCATTTTATTCTCTTCCTGCCTACAAAACAAAATAGTGTGATATTATGGTAATTACTATAATAGGGTGGACATCACCTGTCTGATTATCAAGAAACAACTTAAAACTCATTAACATATATCCACATTATTATTGTATGATCAGGTAAATATGTTATGTTTCAGTGTTTTCAAAAACAGAACAATATTATTCAACCATCTAGTTGTACATAAAGATGAATTGAGGTACTTAAAGCTGGGTTCCCTGGTACATGCCTATAATCACAGCAACGTGGGAGACTTAGGCATGAGGATCGTAAGTTCAAACCCAGTCTTAGCAACGTAGTGAGGCCCTGTCTCTTAATAAAATATAAAAAAGGGCTGGGGATGTGGCTTGGTAGTTAAGCACCCCTGGGCTCAATCCCTGGTACCAAAAAAAAGAGGTGCTTAAAACAATTATACAGTCTCTGTCTCTGTCTCTGTCTCTCTCTCTCTCTCTTCAGGGCAGACACTGTTCATCTGCCTAATAAAATCTCTTGTGTGAGTTCCCACGACCAGAATGGTTTGTCCAGACGCCTTTTCACTAACCTGGTGCCAATGCTGATATTAATTCTCCAGACTAAAGAGTTGGAAGCAATATTATATAAAAACAATTTTCCTATATATATTCTGATTTATAACAAAACTCTCTCATAGCTTGCTTACCTCTAATGATCCTTCTAGTCTAGGGTAATATGTAAAATAGTTCCCAAAATAGGCTCCCTCAGATTTGAAAACAGATCCATCTCCAGGATATATCTCTATTGAGTTCACATTTTTATGAGTAAGCCTAAGGAAAAGAAATAATAATTAATTTTTTTTCTAATTGAGATTAAAACATCTATGAAGGCAGTCATCAAAAAAGGGCCCAAGCAAAGAAATACTTTTTTGCTTATATGGAGAAGTGGATCATTTCATATTATGAACCTGAGCAGATAAGTCAACTTTTTTGCAAAAGATACATAGAAAGACAGAAGTTGTTTATGTATTTATTACTTCAACAACTAAACTCAGAGCTTTTGGAATTCAGTATCTTGTCTCATCCTCATGGCATCTCCAATGCCAATCATTGGGGCTTGTACATAAACAGTCACCAAGCTATGTCTACTGGATAGAAGTTCAATTCAACACTTCCAGGACCTGAAAATAAACTTTAATAAAATAACTAGTATAACCAATACCTGATGGTTGAAATAAACCGTCTGTACAGGAAGCTGTCCCTTATAGGTGACCAATTATACCCAGAGCAGCCACAAACAATCAAGGTATTGGTCATATACTATATAAAAACTGAAGTCAAGTTAATTTTATTGGAATATATATGAAAACTATATTGTCAGAGGGGGTGGATATTTATGCAGGAAATGGAGAGCCCATGCTCACACACACAAAAAAAGTTTACCTGTGCTCTTCTAACATTATTCATAGAAGTCAAACTTTCCATCTGGCCAATAGCATGATACCGTAGTCATCAGAGAGGTACCCTCCATTGGGTAGGATATCAAGGACTAGTGCTGGCAGAGAGCAACTACTCAATGAGTACTGGCTTTGAATCTTCCATTTGCTATTGTCTTCTCTAATTCCAAGCTCAATAGGTAACCTTGTGATGTGGTTAATTCAGACAATTAGGTCTTCTGATGCTTAGAAGGAGTATTCTAAATAACTGATATGAATATGATATTCACTAGCAAAATTGATTCCTCAATGGCTTTGAAATTACTGCAAACATCTTATAAATATGATTAATGTGAGGGGGTCGCAAGACCCATATGCACCAATAAAACAAGTTCTGAGACCTATAAAAATGCAAGATGAAACACAGGAACAAAGTCTGCCCAGCAAAACTGTGTCCTTTTTGCAACTCTGTCTGCAAGGACAGTCCCACCCCTCTGTGACAATGTAAACAGCTCTAACTCCAACACAGGTTCTTTACCTATATGTGACACCCTTATACCAAACCACTTTCACTAATTCAGGATAGGAATATTCTTCACCAGACTCTCTCTGTGCAAGTGAATCACAAAAATTCCACCTGTGGAGGATAAAATATAGGTTATTTAATTCTGGTTGCTCCAAATAATTGTCTTAAAAGTCAGGAAAATAGTGCCACTGTAACAACATTTATTTCTTGCTTAAATCATTAGATCAAAGTAAAATAAAATATGAAAGTATATTAATGAAGTATAAAAACAAATCTTATTTTTCCATTTATTTTTTCAGTATTTTCAATTGTCTAACTATTGCATCTCAGCACAATTACATAAATCAACAGCTTTACTAATCTTTAAAATTTAGACTGGATTCAAACAACTATTTCCTGAAATATTTATGGTGGTACAGACATTGTGCTCTTAGGACCTAAGAACCCAAAAAAGCAGATATGGTTCCTGCCCTCAGTGGAGAATTCACCCAGGCAGGAATGTTATATAGTAATTGTTGAGTATAAAGGGGAAGTATTGAATGCTATGGGCTTATCAAGAACCTAGCTTATCTAAGGTCATTGGGAAAAATACCTTAAAGAAGTGAGGTTTAGGCTGAGATATGGAAATAAGCCCAAGTCAGTCAGTTGAGGGAGAGTGCTCCTGACAAAGCAAAGAACAAGTATAGTGGTAAAAAAGAGAGCTTTGAGTGAACATTCTAGAGATTGCAAAAGTTCAGTTTAGCGAGAGTACAGAAAATGGGTAAGAGTAGTGAGAGAGTTGAGGATTACAGATACAGGAAGAGACTGGACCACAGAAGACCTATGAAGGTTAAGGATAATGTTTAAGGAAAAGAATAATGGCTTTCTACCTAAAGCCAGTGGTACGTAATTGAAAAACTTAATTTAGAAGCATAAAATTTCTTCTGAAACAAAATCCTGGATTTTCCAATTTTAACAAGATAATCATAATTGTCATTCCCTTATTTTGTTTTAAATAACAAATGAGTACTTATAGACTACCTGGGATCATATTTCAGTTCTACAAATACTTTCTGTGTGATTTTGCTCAAGTTATTTAACATTTCTTGGTCTCAAGTTCCTCTATAAAAAGGGGATGGTAATAGTACCTACCTCATGGATTACTATGAGGATCAATTAAGTAAGGTACAACAGTGTGTGGCATATAAGCTGTTGGTATTAGCTTACCCAAAGAACCCTGGGCAGATTCCTGTCCCATCACTTACCACACTTAATTAATCCCTTTAGGGTATGGTGACACTCACTAAACTCTGTGTTGATAAAAAGCAATGCCCGGGTCTTAGTCATCTCTACAGTCACTGCGCTTACCAAAGTATCCAGTACTACAGAGTTAGCCTCCCCAAAACATTCAATGCATGGACACAGAGTAAGAAACAGAAGTAACACCTTTGCTAAGAAAATTATTTACTATCTGTTAAAAGCAAAGATTTGTGTCAATTAAATTAACTTTCCATATAAGTACTGTCAGGTAATTTAGGAAGAAAATTATGCTTATGTAAAGACCAGTTCTCATAAAAGCTTTACGACCAATAAACCATTCTTTCATTACCTGTGCAGGTGTGGGGCAGAACAGCTAAGTAACAGGGTCCTGGGAAGAACAGAAACCTCTTTTCTTCTTTCCTCTGAAACATCAGAAGTTAAAATTCTACTCGTGATGATATCTACATCAGTTTTAGACATGTTGCTAACTTTATTGTGAAAATGAAGTGCTAAAGACAAAGGGTATCTCCATTCCTTTGGACAGGAAGTCACAGACCAGCACTGTTTTACCCATGTGTATACACATGTGTGATTTGCACCAGGAAAAGGCAGCTCCCCGCTCCCTTCACTTCCATTTACACAATTTGTCTTCCCTAAAGTTTCTTTGGATTTTAAGACCTGGCAATAAAGTTCATTTTCTTTATTCTTCAGTCTTTGTCCTGATAAGCCCTCATATGTACAGATTTTGCTGGTTTTTTCAACTAGTCCATCTTTAGGGGCTTGATTATTTTTTTCTGAAAATACTATAGATGACTCTGGCTTCTGGCTAACTTTACACAAAAAATGCACTGTAAATTCATGCTGAGATTTGGGAAGGCAAAGATACGCATGACCATCTAAAGATGTTATCTTCACAGTGCCACTCTCCATACATATGGTGCTATCATCTGGATCAAGACTGGGCCACCTGACTTCTGAGATGTCAATGAAGATGCACTGCATTAAGAAAAGAAAGGACACGGTGAGTAATTTCTGTTAACAGTCATATTTTTCAATACTTTTGATATTTAAATACTGTGTGAGAAAGCTCTTATTGCTTGTTTGTATTTTTACTGAAAAATGGAGAGCCTATATATAATTTTCTAGAGAATGTGATAGTTAATATTCTCTCTTTTAGAGAAAGAGGTGTAAAATACACACAAAATGAGAGAAAAGAAGAAAAAGAAAGAACCTTGATTATATTTAGTGTTAAACATATTTAGGTTTAAAATGTACAATGAAATTAAGTAGACTGGGAAACCTCCCACCCCAATACTCTGAAAAAGAATATAAATGAGGAAGGACCTACACTGTGATATATTACAATAAAAGCAATCAGAGCTTAACTGGTATGGAACCTGCACAAAAGTGACTTCCAGAACAATTCAGAAAATACAAAAACAGACTCTAACATATCTTAAATTGTTACAAGTAATAATATATGCTTTTCAAAACAAAAGGGATAAGACAGAATTACTTAATAAATGGTACTGGAATTACTGAATAGCTTTTGGGAAATGTTGTCTTAGAAGGTTATCATATTGCATGGACTAAAAAATAAAATAACATGTATAAAGTACCTGCCAAATGGTACCTGGCATATCATAAACTAAAATAAATTCCCAATGGCTTGAAGAGTAATTTTTAAAAATTTAACTACTCAAAGGTAAATTGATCCTGACAAATAAGAGACCCTTAACAAGTAACAGCGCCTATGTGTTTTTTCATCTAAGATATAAAAACAGTAGGTGTCGCATAACCGTCTTAATTAAATGTTTAATTTAATGTTTCAGTTTCCATTTATAAAAAACTTAATTTTAGGAAAACTACTGTCAAGAAATTCTCTTGAATTTACAGTGCTATCTATGTCATAATGCTAAAGTAAAGGCGTATATATTTTATGGCAAACCTGGTTTGTAAGAATGGTCAGGAATAGTTTTTTCTTTTGGAATTAGACTATCTAATTATTCTATTGCAGAACTAGTGGCAAGCTACACAATTTCAATGAATAAAATTACTCAAAAGACACAATGAGAATGTAACTTAGTGGTAGAGTGCTTGCCTAGCATGCATGAAGCTTGGTTCCATCCCCAGCACTGAAAAAAAGACAATGGAAAAAAAAAACCCTCCAGACTAAGTTAAAGCTCACGACTTTTTATCACTCCTTTGCGACATTATAAAATAACAGAATTATTCAGTAGGAAGAAAAGCATCATGACAGCACAAACAGGTAGCAGAAAGTTAAAAGATAGTCTGGGGATATGGGTCAGTGGTAGAGCCCTTGCTTATGCCTATCATACCTGAGGCTCTGAGTTCAATTCCCAGTTCAAAAAAAAAAAAAAAAATTAACGAAAGAATAAGAAAAATATACAGTCTTCAGAGTTAAAATAGGGTCAAATCCTGACTCTGCCACTTAGAAAATACCTCCCAACAAATTAGGTAAATTCTCTGAGACTATTTTCCTTGCCTATAAAAAGGGACTGATATCTAGTCAATATACCTGTTCTGATCAGCAGGTACCCATGCCATACAGGTGCAATTAAATATTTCTAATATTATTCCTAGTTCTTGGCATATATAGTAAAGCTTTAATAAATGATGGCTATTATTACTATTATTCTTCAAAGTGCAAACTCAAATATAAGCAAAAGAATAAAATTTTTATACATGTAATTACATATTCCTACTACACATTAATAAATATTACTGAAAATGCTCATGTAATTTCTTAATTTTGAGATTTCTTACAATGATAAACTCCCCAATCTGAAAAGTTATAATCCTTTTGACTATGAAGAAATTGTCAGGGAAATGAACTATGTAATTTAGCCCTTTTGTATTCTATAACTTGTTTTTATTCCCAAGTGACCTGGGGAAAAAAAAAGACAAAACATTAAACTACCAGTTTCTAATTACATATTCTCAAATATTTATTTATTTAAATGAGGGTTTTTAAAAAATATTTTTGTAGATGTTGATAGACCTTTATTTTATTCATTTATTTATATGTGGTGCTGAGACTCAAACCCAGTGCCTCACACATGCTAGGCAAGTGCTGTTGAGCCACAATCCCAGACCTAAAAATGAAATTTTAAGAAAAATTACCTTTTTTCTTTCAGAAGGTATGATGCTTTCAGATAAAAAAAGGCAAGTAGCTGAAGAGTTTCGAAAATCTAGGGCTCGCTGTAGTTGCTCCTAAAAAAAGAAATATCAGATTTAATCTTTAAAAATGTAAAACAATTTGAAAATAAGTTTACAGTGACAGTAATCAGAATACTAATTACTTTTCATATTCTAGCCCACTTCAACAATATTTAGTATTAAAAAGTGTAGTTTTTGTGACATTACTTACTCGGTAAGTGCTAATAACGAAGTGTGTCCTTTGACGAATTCTTTCTGGTTGTTCTAAAGGGTGTGCTGAAACAGGAGGTGACTTTTCAAATAAAAATTCAGAGCCACAGGGAGAAAGTTGCAATTTGGAACCATCAACATATTGGACCTGCACTGAATCATCTTCATAAAGTACCATCTGCACTTCCGCTGCCATTCCAACACGATAAGAAGTCCTTTCAAGGTGAGACTGAAGGAAATGAAACCACAATAGCATAGACAGTTCTCTTAATGTACAAAAGTTCTACCAAAGTAAATAGACACATTTTCTAAGAATATAAGAAAAACACACTGCCACTGCATTTACTTTTGCTGGAAGGAAAGTGATTTTTCTACAAATACTTCAATGATATAAAATTAATATCATTAACAAAATGCCTTGATTAGCTCCTAGGAATTCACTCTTAACATAGAACATTTGCGAAGATAGCTCACAAATGTTAAAATTGTCTTTATCATTTTTTGTAGATTTACTTTTCCTGAGATTTAATTGTTATAAATTATATGCTCAGGATATCATTTTAAATAACAAGCAAATTACACTATTGGGATAAGAATGCAGCAAATCCCTACTTGTTAACGCAATCCATATGAGTGATATGTTTTTCCCATCCTTTCAACCTCAGTCTGTTGGGTCTTGTTTTTTAATCCAATCTGCCAGTCTATGTCTTTTGACTGATGCATTTAGGTTGTTAACATTCAAGGTTATTACTGAGGTATGATTTGTATTCCTAGTCATTTTGGTTTATTTCTGGTTTTTAATTTGATTTAGTTTCTCCTTTGCTTGACTATTCCCTTAGTGTAGTTCCTCCTTTTGCTGGTTTTCACTTTTTTTGTTGTTGTTGTTTTTGTTTTTCACTTTATCCTCATGGAATATTTTGTTGAGAATATTCTGCAGTGCAGGCTTTCTAATAGTGAATTCCTTTAACTTTTGTTTATCATGGAAGCTTTTCATTTCATCTTCCAATCAGACTGGCAATTATCAAGAATATAAGCAACAATAAATGTTGGCAAGGATGTGGGGAAAAAGGTACACTCAGATATTGCTGGTGGGAATGCAAATTGGTACAACCATTAGAGAAAGCACTATGGAGATTCCTAAGAAAATTTAGAATGGAACCACCATTTGACCCACTCCTCGGTTTATACCTAAAGGAGTTAAAAATCAACATATTACAGTGACGCAACCACATCAATGTTTATAGCAGCTCAACTCATAATAGCTAACTATGGAACCAACCTAGGTGTCCTTTAACATGTAGGATAAATGGGTAAAGAAAATGAATGAATATAGAAAATGTGGTGTGTATATATATACACACACACACACACATACATGCACAATGGAATATTACTTAGCTTTGGAATTATGGCACTTGCTGGTAAATGGCTGGAGTTGGAGAATATCATGCTAAGTGAAATAAACCAAACCCAAAAAACCAAAGGCCAATGTTTTCTCTGATATGCAGATGCTAATTCACAATAAGGTGGGGGGGGGGCGCTAGGGAAGAATAGAGTTACTTTATATTAGGTAGAGGAGAGTGAAGGGAGGAGAAGGGGTGGGAAGGGTAGGAAGGATAGTAGAGTGAAACAGACGTTATTACCTCATGTACATATATACCACATGACCCATGTGATTCTACAACATGTACAATCAGAAAAGAGATATTATACTCCATTTAGGATTTATTAAAATGCATAAATGCATTCTACTGTCATGTAACTAATTAGAACAAAAATAATTTTAAAAAAAGAATGCAGGGCTGGGGAGATAGCTCAGGTGGTAGAGTGCCTGCCTTGCAAGCACAAGGCCCTGGGTTCAATCCCTAGCACCGCAAAAAAAAAAAAAAAAAAAAAAAAAGAATGCAGCAAATCATCTATAGTACATGAGAAGGCGAAGGTGAGCCACAAGAAACTATTAGGCCTAAACCACTGAAAAAGAAATCCAACTACCTGGATGCTTGTCCCTAGCCTGGAATTAAAAAAGTAATTCCATGTCACTACTGAATAAGTTAATTAAACTCCTAGTGTCTTAGATTTATCCTTGTTTCCTGAATTTGATTTCTTACCTTGAAAATGACTATCTTCACTGTGTTCTCCATACAGGTGTGATGGAAGGGGAATTAAAGAAATGGGTTTCATTCATACTCTGCCATTTACTAGCTAATAGCCCCAGATTGTCTCATTTGTAAAATGGGGTAGTAACAGCATTATGAGGATTAAATGAGAAAATACACATGACAGTGTCCAGCACTGTGAAAGTTGCCTCTTAAGAGCTCAATAAATCTTATGAAGCATTTTTATTCCTTTCTAATACCACCCCCCTCTCCTACCATATTATCCCTATTACCTAAATGATCAAGTTTCACCTATAGGAAAAATAACTTTCCATAAATCAGACCTCCCTTGGTTTATCCCTATTTCCTATCCATAAACTTCAAGTGTAGTAAACCTCTTATTGCCCACTTTCTCTCCTATCAATCTTGGATTCATTACAATTCAGCTTTCTCCTCTCCCTTTCTATTGAGACAGTTCCACAATGGTCACCAATGTCTTCTTAATAACCCAGTGACTTTAGTATTCATTCTACTAGACCTGAAAATGCTATAAACCTTCCTTTGCACCAAACTTTCTCTTCCCTGACACCACCACATTTGGAATGCTAAAGATTTCTTATCTACTACCATTGCTGTTTTTAATCATTTTTCTTCATTACCTTAAATCAAGGATTCTTTGACCCTGATCTTAGTCATTTCATTTCTTCTTACTATACTCATGTTCTTTTAAGATTTGCCCTGATTTTTTTAACTGTACCTCATTTAAATATATGTAAATAATAGCATGTGATATAGTCCATAATCTTGTGTGGAATATTTCTGAATATAAGTATTTAGGCATATGGTCTCTTCTGAGGAGATTCGCACAATTTTATTTATTTTAGTTCTCTAAAGAACTTCTGACTTCCTCCAGAGCTTTCAGCTAGCTGCTTGCTATCCTAGTAAGTTGCTCTCCATGGGTCCCATAGCTAAATCAAACTCAGTATGACTGAAATGGAACTGAATCACTCCTAGCAAAAGCAGACTTCTAGGCTCAGTGGTAGAGCACTTACCTAGCATGTATGAAGCACGGGGTTTAAGCCTCATAAAAATAAATAAGATAAATAAATAAATAAATAAATAAATAAATGGAATTGTGTCTATCTACAAAAAAAAAATTAAAAAAGCAGACTTCTACAATATCCCCTAATTTCACTTTCACTCTTATCCCTTCTAAGTCTAGTCTAAATTCAGTAGTCAAAGGAATCTTTTGAAATAAAAATCAGATCTATCATTTGTTGGCTTAAAACCCACTGAGACTTTCCATTTGAACTTAGAATAAAATTCAAACTCCTAGCCATAGACTACAAACGCCACACAATTTTGCTCTGTCTCTAAATGTCATCTTCTAACTCCCTTCCCCTTGTTCAGGACATTCTAATGTTGTCTTTTTAACATTCTTTAACCAATTTCTTTCCTACCTCAGAATCTTTGCACTGGTCTTTCTGTCCTTTCCTAGGCTCATCACATCATTAGTTCTTTGTCATCCTTAAGGTCTCAACACAAATGTCACTCCCCAAAAGGCCTAACCTGACGAACTAAGTTAAAGTTGCTCCCAATCATCTCCTATCCTACTTTGTATTTTTTCTTCATAGAATTTATCACTATTAAAAGTGACTGTTTTTGCCCTCTTCCATTAGGGTATAAACTCAAACAGGCAAGGATCTTCCCTGTCACATTCACAATTTTATCTCTGACACCTAAAACAGTATTAGGCAAATAATAACAGTATAATAAATATTGACTGAATGATTAAAGAATAAATAAGTACATTTTAAAATTCTTGCTCCTCTCAAGTTTGCAATTTGAGTTAATGGCACTTCAAAGTATGTTAGCAATATGTATTTGACTACTTACATGCCCCTGTAACAAGTCCTGTCAACTCTGTAAATCTCTCTTTAACTTAGCTTTCTTTTTTAAAAAAAATTTTTTGTAGTTGTAGATGGACAGAATGTCTTTATTTTATTTGTTTATTTTTATGTGGTGCTAAGAATTGAACCCAGTGCCTCATACATGCCAGGAAAGTGCTCTGCCACTGAGCTTCATACAGCCCCAGTCCAAACTCAACTTTCTTTACCTCCTTTTTTTTTTTTTAATCAACTTTCTCCTCAACTTCTGCAACTGTCTAGGATCTTTTCCCAGTTTTTTTCCTCTCTACTTCATCTCTAGTATTGCTGTCATAGGGAGCTTTCTACAAGTCAGGCTTCACAACACTTGTTTACATACTTGTTAAATGGCAATGTTTCTATTACACACACACCTCTCATATGTCTCCCTGGTATTTCAAGAAAAAACTGGTGCTGTTGCACAGTTGGAAAACCCTGTATTTTCTCATTCCAAATTGCATAAAACGGTTTCTATTACTGGCCAAGTTAAAAAAATAAATAGCTTTATTGATGCCTAATTACTTTTATTTATTTATTTTTGGTCCTGAAGATTTAACCCAGTGGCGCTTTACCACTGAACTTCATCCCCAGTCCTTTCTGCTTTTTTATTCTGAGTCATAGTCTCACTAAATTGCTGAGGCTGTCTAGAACTTGCGATCCTCCTACCTCAGTCTTCCTAGTCCCTGGGATTACAGGTTAAATCACTGTGCCCGGTTATAATTGCCTTTTTTAAGGCTTAAATAATCACGCATACACAAGAAACTGTAATGTTCAAAGTCCCTGGCATATCGCAGGAACCGTAATCTGGCTTCAACACTGATTTCCAGCCTCATCTCCATTGTCTTGTTACTGTTTCCGTTCTCATACCCAGCATATTAAGAGGTTTAACAACAGAAAAAGAAACACAAACTAATCTGTTCTTGACATCATTGGGAACCTCACTCATCAAAACAAGGTATCTAGTTACAGAAAAAGTCTCATCCAAACAACCAGCAAATGCCTTGCACTCACACAGCAGTTCTGAGCTGCAAGTTGTGGGGAGGTCGCCTCTGGGTTTCAATTTGCCAAAAAGCTTTAAGCCGCAGCGTCCGCGCCTGCCCACGACTCTTCTCCAGCGATATTTCTTGAATTTTAAAAAATTCTTGATGAAGGAAAACAATCAGTTGCAGAGACCTGGGTCACAGTTTTGGCTGAGTATTGTGGTCAAATCCCGGCAGCGGGAGATTGGGGGCAGAGCCAGTGGCAACCCCTAGGAGCAAGTGTAAGCTGCGGCGGTTCGAACCTCCGCGCGCCCAGGGGAAGCCGCTTTACGTCTCCGGAAGAAGGAAAGCCGGAAGTCCCGCCCCTAACCGAACCACGCCCCGGCTCGCTCCTTGCAAAGGGAGGGGCAGGAAGCGCGGAAGAGGATGGGGTTTCCCAGACGGGAATCTGGTCTAAGCCCCTAAGGTCTCTACTTGGTCTTTACTTCCCTACACGGAAGCGGACCTGCTGGTACGTAAGTTGGTAAGCACCAGTCTTGCAGCGGCTCAGTCAGCCACCGACCAACCTGGAGGGCGGTGTTAGCGGTGTGGTCCTTATTTAAATAACCTAAACAGTTAATACCTCGAGGCCGTTAAAAACAAACAAAAGAATTGGCCTGCCTGTTCCTTATGAGGTACCAGGAAATGTCTTCCAACCATATTTACTTAACTGCCGTTGAACAAAAATTTATGGAGAGCATACTGTTTGTCTTTGAACGGGCTGGTTGAAAGCAAGCGGCTCGTTTAAGCATGATTAGGGCGGAGAGAGGTCTGAAGGGGAGAGAAGCCTGAAGTGTGGCTACTGGGCAGGGGCCAGATCGTTATGAATTTGAGTTGTGGACTATTTTCTGATACCAAATTAGGAAAAGAAGAGGTCCTGTCTGGCCACGAGTTTTGTTTTAAAACAGCTTTATTGAGGTATACTTGTTTATTACAAGGACTTTAAGCAAAGGCGGCAATACCAACTGATGGGAAGACTTCTAACTTCCTAAATTCACCTTCATTTCTAAAAGGCTAATAGGCATTCTGTAAAGTATAAAATGTCAGATAGCACTATACAATGCTTAGTTCTATTCCATCCCCATTTCCTCCTCCAATGTCTAAGAACCTCTTAAATGGAAATTCTGCTAAAGAGGGATTTCGTAATGCTACTTGTCCTTTTGAAAGATTCCCGTTACTGCTAAAGAGAATGGATTGTAGTACAGAAGAGCAGATAGAAGGCCTTTGAAAAATCAACAGGAGAGAAAAATAGAACTTAGAACCTGGGCAGTAAGGAAAGAGCACAGCTCCAAGAAATATTTAAGGGACTCCACTCTGTTCTTGGGGCATTACTGAACCTGAGACTTGAGGGAGACGTAGGAGTCTAAAACAATGCCAGGGTTTCTGGTTGGGGCAAGTGGAAAAGTGGCAGCACCACCATTGAGAGGGGTCCTGTTCAGGAGAAATAAATTCAGGGATAGCGTGACTTAAATTTTAAAAGTCTACTTAGTGGAAATCGTAAGTTAGTTAACGGTCTGGAATCAAGAGATATCAACAAATCTGGAGGCCACTGACTGATAGGTACTAACCGCAGCTACAGGAGAGGATGAATAATCCAAGAACATTGTGACATGAGAAAAAGAATGGTTAGTACTGAGCTTTGAGAAACACCAATATCTAGAGATTAGGTAGAGAGTTCACAAAGGTATTAAGGACAGAATAACCACAGAAAGCAAGTTATGTCTTAAAGATTTTCAATTTTTGTGTTAACACTGCCAGAAGACAAGCTAAAAAGAATTGTTTACTGGATTTAGTTTAGAGGTCGTTGGTGACTATAGTGAGGCTCATTGTATATAGTGGAGCAGAAGTCATAGTGGTTTTGAAGATAAAAAAAGGGATAAGGGAATGGAGAAAATGGGATGAGAAGGCTATGAAGCAGACATAGGATTGTTGTTTGAGAAATACCAGGGCCAGACCTCTTTGAATGACATGTTCAATAGCTGATTCAGTGTTAGCTCAGGCAGAAGTAATCAGAAGATGAAGGGGTAAGAGTGGAAAGGGTATGAAGCAGTTAAACAGGGATTGAAGAGAGAAAAACAGATCGTTGGAAGCGCCAAGAACCTAACTGAAGGTGGTGATCATGAATTTAGTTACAAACCTATAGAAAACATGCCTTCTTAATCACAAGGATACAGCACTGTTGGGTTCCTCCAAGGTTGGTGTTTTGCCAGGCTGACACAATAGGGCAGCAGCATATATGAACTTAAATTGTTTACAACTTCTAAATCTAGTCAACCAAAGACCACTAGGCTTAAGCCTATCATCTGGTAAAAATCAAGTATTAACTTGCAAAGAGGCATATTCCAGGGGAACTGAATATGGTATACTCCACAAGGGGGAGGATTAAGCCATCTTTAGTAAGGTTTGGATTTCTGATGAAGGATTCTGAGGACGTTAAAAGGGAATCTTTGGGGTGGGATGTTGGTTCTGCAGCAAGATTGGAAATACAAGTTCAGCAGGGTGTGCACACCTGCAACACCAGTGACCCAGGAGGCTGAGGCAAGAGGATCACAAGTTCTAGGCCAGCCTCAGCAGTTTAGTGAGACCCTGTCTCAGAAAACAAAAAAAACACAAATGGAGATTAAGGTTTTGGGTGCTGCCATGAGGCAAGAGAAGTCAAGCAACTGGATATCCCCCCTGTAATAGATGAACAGAAGCTGTTCTCAGAGTTTCATTG
The DNA here is from genome assembly GCF_902686445.1 of Sciurus carolinensis. Classification (NCBI taxonomy): domain Eukaryota; kingdom Metazoa; phylum Chordata; class Mammalia; order Rodentia; family Sciuridae; genus Sciurus; species Sciurus carolinensis. Next base: position 37,551,099 of record NC_062218.1, read on the forward strand.
TTAACAAAGCAGTGGTCACAAAGTGAAGGTCATGATGGCACTTTAGAGCTGCTACAGGACCTCGGAAGGAAATGTTAAATTTACAGCTCTTTGTCCTCCCAACCTAACAGTATAGGTGCTTTTCTCTTCAGTTTGAGCCAACTTTGTCACCAGCAGGTTTACTTTCACACCAAACATCCTCTATTGAAAGACTGAATTTTTAAGAACAAGTACAACTTAATCCACACTCATGGGTCTTCCCTACAGATAAAATTCAATAAAATACTTAAAGTACTACCCTTGCTTTCTGATACCCAATCCAAAGTGACTTTCCAATGTCTTGTACCATTCCCCTAAATTGCCCAACAAAAACCCAAATTCTGTTTCATGTTCCAACATGCCCTGATATACCTCAGTGCCCCCAAGGTACATGTTCTCCCTCATTGCAACATGCCTAACGTGTTTAGGTTCCTGGTAGTCTTGGCTGGAGGGCATTGATGACTTGAACAACTGAGTTGATGACATGAAAGCCAAGTTAAAGATCAGTATTTGTACTTTGTTGCCAGAACACAGCATTATAACACACCGGCACCCATGTTTTTGCTCATGGAGACTTTTTACTAATAATTCTTACAAGAGACATTCATACATGCTCCTGAAGACGTGGCCATTCTAACGGCCAATAATTGTTGACTCAGGGCCACCTCTTCATTAAAACACATCTAAGTAATCCTTGATGACCTCTTGATATGGCTTTAATAACTCACTTACAACCAAGAAAATGTATAAGTAATGCTACATGATTTTTGAAAGCCGCTTTATCTTGAAATGCCCAATTTCAGAATCTAGCCAACATGCCATGAGGGGTCCAAATGACATGGACAAGCCAAGTGTAAAGTGTAGATTGCTCTAGTCAATAGTTCAAATCTTGTTGTGGCATCAAGTTCTCAGTTCAATCATTAGCCACATGAGATGACTTATCAATTATAATTCTGAGCTGCTAGAGCCATTTCTAACCCTTAGTTTTCCTACCAAGGCCTGAGATATTATGCAACAAAGAAAAGCCATCCATGTTGTACTCTTAAGTTCCTGAACCACAGAGTCCATGAGAATAAAATGGTTGTTTTAAGACACCAAGTTTGGGTTTCAAACCCCTGGAACTGGCAATCAAATCAAGGTCTTGTGCATCCTAGGCAAGAGCTCTACTACTAAGTTACATGTCAAGCCCCCAGGTGGTTTAAGTAGAAGTAATATCTAGAACATATACTGATCCTGTTGGTAGCTACTATGAGTACCAGTAGGTGTTAGTAAAAAGCTAGTGGACAAGTATTGGATGGCTATTTACAGAGCTAAGGCAAGTCTTAAGTACAGGATTAGTGTTCCTTGGTCCCTGGTCTAATGTACCATAAGCACCATCTTTGGAGAACTGCAGATTATGCTAACAGCTACCATGTTAGAGCCATTTTGAAAAATAAATTCCCTTACAACCTTCCCATACCCTAATTACATATATACTCTCCCCTTTACAACAAGGGATTTAAAGTTTTAATGTATACTTGCTGTTTTTCCAGGTAGAATTGTTACTCAAAAAGGTAGAATTCTTATTAAAAAAAGGCATTGAATCGAGTATCTTTCTTATGGTTTCTAATTTTAAACCTTTTAGTAAATTTATTATATAAACAAATCAGTATCAAGTTCTTTAAAATATATCAGAATACCACTTAAAAACTTAGAAGAAACAAAACTATTTTCAAAGTCTAATTTTAATTCAGACTGAACAAACAAGCAGAAAAGTGAGAAAGCTAACTGTATTAGCAGACACAGATGTACCAAGTGTAAAACAGTGGGTTATTAACAGAACTATTTACATGCATATTTACAAGCAACCCTTTTATATACAAGTTTCAGTTAGTTGGAAAAAGATTTGACATTAAGTAAAAATACTACTTAAATAGGGCTGAGGTGGTACATAGAAGTATTAGAAAAGTGATCCTCAAGGTATATTGATTACAAAGCAGATGAAAACTTGAATGACAAATATTTAGTAAAATTCTCTAGTTAAAAAAAAAAAAAAAGGTCAATGCAAGTCATGCTACAAAGTAAAAGTGAGAAAGCCATATAAATAAAAGCAGAATAATGTTCTAGGTCTTCGGGCAATGAAGTTAGTGAGGTGAAACAAAAGAACAATTCTTGAATTAGAATAAATTCTCAATGAAGGGTGAGTCTTGGTTGTTTAGTAGGGGAGTACTAAGATTTTTTTGTGTTGTTTTTTTCCCATTAATGACATTTTTAAAGCCCTTGGTATCAAATAGCATCTACATATGTAAATCAGTTGTTGATATATTCCAAGACTTTAAAGATTTCATGATTGTGATTAGTATGAGACATAAATGTCAAACTGAAATAAAATCTATAATAGTCATACCTAAAAAAAGAATGCTACATTTCTGCAGTAATATGTATTTCTAGACTAAGACTTTTCCCCCTCAAGAACTTAAGATATAAGTATCTAACCAGCTAGCAAAATTTACTTTCAACATTTCATTTCAAAATCAATTTTATTGCAGCCAAAACAGTGGAATTAACTGTACATAATAAACTATTTTATATATATACACATTTTAAGTTATAGGGAATAAAGTTTATTTTGGCAGATAGTGTTAAACAAAATTAAAGTTGCATACATTAGTAACATAACTCAACATCCTTAATTTGGTATAAGTGTGACATTTTCTTGCTTTCCTGTGTTCTGCTAAATCACCATACCTAAACTGTTTTATAAAACTGATATGCTGAAATTTAACTTTACTGTTTTCGCTTACGCTCTGATTCCAAACAAAACTTTTCATAAGCTTCTTCAATCTCTGGGTCCATTTCATCATCAATATCATCCAAATATCTGTAAAAGCCAAAGATGATTCAGAAGTTTAACGTTTCAATTTAGAAAGATGTAAAACCACAAAAAGAATTAGTGACATTTTCTTAGCTTGAATTATAATAAAACAAGTCTAACTTCAGAATTGCATAAAAGTGGCAGTCCCCAGAAAACCAAATGCTTATTTTGACAAGTAAACTTTTATACAATTCTGAGTTCCTTGTGTTGAAGACTTATATTTTTATACATTTATTGATCTAAAGTTAAAAATCAAGGCTTGACATATAAACTTGGGGTTCAAGACTGATATATCAATTTACACCTTATGGATAAACAAGTACACTTTAACTAGAACATAACTTCAGATATGCCATTTACCTTTGGTGGTGCTTTATTATTTCATGCCTACTTAACATCAGGAAATACTGTCCTTCCTATTGTTACATCTACTTAACATCAAAAAAGTGTTATTCCTGTTATGGTTTCTGCTAGGTTCTTCCTAAAATGACTAGTTAGTCACGCTCCCATTTACCTGGAATTAGACTTCCATAATAGAAAGTTACTTTTTAGATCATCTATTGCAGAATTTTTCCCCTCAATTCTTAGGAAGTTTAAAATTATAGAAAGCAAGGTTTTCCTTGCTGAAGTATGAGAGGGACATAAAGTGCTAACTAAAAACTTAATATACTCGTTCTTACTGAATTTCTATAGTCATCTTAAAAAGATAAATACTACCATCATTTTCATTTTAAATATTTGAGGAGATTTTTAAAAAGACACCCTGGGAAGTTTAGTAAATATAAAATTCTGATTGTGTATTTGGCAGGGATAGAATTTGATTCAAGATCTTTTACCTTTCTACATTTTTGCCCACTACATGATGCTATCTACACTGCCCTCCCATTCTAACCCCCAACAATCCCTCTATCTACAAGTGCAACCAAAGTATTTTGCCAATGCTATCACTGGTGATGAGTCATCATCTTTCAGATTCTTCCCCATTTCCATTATAAGGCTGTGTGCTGAAACAACCATGAGCACATTAGGGCAAAAGAGTATAATGTTTACTGAACAAAACTTTAGAGAATAATCTGAAGTTCAATGCCAAAAGTGGCTTTTACTGTCTAGTGGTATACTAAACAGGACTGAACCTTCCTAGTCCTGCCTGGGTACTTAAATCCTTGTAGTTTTCTGTTAAACAAGTATAAAAACATAGCAACATTGTATTTCCAGATCTTAAACTGACTATAATTAACATCACTAAAATGAAGGCAGTTCACTTTAAAAAACAAAACAAACCAAGAACCCACGAGATGAGAAATAAGAAAAATTAAAGTCAGACGTAATTTATCCCCTCTACCCACCACCTCTCACTTAGGAAGAAAAGAACCTAAATAGCTTGTTGAAATATACAATAACTATTAACTGAGCTGGGAAAGTGGCAGGTGAAGAAACAGATATGAGAATAGGACTATAACTTACATCTTGTCAGCCCAAACATTTCTATATAGTAACCTGTTTTCTTCACTTTTCATCTATCCTTTAGTAACTAAGATTTGAGCCTTTTACTATTGCCAAAGGCTGTCAGGTATTTTAAATTCTCATTTAATTCTCAAAACAACTTGAGGAAGGTACTACTTATTCCTATCTTATAGAGAAACAGGCAAAGAATCTGCCCAGATCTTCTTACTAAAGTATTAAAGTTCTTAAAATCTAGGTATAATAGAAACTGTTTAAAAAATTATACTTAAGCATACCACCATTTAAGTTTTTCCTTCTTGACTTTAAATTTCCAGAATCAGTCTATGAAATTTCCAAATGATTTCTGAACATTTTTGGCATATAAGCACTTCTATGTATTGTACTGTAACAGCATCAAATCAAGATGCTACTCTTTCACGATCGCCTTTTTTCTAGTCTAATCTCCATCTAAAAATTTGCTACAGAAACTTCACAAAGAAAATCATATTAATGAGAACTTACGGATCACCACCCCCTGATAAATCTGTTCCGTTTTCTTCATAATCTGGAAAAAAGTCCTCTCTTTCAAGTAATTCTTGATATTTCTCTTGGTAATCTGTAAGACAACAGGAAAAAACTAAATGCTGAAAAAAGAAATCATGAAATGACCAGCTGCTTTTAAAAATCCTATTTAACATTATGACTGACATTTAAATAGAATATGTAAAATAGCTTTCATAAAACTTATATTCCAATTGGTTTGCTGTTATGGTTTGGATATAGGATATCCCTACAAGCTCTTGTTAATGAAGAAAAACGCAGAGGTAAATTGATAAGCTTACTAAAACTGTAACCTAATCAGTTCATCAGAATTTGAATGGACTGATTGAGTGGTAACTATGGTAGGTGGCATGTGCCTGGAGGATGAGGATCACTGGGCACATGTTCCGGAAGGGTACATCTTCCTTGTAGCCCTTTCTTTGCTTCTTGACCCTGCCATGAGTTGAACAGCTTTCCTCTACTGGGTCCTTCCCCCATGATGTGTTGCCTCACCATGGGCCTAGAGCAATGGAATTGGCCAACCATGAACTGAGACCTCTAAAACCATAAGCCTCAAATAAGACTTTTCCTTCTTTAAGTTCTTGTCGGGTATTTTGATCACAGTGACGAAAAAGCTAACTAAATACTTGTTTTCCACCACAGTAGGTTCATAAATCTTAAAATAATTATATACATTTGGAAATCAAATTTGGAAATATACCAGAGTACATTTCATAGTCAAGTCTCTACCCTGCTTTCCATCAGACAAAATACTGGCTATATGGTTGTTTTGGAAGAACACTTTCTTCCATACTCCTATTCTTCCTTCCCTTCAAGGAAAATTTCAAACATTCCTAGCTTCCAGCTCCCTCATTGCTCCTCCAGCGGTAAAGTAAGCTCTCTGGCTATCAGGTAATGGCAAATGGTTTAATCCAAACAGGCTAACCTACCGAAGGTTCTGAGTATAGAATCTTTTTTTCTTCCTTCCCTTACTGACCAGAAAAGGAAGCTATCTGATCTAGGTTTCAGCTCTGCCAACTTTCACTAAGTTGAGTCTTCTAAGGGGATAGAGGTGACAGCTCTCCACTGGCTAGCTGTTGTAGGAAGGCAGTTAGTACCTTTATAGATTAATATGAATCTGTTGAGTCCTTACCACTGAATAATAAAATGGATTAGTGTATATTATGATTACCTTAAAATTAGTTTCTTATGAACAGAAGTCACCTCAAATTTTGAGAGGGCATAATAATTACATTAGACTGGGTAAAGTCCATGTTTCTCCAAGCCTGTCAGTCTCTATAAAACTAATTCAGTTTTAAAGGTTGATAGTATTTTGACTTCAAATGTGGCAACTTAAAGACATTTTTAATCATAAAACCTTTCTGTTACAGTGCTTGAGGTTATTAGATGAGATGTTCTTTTAAATATTATGGATACAAAAAAAAAAAAAAAAAAAAAAAAATCAAGCCACCAACTGACTAATGAAAAAGAACTGAAAGACATCCATAAGCTACTACAGCTGCTGCAGCAGAGAAGCTGACAGATGGTACTGATCTCAGTGCCCAAGAGGCTTGGAAAGATTTTCAAAACCAAGGTCTTAGGTCCATGTTAAAAGGAAGATGAATCCATGCTCACAATCAATCATCTGACCCTGTACAAACCTGAGACCTTCCAAGGGCTAATAGCTTAAACAAAAGATGGGAAGAGGAAAAATAACTCAGTGGCAAAGAGATAGCATGGAAGTTTGAATGTCAGCCTGGGTTTGGAATGGGGTCAGGGCACTTGAGAAATTGCTTCCCCAGAGAGTTTGTAACAATGAGCCTATACTACCAAATTTATACTACCCATATAAAGAACTCTGACAAAAAAGCTAACCTGTTCCAAGTCAGTAATATCTCTGTGGCTCCTGACAGAAGTGAATCTAAAACCATTTTGAATAAAGGTTCCTAAAATCCAAGCCACGAGAGATTTTTCATAAAGAAAAACAAAAGACAGTTAAAATACTGAAGCACTCATACAGAGCCATAATATATAATATTATGTATTAGTATAGATACTATATACCTATTGTCTATTATATATTATCATATAATATATAAAACTTAAGTTTAGGGAAAAAAATGTGGAGAGGACAAAAAATGGTAAACTTAGTAAACTATTAACAAAAATTATATCTGAGTAAAGAGTAGATGGATATTCTTTGTATTTTTTTTTTTTGCTACTGTTCTGTTAAGTTTGAAATCATTTCCAAAAGAAAGTTTTAAGACAATTAAGGATGAACTTTCAATAAAAATATCATGACATAGGCTATAATCTTGTGTGAAAATCAAATAGCACAGTAAGACTAAAAAGAAAAGTATGAAAACAAAACCAAGCTTACACAGAATGAGAAAGAATTTGAAACTCAGTCAAGATAATTTGGAAAAAATGTAAAACAAAATTTAGTTTGACAAAATCTAAATTTCCATCAATGAAGTAGTCAATGGAAATAGGACAAACAGATTAGACAAAGATGAAGAACAGAGAATCAATGTGAATCTAGGTAACTGAAGATTAAGAAAGATTTGTATTACCAGACATGGCAGACTTAGAGCAAAATAAGAATTAAAGGTGTGGTATTGGTGTAGAAACAGCATGAACAAACGAGGTACAAAGTGTACAACAGAGGGACTTATAACTAAGAAGGATGATGACTAAATACCTGTTGCTGAGATAAAACTACAGTAATATTTAATTCCTACTATATCCCATACATAAAAATTAGCTAGGCAGGTTAAAACATATGAAAAGCAGGGTTGGGGAGATAGCTCAGTTGGTAGAGTGCTTGCCTTACAAAAAAAGAAAAGCAACAAGGCAAGATTTTTTAAAGAAAAAGAATTTAAGAGTAAGTAACAATAGAAAGTACAAGCAAGACATATATAAACAAAATAGAAAACCAAACACTGGAAGAAGATAACAAACCCTCAGCCAAGATCATCTTTTTCTAGACTACATAAGGAATTACAAATCAATAAGAAAAAAAAACACAAACACTGGCAAAAAAGTACAAATAGTAAATTTCCAAAAGCAGAAATTCAAAAAGTCAATAGGAAAATAAATTTAATATGACTAGTCAGGAAAATAAAACGACAAGATAGAATTTCATACAATCTGACTGGCAAAAATTAAAGTCTGATAACAAATGTTGCCAAGGATAAGGGGCAGGACATTTCATAGGTGCTGGTAGGACTAGTAAGTGGCATAATCACTTTGGAAAGCAATTTAGCAAGTAACTTAATTCTACTTCCTCACCCTAAATAGGCAATCCTTTGTAATAGAGGCACATAACAATGCCTGTTATTCAGAGCAAACAAACAGAAAAATCCCAACTATAAGCTGCTTATAGTTTGTACCAAATAAAAATTCTCTTGCTTACCCTACAGTTCCATCTATCACAGCTGAAATCATCTTTCTATAAATGACCCTTTTCTAGAAGGGGAAGTATACAAAGATTTAGATTTTAATTAACTCTGAATCAGTGAGTATTAATGAAATCTGTAATTCTTAATATCTATAATATTAACCCACATAAGCTGCTGACTATGTAGTGAACTAGAACCATCTTTCCCTTCTACCCTAACCTCTTGAAAGTTTAAGAGTATGAAAACAAAACATTAAAAGGAAAAATGAAATAAAAATGACTGCATTTAATTGAGGGATTCTTCTAATTCTTAATTATTAGAGTAACAAACACTATACAGTCAAATTTCCATTTGAAATGGCAAGTGGTCTTTATAAAGACTATACTATATAAGACAAATCTTTACCCCAATATTTGAGAGTGCTGTGAAGTCATCAAAAAACTATAATTTTGTACTGGTGAGGAGGAGTGGTTTTCTGTAATTTAATGGTTTAAAAAAAAAAAAAAAAGTGGGGGTGGGGAATATGATAGAGAACATACCTGGATCAGCTGCAGTGAAAGGAACACCATCAGATGTATAAAATGTTGGTTCATTCTAGGATGAATCAAAGTGATTAAAAAATATATAATCATTTTCAGAATTTTTAAAAGTATATTAGTGCAGCATAGCTGTTACTATCTGCCACTTAGTAATGCAAGAATAAGCAAAAAACCTTTCACTTTTCAGCAGCTATTCCATTTCACCAGGAAAGTCTATGACTTTTAGATTTTTATTCCATTATCTCATGCCCTTGTAGTTCTAACCCTGCAGTCTAGTGTCTGTCATATTCCTGGTGAATATTCTGTTATGCATTGTGATTTAGTGTCAGTTCATTTTTAGGTGTGGTTTCCGCCCCCACCCCCAACCCTACACAGCTTTAAGAATTTCTAAGACCAAGGTTGTGGGTGTACTTCTCCATAGCTGCTTTATGTTTAATCATATTAGAAGCTTAGCCCTGTAGCTTCATTTTATTTTACTTTGCTACAACATGTAGAATCTGAGATGCAGGACTATGGCTGATTTTTCTAGAAAAACTCTTGGCATCTCTATGTTTGCTCAAGTCTAAGCCTTCACTGGAAGAACTCCTCTTGATTTACCTTGTCTGTTGATTCCTATGTGAATTCTATGCCAGTGAAAAGTGTTATTAGGGACTGAATTATTAGAATAGCTTTACATAACTTCCAAAACTGAATTCAAGCAGTAAGCAAAACTTAAAATATAAACATTGACATACCATAAAGTAGTTAGGATCATTTTCGGGTGTTGCTTCTCTGTACGTTGAAGTTGCATGAACTCTACCCCAATTACTTGACCGGAGTTCTACAAGCTTTAAGAGCATCTGTTTTACATCTCTGCAGACAAAAGTTGAAAATGAATTCATGTATCCTGTTAAGTGCTATTGGGGTCTAACATATAGACTCATAAAACTTTATATCCCAAATTTAACATGTACACCCAATGCTTTAATTTTTTAGATATTTCCAAAAATGATAAATTTTTAATTTTTTTTTTTTAAAAAACAGAACCTTGAAATCTGTCCCACCTAACTATGACTATATGAGTCTTAAAGCCAACAATTGCCCTTTAAACATTTAGTCTCTTACTATTCTTGTGGTAGTTCTTTATGCAAATAAAGTATTTTTGACAAGACTCATCTCACCACAGGAAAATCGTAATTTTTTTTTAAACATAAGTGGATGAAAGTGACTAGTGAGAAGCCACATGTAAAATATACCTTTGAAGAAAATGTGTGTAGATCAGTCTAAGATTTCTATTATTCTGATGAAGTATAGCAGATTAAAAAGAAAAGGCAAGAAATTGAAATCTACTGGCTTCTTTTCCTACCTGCTGCAGTTTGCATCTAGGACAACATTTTCAATTCTCTGAATAATTTCTTCCATATCGGTCTTTCCTTTTTCCTTCCAGGCATCTTCCAAAACTGACCCTGTCAACTAAAGAAGCAGGAGTCAGCGAACTAAGGAATTCGATAGTGTAGACAGAATTTTTGTTTCATTTCAATGATTATATTCCCTATATTACCAAAGAGAGGTTATTACATTTTAATGAGCATGTCACTTTTTAAAATGTACAAATACAGAAGCTTTGATTTAAAAATTCCATCAAGAAAATAAATTGATATAAATAGGCAATTCACAGAAACTAATAAACAAGTGGCTAATAAACATGAAGGAATGCTTAAATCACTACTGATCAGGAATATGCAAAGTAAAATGAGGGTTTGTTTTTATTCATCTATGACAAAACCCAAAACTTATTTTATCTATCATTGTCAGATGTGGAGAAAGAGGTGTTACTCATTTACTATTGGAAGTACTTCCCAATTTAGTCATTTGAAAAGAAACTTTGGTGTTACTTGTAAATATGAAGTACACATGCACAGTGACCCACCAAGTCCATGTTAAGGGATTTAACCTACAGAAATATCTACACATACAAAGACATAATTAAAGATATCTAGCAGTGTTACAATGGCTAAACTGTAAATAACCCAATATTAATAAACAATGTTTATGAATATAATGGAATACTAGGAAGTTACTTAACACAGAATAAATCTGTATGTCACAGAAAGACCTAAGATCTTTTCATTAGGTGGGAAAAAAAAAGTCAGAAGAATAAGATCTTTATTAGAGCACACAATCAAACATGGGAAGAGAAGGAAAGGGACTTTACAGATGGGAATGGGGGTAAAGAACATTTATTTTTCACTTCTAAATCATGATTCTTATATATACAATAAATATGTGGTATGGTTCTTCCAACATATTGAAGACTAAAGTAAAATATCAAAGTTCAGTTTTAAAAAACAATCTTGAATTCATTTGTGCACTACACATTCCTTTCTCTACATTATAAATGAGCAAACCAGTTAAATTTTTAAAGAGTACCTTCAGTAATTTTACTGCACAAATTAAGTTGTCATCCACAGGATTAGAGAAGAGGGCATTCAGCAATTCCCGCAGACCAACCTGAAGGATATCTGCTCTTGTAACCTGTCCATTTGTTCCCTTGATCTTTCAGGACAAAAAGAAAATTAAAAACAACAATGCCCAAATATAATAGAGATATAAGTGGTCTAACAATTAGATGGTGGCAAAGTAAATCTCTTAAATACAATAATCAGAGTAACACACTCTAGTTATCTCCACGGATTTCATTATAATTACTCTACATGTAAATACGACCTCTATTATATAAAACTGAAAACTATAGGTAAATTTTAATCCTATTTATCATATACAACATGAACAAGAAAATTTGATGTTACCGATTCATAGAGTATGCTTTAATTTAAGCTACCCCTTATCAATCACAAAACATTTTATTCTACTTCTTCATTATGTTTTATCATACTGTTTTGCATTAGTGGTATACATATCCATCTCATCTGCTCTAAGAATTTTAGGTGCAGGAACCATGCCATATCTTTATACTCTCACCACATCATTACTTCCACACAGGAAATGCTCAAAAGTGTTCTTAAAAATCACCCTTAACAGGCTGGGATTAGGGCTCAGTGGTAGAGAGTGCTTGCCTATCATGTGTGAGCCACTGGGTTTGATCCTCAGCACCACATGTAAATAAATGAATAAAATAAAGGTCTATAACATTTACAAAAATATTTTAAAAATGACTCTTAGGGAATATTTTAAACAGGTGCTCTTATTTCGGCTCATAAAAAAATCAGACTGAAAAAGAGTAAGGTATGAAATTTTTTTAAAACTTAAATCCTCCTCTGGTTTAAAAAAAAAGGATAATAAATTAGGGACTGGACAGAGACTTTTAGGTATCCTGATGGAGATGAACATTTGATAGATTCATCTGTCTACTAATGTTTACAATATTATGGTATTTGTATTAAACTCTTAAAATTTTTAAGAAGCTCTAAACTGGCCGGGTGCAATAGAGCAATCCTGTAATCCCAGCAGCTCGGAGGCTGAGTCAGGATCACAAGTTCAAAGCTAGTCTCAGCAAAAGCAAAGCACTAAGCAACTCAGTGAGACCCTGTCTTTTTTTTTTTTTTTTTTTTTTTTAATTGTAAACAAATGGGATACATGTTGTTTCTCTGTTTGTACATGGCGTAAAGGCATACCATTTGTGTAATCATAAATTTACAAAGGGTAATGTTGTTTGATTCATTCTGTTATTTTTTCCCTTCCCAGAGACCTTGTCTTTAAAAATACAAAATAGGGCTAGGGATGTGGCTCAGTGGTCAAGTGCCCCTGGGTTCAATCCCTGAAAACCCATCCCACAAAAAACACTCTTACACATGTTTTTAGGATTCGATTAAAAAATAAATTACACAGTAAGAATTCAGCATTTATCTACTAACAAGCATATAATCGAGCATATCACCTCAATTTAGAAACATGTTCAATTATAGGCTTTGTACAAATACAATTTTTCTTTTGGTATTGCAGATTGAACCCAGAACACTCTACCAATGAGGCACATCCCCAGTCCTTTATTTTTGAGGTAGGGTCTTGCTAAATTGCTTAGGGCCCTGCCAAGTTTGCTGAGGCTAGCCTCAAACTTGCTATCCTCCTGCCTCAGCCTCCCAAGTTGCTGGGATTATAGGCATGTGCTACCACACCTGGCTACAAATGCATTTTTATGTGGAAGATGAATATAAAAACAGGAAAACAAACTATTCTTGGGGCTGAGGATTGAGGAGATATTGATCAAAGGGTACAAAATGTCAGTTAAACAGGAAAAGTTCAAGAGATCTGTTATACATCATAACTATAATTAACAATACATCATATACTTAAAAACTGCTAAGTAGATTTGAAGTGTTCTTACTGTAAGACAGATACCTGATATAATTCACATGTTAAATAGCTTGATTTAGTCAGTATCCAGTATATGTACACCAAAAAAGTTATATACCATAAATATTTAATCTTTACTTAAAAATAAATAAGAAAATTTAAAAAATGAACTACTCTGGGTGAATCAGGGTGAAAAGTATAAACTCTATTCTTCACTCAGTTTTGTGTTCAGGGCTGGGGATGTGGCTCAGTAGTAGTGTCTGCCCAGTATGCACAGGCCCTGGGTTCAATCCCAAGCACCACATACACACACAAAAAAGGATCAAAGCTTTGCGCTCTGCTGAGTAAGTTGCTCTGAGCTGTGGTCTAAAGTCAACATACTAAATGTATTAATATTTACAATGCAAGGACTCACAAGTATGACTCTCTCAAAAGTCCAAGCACACATGTAAACAACTATCGCTTCCTAAAAACACATAAGGACTTAAAAGCTCAGTAATTATTTTCCAACATCCTGCCCATAAGAAACAAAAGTTACAGCATAGGCATTATGACATTACCACTGAGTAGGTACTGAAATGTTTTCTTTCCCATTTCCCCCTTTTATTTCACTTTTGATGTTGTAGAAGTACAATATGAACAAAAAATTCTTGACATCAATTTACATTTTCAGGTCTATTGTTAGCACTTAACGAAAGAAAAAATATCTTCTCACCTCCAAGTTAAGATAAAGTTCTCCCAGAAAGAGTACAAATGCATGAAATCGTTTTCGAGTCACTTCATCTCCTTTTGCAGCTTGATCTTTAACTTCATATTCAGTCCGACATCTAACAGAGACATATCTTTAATAATCTCACATTATTTTGTCTTTTTAAGTGGTCAAACAAAATGACCACTGTTAGTTTGGTTGTTCACAACAACAGATGCAAGCACAATGACCCAATGCCCCAATTTTTTCTAAGCGTTCTCTTCTATTGTAAAGACATCTAGCTACATTATCTTTTCAGACTAAGCCTCCTAGTTTTAAGAAATTACAAATAAAACTATCTGATCAAATGTGTATTATGTTGTTTGTTTTGTGGGGGAATGGGGAAGAGTACTGGGAATTGAACCCAGGGGTATTTTACCATGAAGCTACATTCCCAGTCCTTTTTATTTACTTTTGAGACAGAGTCTAAGTTTTTGAGGTTGGCCTCGAATTTGCCATCACCCCGCCTCAGCCTCTGAGTTGCTAGGATTATAGGTGTATGCCACCACACCTGGCAGTTTGTAATGTGTTTAAGCAATATAGGTTCCATGAGGTTCAATGCATACTGGTGCCAAAAAGGGGGAGGGAAGCCTCATTTTGTTTTATGGGGCTTATTGTTAAGAAAGCACTGCTTTTATTCAAATTGTCTGTTTTCTACTTTTTTGAATATAAGAACTTTGAAGTGGATCTTTAAAAATACAGATGGCCTCTAAGCTAAAAATAAATGAATTTTTAATTCATTATTCTTTTACTTCTCATTATACACATAGAAGTATTCTAGGAAGAAAAATCTTAGTTGAAACCACCAAAACAAAACAAAAACAAAAACAAAAAACTTGGCCCATTTACCTCACACAGATAACAAAAAGTAATGCTTCTGGAGCTTTTCATCACAGTTCCTACGAGGCATCTAATTGGTCATGGTAAGCCTGTCACTGCCTCCCAAAGTGAATGATGACGCTAAGCTACTGATACTAAAATGGATTTTTGTAAGTTTACTACTGTTAAAGAGGTAAGTCATTTGTTTTATAAAATTGATTTTAACAGTTGTTCTTTTAAAGAAAAGGGAGAATGAATGGCTTCCATATAGCCAATTTATGTTTGTCGCAACTTTTTTTTTTTTTTTTTTAAACAAAGTCAAAGAAATCATGTCTTGCTCAGGCATATACCGTTGGTCAGTATGAACCTAGAATAGCTTATTTGCCTATGTGACCAATTCCAATGCTCACAACCTATTATTAATTGAGCAATATCTTCTGAGCCAAATATTTTAAAATATTAGCTACTCATACACACTAAATTCCTCATCAGAAAAGTTGGGAAGCTTATAGACAATGCTCTGGTTAATAATGAAAAACATTAATCAATGCTAACACAGCTATCCAAGCACCACGCTGGCTACTTTGTGTTAAACTTTGTAGGTACGAGTTTTGAAGAAACCACCTTTTTCTTTTGTAAAATGCTAAAACCATGAGATTATACATTAGGACATGCTGATGTATGTGCAAAAGCAAATTAAATCCCTGTCCTGGTACGAGGTCAATTATTAGGTGAAAGTCCCTAAGCTGTTTAAAGCTAAGTATTTGATTACCAAAGCAATGTGCTTTTATTTCAGAAAGGTAAAAATGGAAAAAGATCAAAGTTTTCCCCAATACCACAGTAACCAAGTAGTAACTGGTGGTGAAGTTACCTTCGCTCTGCCAAAGTATGTACAAAAGAATCATGCCCTGCTCTCCACTTGTATCATTAGCATTTCTATACAATGTCATCTTTGACAATATTATAGTACTATAGAAGTGCACAGAGTCAAAGAAAATCAGAATGATGGTTCTCAACCACAGCTATACAGAACCACTTAGTTAAAAAAAAACAAAAACAAAAACAAAGACAAAAAAACCCAAAACACCAGTTTTCACCTCAGTCTAATTATACCTGTACTTCCAGAGGAAAGGTGAGGGTCTCAGGCATTAAGTGTCTGGGTAACTGGAAGGTACAGCCAGGAGTGAAGAGCTCTGGGGAATATGATAAGGGAAGCTTTCTAGCATCCTATGTTCTAGAAGTACCTACTTTCTATCTGTCCAGAAGCTATAATTTGCATTTCTTTAGAAATATGGTTAGATTTTTTTTATAACTTTGTTATTTACTTTTTTCCTAACTGTACCCATACAGAACCATTCCAAATTTTCTATTAAAATACTGATCTTTTTCTTATTCCTAAGGTCTTTTAATATCAGAAAAATGAGCTTACTGTCATGTGTTTTAAGTTTTCCTACTTTTACTTCATATAAATTAATGCTTTACCCCCAAATGTAATAATTTATATGTAACTAAATTTGTTACTCTCCTGTTTTAGGACCTGTGGTTGTCTTGCTTGAAAGAGCTTTACCAATCCAAGATTTTTAATTATCATTGTTTCCCCTTATTATTTACTATTATACTTTTTGTTGTTTTGCTTTTTTTTTTTGTACCAGGGATTGAACTCAGGGGCCTTGACCACTGAGCCACATGCCCAGTCCTATTTTGTATTTCTTTTAGAGAGACGGGGTCTCCCTGAGTTGCTCAGTGCTTCGCTTTTGCTGAGACTGGCTTTGAACTTAAGCTTAATTATCTCTCAGATCTAGTTTTAGAATTTTTTGTTGTTGGTACTGGGGATCGAATCCAGGGCACTTTACCACTGCCTGCGTCTTTTATTTTCTGAGATAAGGTCTTGCTAAGCTGCTGAGACTAGCCTTGAAGCTGCGATCCTCCTGTCCTGGTCCCCCAAATGACAGGAATTACAGACGCGACCAACCCAGCTACTTTTAGAACTTTTATTCAGTCCCACTGTAGTTTAACCACACAGTTAGAAGGCTGTGTTTTGTTTTGTTTTGTTGGTGCCCTGTGCTAAGCTCATGTTTTACTGCTGAGCTACATACTCAGTCCCATTAAAGTATCTTTAAAGAAAGTATGGACAGAAGTATAATAAACTTGAAGACAACCTGTTACTAAAAACTACTCAAATGTTAATTTTACCTATATTAGTTTATGAATTCAATACCATCCCCCAAATATCTAATAAATAAATTCCCACAGGATTGTACAATCCGAATACTGATTCTAAAATTCACTAGTGGAAACATAGGAGATACCACAAAAAAAAGGAAAAATAACTATACCAGATATTTAAAATTGAAGAGGCGTTTTATAATTATGCGGTAACTAGAAGGAAGTGATAAATGGAATATAAGTCCTGATTTAAAACTCAAATTTAAGAATGTAGTGTGATGAAGGTGGCAATTCAAATAAACCATGAAAGAAATGAAATGTTCACTTTATTCTAATTTAAATAAAATCAGATCCTTTCTCAAAACTATGAAAGTACTCAAACATGTAAGTGATCATTTTTAAGATCTTGGAAAAAACAATTCCTTTCTGAATACAAAACCAACAGCAAAGATCATTACAGGGGAAAAAACTGATATACTGGAATATAAGTTTTCAATATCATGCAAATAAGAATGATCCACCCTATTTTCCCCTGCAATTTTATATAATGTATGATCTTTAGAAATGAGGATACATTTAATTCTAGTACATTTAAATGTAGTTTTCCTTTAATTTCATATTCACACTGACCTTTGAAGTAGCAACTGGCGAAAGTTGCCACTCTGTGGGCTTATTGTCAGATGATGGGACAGGTAATTACACAGGCGAGCTCCCATGTAAGAGAAATTTGGGATAGATGTAGCCTGAAAAAAATAAGTAAATAAAAAGATTTTGTGTGACACAGATACATTGCTATTAATGTAAACACTTAGCAATACTCTAAAGAAAAAACATTTTGGCTCACAAAAATAACCATATTGTACAGAGAAACATGGAAGTCTTCTGTTAGGCATAAGGTAATTAAATTTACTCTCCCTCTCAACCTTACACCAACAACAGGTAGAAAAACAAATGGTTTAGGTAAGTTCTCCCATAACCCATATTTACCTAGGTTACCAGAAAGCAATGAGACAACATCTCTTGGTGCTAATACACTTCTGCAGAAAATATGGATATGTATGCAAAAGAATGATAATCATGAATGAGAATAGCTGCAGAATTATTGACAAGTGGTGCTTCTCAGGGACAGAATAGGAGACTTTGTTGTATAGCAATATTGGACAAAAGTTCAAAGCATTCTTCTTTGTGACCCTGGACATAACTAAACCTTCTTGAATTGCAGTTTCATTCCTAAAGAGAAGTAATTAGTAGTAACTGGTGTGAGAAACTAACAGTTAAAGAACATGCCAAAAATGAATGGGGTTTATTAAGAGGAAATCAAAACACCTAAGCTACAAAAAAGTGAAAAACCACCAAATATCAAAGATTGTATGATGTAGCCAAAGCAGTACTCATTTAATTGCAGTTTAGAAAAATATAATAGAGTACATAGTTTACCCCTTAATGGTAGGTTTAAAAACACACACACCACACACATTAAGAGTTTGAGATCTGGTCAAGGTCAAAAGGTAATCAACCAGATCTCACAAATGGCCCGATGCTCCTCCAACCTCCTGCTGGATCTACTCACTAGGGGTGGAAACTTGCGACGAGACACTTACCCTCTCTTCTTAGATATGCATACAGTGGGGATAAGAGTAATAACATAACCACTGAGGATTAAATGGGTTAATTACACGTGAAGTGCTTAGCACTGCCTGGCATACAATAATTATAAAGCACTTTATCTTTTTATTTCTATTTCTTTGCTCGCATGTGATCCTGTACATATCATAAAGGAGAAAAATGATTTTTCCTGATATGTGCTTAACAAAAGACTTAAAAATTTAAACTTATACTTTTCCCATTTGTGTTTCCTTTAGTGTCTTAGAAGTTATCACATAATATGATTTAAAGACAAGTTGTTCTAGGCTATCATTGAACAGTTTCCTACTTCCTTACCTGCATTCCATTTACTCCTATAGACAACTGCTTTCAATTCTTTCAACTGAAAGGGTTTTAACTGCTATATTTCCATGCTATGTGGTCTTTTAGTTTGGAAGTTATTTCTTTCTAATTTCCCGCCATGGAAGATAAGCTCAAACTACCTCATTCTATTACCCACTCCCTTCACTTTGCTAACAGCATTATCATGATTTTAATTGTATTTCCATTTGCAGCTTAACCATGCATCACATTAGGATTTCCATTTTTGCATAATTTTTCCCTATATTCATTTTTCTGGGTTTTTATTTTTTACATTTCTCATTGATTTATCTATAAACTCACTAGGTTGTAAATTCATTCTCAATATCACTGAACACAGCAGCTATGCTCATCTTGCTACGGAAATCTTTCCTGTAGTCTTCCAACCTACTCAGTGAAGCCTGGCTGCTCTAGGCCTGATGTGCATGTGGCTATTGTTCAGTTCTTCTTCACCATCAACTGGATAATTCATTTAGCCTACCCATAGAATTCCCGATTCATGATTCTCATGTCTTCACCTTTGGCTTAATTTTTCTTTTGGTGGAACACCTCCTTTGTTAACTTCTAGAGAAGTGTTAGAGTGAAACTTCAAAATGGCTACTAGGTAGAAAAAGATCCAGGATGTCTAATTTTTTGAGACACTCAAACTTTTTAGCCTCATTCCAACCTTCTCCTAAGAGCCTTTTAGAGATTCTGCACAGTAAGCCACAGTGATTCTCAACTGGTTTGGAAATCAACATTAGATCTACCAAGTCAATTACCTACCACTCACCCATCCACTGGGCTTTTATCTACTTTCTTCTTCTCTATCCTTTTAGGGTCTCTGTTAAAAATTCCAGTTATTTTAGTGGTGTTTGAGGAGGAATCAAAGTTGAATGCCTATGTTTAATATACCATCTTTGATAATAGGTCATCTTTTGTTAGTTGTGATGAGTAGATTTCCATAAGTTACCTCATTAAAACGTAAAAACTGTTGAAAAACATCTGCATCAGGTCAATATACCACCGAACACAAAATGTTAAAAACCTCAAATAATACTAAGTACTATTTAAAGATTTGGTTTTGAGATGATCACACAAATAGCTGAAGCCTGTCAGGTGGTAGACCCCTCTATTCAGGCCTGAGGAACCATAATTGTGCAGTCTACTGAACAGATGAAACTCAACAAGGAAATAAGAAAACCAAAAAGTATTTTTATTTTTTTTTTAATTTTTATTGTAAACAAATGGGATACATCTTGTTTCTTCATTTTGTTTTCTTATCTCATAATTCTTTTAAATCCATTTAGAAGAAGAATGAATCAGATTTCCTGAATTTCAGACACTTCTTAAAAGTTAACAGTTGGCTACTGAGTAATCTTAGGGTCCAGTAACAGTCTGTAACTTGGAAAAGTAGCCAAAAAGCATTATGTAGGATATATAATCATCAGCTTGCTATTATGACCACACTTCCAAACATTCCAAAATTTAGTTGCTCTTTTGGCAATAACTTAAAAGAACACTAAAATTTATATTTCTTTTCAAGCCCTACTATTTAGAGTCAGTCTCGCACTGATCTTAGACACTGTTGTCTTAAAAATAGAAAAATGTTAAAACTCAAGAGAAGACCATTTTCAGTCTGGCTTTTTGTAAGAGACTTATGAGGCGAGAACATTTTCCCATAACATTTCCCGGCTTCTCCAATAATGCAATATAATTTGACGCTTAGGAAAAAATAGGTCTTTTTACATTGAGTTTTAGATCCTACAAAACAGAGTGGGAGAGGGGAAGGTGACACTTACGTTGTCTTCCTCCTAAGTGCCCAAATCTCTTTCTACATACTACTTATATGTATAGACCCTTTGCTACAGCTATGAATGTTGCCTGTACAGAGCTGTGGCTACCCAGGTGAGTCAGCAATCCAGTCTTGGATCTCTAACTATAGGAATTTTATACAAGATAGACTTCAAAATTCCCAAGAACCATTAAGAATTTGCAAGTGTGGAGGCAGTTGAACTCAAACCTAGTATTCCTCAAGAGTAGCCAGTATCCTTGGGCCTGAAGGAAGGTTGCCCTATGCCATCAGCCAACCTACCTGTTGGTAGATGAGTTCCACAAGTTCTTGCAAAGCATCATCTGTTGTAACCCAGCCATTCAGGGTCTCTGCAAACTGTTCGATTTCAGTTTCAAAACTGCCAGGCTGCTCTGTAAGATGATTCAAAAAATCCTGAACATATTCTGATAGAGTGGGATAATCCTCACAACCATCCTCGTAGGATTCCTACAGACCAAAATTAAAAAACACAAAAACCAACACTTTAATCCATGTAACTTAAAACAAGTATGCAGTGACTTTTAGTTGGGTTATCACTAGCATGAATTTTTTTTTTTTTTTTTAGTTTCATAAGTATCCCTCCTCTGATAATTCTTAAGAATAAAACAAATTTTAGGTCCACTGGGCTATCCTTCTTTGCTTAACTTAAGTATTTTAACAATAGAAGTGCTCTATTTAGCTGGACAGGAAACTGTCTTCCTATTTTGGTAGATTTACGAGATAGCTATAAAGTTTAAACCAATTTCACTACGATAACAATATAAAAGTGAAGTCTATGTACCAAAGAAATAAAATTTAGGACTTGCTTGAAAAATGAGAGGAAAAGAGTGAACCAGGGATACAAAAACAAGAATGACCACATGTAATTTACTATTAAAGCCATGGAGATTCATTATATTATTTTTATAAGTAAATTTTTTTTTTTTTTTTTACAGATTGCATTTTGATTCATTGTACACAAATGGAGTATAATTTTTCGCTTCTATGGTTGTACATGATGTAGATTCACACCATTTGTGTAATCATACATGTACATAGGGTAAAGTTGTCAGTCTCGTTCCACTCTCTATCCATATTCTTGTAGATGTTTGACAGTATCTATATTGAAAAGAAAAAACCAGTAAGGTTTATCACCTATCTGTTAATTCCCAAACACAGGGAAATGCACATAGCTAGAGTAGTATGAAGTTTCATCATGTTGTAAATGGAAGGAAACTTTTTGGCTCGTACAGCTAGGTTTCTAACCAATTTTGATAGTAGCAATAGTTTCCAGCTAAAATTTCCACTACTGGGAATACCACTTTGGTAGTTGCCAACCTCATAATTAATGGCAGTGGGGCTGATCAGGCGAGTTTTGTAAAAGGTATCAGGCTAAAACCTTCCTACTCTCAATGTCCAAATATCATCCAAAGCATTTTAAAGTTTACTCAACAGATACGGTCAAATAATAACAATATTCCTTGATGAAACTCTTGTCCAGAGACTCAAATTAGAAACTATCTGAAAAGAGACCCAAAATATAGTACTTTTATCAAGAGGTTAAGTGTAAAGTTAGTGCATACATTTAAAAAAAAAAAAAAAAAAAAAAAAAAAAAAAAAAAACACACATGGTCAAAAATGCCGAGAAAAGCTCTATGTTGGAGAGAGAGACAAACAGCATTTCAATATTTTAATGGTTTTAAAAAAGGACTTTAAGTAGGGGATTTGCATGCAGTAACTGAATTAACACTAGAAAATTGAGATAAGCATTACTCCTACACAGAATAAACAGGTGTCAGTTAAGTCCCTTTTGTTATTCATTCAAAATTGTGTGAGTTGAGCACCTACTAAGTGCCAAGGACTATTTTAGTGTCTGGGAATATGGCCATGACTTAATGTCTCCCATGAATAAAGCATACAAATCCCTTCTCTCATATTCTATGACAGAAGACACATTCAGAAGCTAAAAAATATGGCTGGGCATTTAAACTGAGGGGGAAAAAAAATCCTGTCACACCGAGTATCAGGAAAGATCCTATGAAGTGGTCACAGGAAGCATATGGGCACCAAAGAGGTAGTATTTGGCCTGATACCTTTGAGAAATAAAGAGAATAGCTAAAATCAAGCCTGTACCTTTATCTTCTATACCACACTCAAAAACAATGTCTTAAAACCCAACTTTGACATTATGTGGAAGGATGTTTATTGTTAAGAAACCCATCTAACAATCTATGAACAGAAGTTGGTTAACTACTTGTATATTCATATAATGAACCATTATACAGCCATTTAAGAAAATATATATTTAAATGTATCCACACAGGAATATTTTCAACATAGTATGTGAAAAAGAAAGTACCCAACCTTTCTTCAATATATATATACACACACATATATATATATTTTTAATTTGTATAGGCAGAAAGTTCTGGGGTGGGGGGAAACAATACTTACCTCTGGAGTGGAGAAATGTTCCCATTATAAATACTGACACTTCATATTTTAAAGTTGTGAAAGCAGTTAAGCACTTATTAACTAACATTCTTTATTGTAATGATGTACATGTGTGGACTTTATAATTAAAAACTTAAGTTTTCCATATACAGTTGGTAGTTTTACGGACTTGTAGTATCTTATAATTATTCATGATAAAAGAGAAAGCAAGTCTACAAGTCCCAGCTAAAGCTACTAATTTTCTGTTACTATCAAATGACACTGAGGTTAAAATGCAGTTTAGAAAGTGATTTCCAGTCTTCTTTTAAAAAGTCAACAAAACTCTTAAGAAAATTTGAAGTCCAGTAAGTAAAAGTGGAGTTGCTCTGAATACAGCAGAACAGAGGGCTGACTCCAAAGCCTGCCACTGTAAGCAAAAAAAAGGAGACACATTATTCTGAACAGACAGGCATTCCAACATGTTCAAAGCCTGCATTAGTTCTCTAGCACCAGATTTTTCCAAGCACACACTTCTTCAGTCTTCAATGTGGAGCTAAATGGTTTTTAAGCTCAGGAATATTTTTGAGCTCTGTTTTTCTTAGAATTCTATGGAACAAACCAGGAGATCAACTGGAAAATGCACCTTTCATGGTATGTACTTGGTATGCATTGTCAAGAGAAGAGACCCTAATCCAAGGCACTGAGATGGTGAATTAGTCAAGACTACTTAGGTTAGCTGGATTGAACTAGAGCAAGAGTGTGAAAGAGAGACGAGTCAATATACCATCAAATTTTTGGTTGCAGTTAGTTAGAAAGATCTGCAAAAGATGAACTGTTTCATACTTGAGTTTGAACATGAGATCCTCATGAAGTCAAACAAATGTAAACAAGTCTGGAGTTCTGAGGAAGAATTAGATTTCAGGGTTATTAGCACTTAAAAAGGTGATGGTCAGACTCTCGGGTCATGTAGGATTAATAAGAATAAAATAGGAAAAAATGACAGAACCTCTGAGACTGCTATTTGAGGGAAAAGTTGGGAGGAAGAGCCACAGAAGTCAAAGGAGAAGGTAAGTGAGGAATGGTGATGCTCATAACATTTACTACTAAATAAAATAGTTTGAAATCTGCAAGAGAATAATACTTGCAATATCTTGGAAGTGAAAAGTAATACATATACACACACACACACAAATCAGAAAATAGTATCTTAAATACTCAGTTCTTATAACATTATAAAAGGAACTTTTGAAAGACTAATAATAAACGTAACTGACACCTAGCACAGGACCTGGCACATTAGGACTTTTAAACTGAATAGATCATGTATATTGTGTTCATGGGTCCTATTGTATTCAAGATCTAAGATGAGGATTAAAATGACAACTGACCAAAAAAAAATAAATAAATAAATAAATAAATAAATTAGAAAATGTCTCTACTAAAAGGTAGAGGTAAAAGCAGAGTGACTCTTAAAAAAAAAAAAAAAAAAAAAAAAAAAAAAAAAAAAAAAAAAAAAAAAAAAAAAAGAGGGAAATAAATGCTTTACGAAATAATTTATGAATTCCTACGGGGAATTTTTGGTACTGCTAAGTAAACCATGATTAAATATTCAAGGCATACTGGTTTGTCTGAAAAGCAACAACCAGGAATAGATGGATACAGCAACTCAATGTAATAGAAACTAGGAAATTCTAGCAGGAGGATTAGAAGGACTAAAGAAAACAGTTTGGGACAAAAGTTTAAAAAGCACAGCAAAAATACCATAAAGTCTTAGAAAAAGAATGTATTCTTAACAGAGACTTAGTTCAGGAATACCAGACAACACATTTTCATGAATACAACAAAAGCCAACTCAAGAAATTTCTGGAAACTAAAGGAGACCACTAGAAAAGAGTCTCTGAAGACTGGAATTATTTGTTTTCTGGTGTATAGCCAGTGTTTGACTCATAACAAGTATTCAACTACTTGAATGAGTGAATGAATGTAGCTCACTACATTTGAATTACAGATACTGTAAGGAAAAGTTTCCCTCACAAGTTCTTATCCTAAGAGTCAGGAAAAACAAGGATTCTGCTGTGACAAAAATGAATTGAGAAATACTCTTAGCCTTGACCAAAGGTAATCATTAAGGTAAATCTGTAAGGCTAGAGAATATACCAGAGCAAGGGAGCAAGCCCAAATGCCTACGGAATCTGGGTGAGAAATGAATGAAGAAAGCCAGAAAGAAAATTATGCCTCTATTCTGGTACAGCCAATTTTTGCTCTATCAGAATGCTAGTCCTCTTTAGCCAGATCTTACAATTTCAAAAGAAATCAGAAAACTCAAATTTGCAACATCTAATTTAAGTGTGGAAAAACTAATTAAAACAACCTTCAAAAAAATATTTCTTAAATCACACACCAAGGGCCATAGACGATACACCTGTAAGCTAACAGACTTCGAGTTCACAACTTGCTCTGGTAAACTGGGCACAGAAGGAGCTTATCTTCTAAGACAACAGCGAAGAATGCCTACAAGATGACAGTGACTCAAGATAAGTGGACTAACATGACATAATACACTGTTCCATAGCCCAGGAATCATTTGTGAAAAAAATCCTCCCCTCCCATATCATAAAATAGTCCAAGTCAATAAGAAGGAAAACAAACGGGGAACTGTTTAGAGTGGCTACTAGAAGGCAAATATCCTTAAGGGTTTATTCAACTATTCACAACTCCCCCATCCTTCTTTTACTCTCTGAGCTAAATACAACTTTCTGGCAAGAACCTAAGCTGTTCTCATTTCTACTTTACTAGACAGATGGTCCTTTTCACCCCAAATCAACCACTCTTCCCATCAGGTCTATAATTTTCCCTTTCTAAAATTTCAAAGTTTTTTCTATATAGTATAAGATAAAGTTTCTATGAAGTACAGCTCCTCCCATCAAATATGAGTCAAAAGAAAAAAGGTTACAAAAAAGATGTGCCATCATTAGTTGTAAGAAAAACACACTAAAATCACAACCAGATACTACATACCCATCAGAATGGCTTACCAGAAAATGCCAAGTGCTGACCAGAAGTGGAGCAACTAGAAATCATGCTGTTCATTATACAGTGAAATGATCTCTTTGGAAAACCATTTCAGTCTCTACTAAAGTTGGTGATCCCAAGTCCCAGCAGTTCTACTCCTTGGTATATACCAAGGAGAAATAAAGGCATATATCCACCAGGATATGGACAGTAATAGCAATCCTATTCATAATAGCTCCAAAGTGGAAGCTACTCAATGTTCATAATAGACAAATGGAACCTTCATATGGTCATGCAACAATTCTATGAGGATCACTTCAAATTATGTTAAAATGTGAAATTATGTTATAATTCTTGTGTAGAGAGCAAGAATATATCCTGTACACCTTCATTTATATAAACTTTGAAAACAGACAAAACTATTTTAAGTCAAAATAATAAACCATTTTGGATGTTGCTAATGTTAATAATGAACTAGTTAATAAAGGTTGTGAAGCCTTGAGATGATCCTTATGTCCCTTATATTTCAATAAAACTAAGAAAGGTCTTATGCTGAAGTATTAGCAATCATTTTTTTCCATAACTCCCTCTCCCACTTTTCTACAATCCATCCTATGCATTTACTCATCTGGGCTTACCTAGCACACCAAACTCCTTTCTATATATCCCAACTGTGCTTTGTACTGCTAAGAAAAATATGACTTATTTTAAGAATTGTTATATTGTTGACAATATGAAACGGAGTTTAAAAGTTCTCCATACCTATGTAAACACTTTATCCACACCCCTTATAACATCTCTACCTATAAGTAACTAACACTAGAAATACTATTTTAACATATTGACTAACAGCCATCAGAAATAAAAACCCAGATAAATATTTCTCAACATTCAAAAAATTACCTCATAATTAGTGTACAGTAAAACCAGTTTAATTTACCCTAAAGCTACCAATGAATATTCACCTATCTTGCTAAAAATCAAACTAAAAATCAGCCTTGCTTGGCCAGTACCTACAGGTTGTCCATAAAGTTTGGAAATAAGTTTTAGTTTTCAAATTGAAGATGTCCTTAATATGATGTTCATTAGTTTATGGATACTCCATAGATGCTAAGACAGCAATCAGACAAGAATTCCTACTCTCAAGCTTACACCAATGCCTTGAATGTAACTACAAAACATTCCTGAATCAGCTGTTCCCTCATGAACGACTCATGAGTTCAATTAATTTAAAATAAAATGTTTTTATGTGGAGTTTAGAAAGCACCAGCATGCTCTTTTTAATGAATAATCACATTATTCCAGTAGTATTAACACAGTTGTAAGAAAAGGGTGTACTCACTGTATAATTAGAAGAATAACCTGATGGGTAAAATTCAGGGGCGTTTGCAGACAGTTTAGACATTAACACAGGAGCCACAACCACCTGGGGTTTAGCCATTGCTGACTCGGAGTTCTGTGGTGGGATTTTATCCTGTGGACTAGGTGGAGCTCTCAGGGGCCTCGTTTGTTCTGAAAAAGAAAAAGGAAAAAAAAAAAAAAAAAGGGGAAAAAAAAAAAAAAAAAGCGGTGTGAGAAGCGTTCTTTCCTTTGTATAACAACTTGGTACCGAAAACACCATCAGAGAAAGCACCGGACTTTAAGAGTTTAACAGAAAATTGAAGATTATCACCAAGATACGTACAGAAAGCCTGCAAAAAGGAACAATAGACTTGCTTTAGCTCATTTATAAACATACCTGCCTCCCAAATGAAAGCTTGAGAGTTTTGGTTTTTTTAACCCTCCCTCTTTTTCAAGGAGTTGGTTAAAAATGAGGATGGTTGCTTACCCCAGCCCCGACGGGGCTGGGGACCGGGAGGCGATTTTTACTTCCTCCCGGGACGCCAGAACTCGGAGACCGCGCACCCGGCCCCTCCCCCCAGCCAGGGCGCACAAAGGATTCCAGCAGCCACCTTCCAAACCCAGTTCCGGGCCCGTTCCTACCCCGTAACCAGCGGGGCCCTTCGGAAATGCTTTCGGGGAACCGGGGGACGGAGGACCTGGCGCGCCGGGCCTCGGCACACACGGGGAGCCGTGGGAAAGCGCTGGCCCAGGAAGTCGGGGGTCCCTAGAGCTGCTCCGTACCTGGGAGCGCCCCGGGCCGGGGAGGCCGCTGGGAGCCTGCGGGGGCCTCGCTCTGGGCCCCTGGCGGCGGGGCCGTCCTGGGCTGGCGCAGCGGCGGCGGCTGCAGGAAGCCCGGGGCTTTGGGCTGCGGCGGCGGCTGATGCCGCGTCCGCTCCGCAGGCCCCGCTCCGTCCGGGAACCCGCCGCCCTCAGGCCCGCCCCCTCCGCGGCCCAGGCCCCGGCTCCGGCCCCGACCAGCACCTGGAGCCCGATCGAAACCGTCCGACATGCTCCTCCTCCTCCTCCTCCGGGGGCAGCTGCGCTCCGGATAGGACGCGGAGGGAGGCGCCGCGGGCCGGCTCTCGCCGCTGCGCCTCACTCAGGCCTCATGGAAGAGCTGGGCGGCGGGCCCGGTTCCTCCGCGCTTCGGGCGGAGCGGACCGCAGGCTGATCCCCGGCGGAACCCGCCGCTCCACACCACCCGCCCCCCTCGGCTGCCCTCAGCTCTACGATTCTTCCCCAAAACCCAGCACCCCGCCCCCGGCGCGGCGGAGGCCAAGACGGGTCACAGCGGCCCCCCGCGGCCCGGAGGCCCCGGGCGCACCCGCCCGCCGCGGCTCCTCCTGTGGGCGGATGGCGGGCATCCGCGGCCCAGCAGGCCGCCGGGCGGGCGGTGTATCGACCACGGGCTGCCGTGCCCGCGACCCGGCTCGGGCTCGGGCTCGGGCTCGGGCTCGGGCGTCGGCTCCCGGGGCCAGGCTGGGGGAAAGTGGGGAACGCTTACCCAGGCGGGCCGGCAGCTCGATGATTCTCAGGAGAGAAGTGCGAGACTGACGGTTGATGCCAGGAAAATAAAAATACGGGGGGAGGGGGCGTGGACCCGGCGGCAGGGTTCGCGGATGCGCACCTCGGTGGGCGCGCAGGTGTGCTCGATGGCCCGAGCCAGCCAAGCCCGAGGACGGGTGGGGAAGGGGGCTCTGGAAGAAGCTCTGCCACCTGCTCGGGTAGCTGCTGGGGAAGGGAGCAAAAACAGAATCGAAACATGCCCTCCCCCTTGGATTCACAGTAGGTATTTATCACAGTGTCACACCTACTGTGACCAGGCTTCAATCTCTTCCCTTTCCCGGCCCACCAGAAATTTTAAGAATGCACTATCTTCACGGTAAGATCACTCTTTTTTTTCACCTTCTACCAATGCTGTCCAATAAAAATATAATGCGAGTCGAAAATACTAAGCCACTTAGGTAATTATAAATAATCTAGAAGACACGTTAAACAAGTAAAAAAAATCAAGTGAAATTAGTTTTAATGTAGTTTATTTAACCCAATATGTCCAGAATAGTATCATTTCAACATGTAATTAATGTAAAAATATGAATGCGATATTTCCTAATTTTGCATGTTAGTCAAAATCCAATTTGTGTTTTACACGTAAGGCACATCTTAATAGGATTAGACACATTTAGGGTGTTTAAGAGCCTCATGTGGCTAGTGACTACAACACATTATACAACACAGTTCTAGTAATTATGTATGAGTTATTTTGCCAGGTCTAATGGCACTAATGCCAAATGAAGCATTAATGTAAGAAAAGAAAAGGAGGGAAAAATATTTACCTTTGGACTGAAATATCTTCACAAATTCTGAGTTTAGTCCTGTGATTTAAGCAGAACTTGATTTTTAAAAATCTTCATCAGAAGCCTTTCAATTAGGGTCAGAAACTCATTAAACATGTTCTCACTAATAAAACATTGTCTTTACCTAAATGAATGAGAAGAATGGCTTTAATGAAGGCAACCATGAATAAAAGGATCATTTCGAATGTTAGACAAGATTACAATTTAAAAATTAGGTGAGATGATGCTCTTTTTGTACACACTTTTTCTTTTGAATCTGGAGACTACTTACATATGAAGACTTATTCTGGGAATCCCTGATTGAAACTCAAAAGGCATTTCCAATAAAAGTACCATGACTTAGATATGGTTTGAGTGTGTCCCCCAGAGCTTGACATGATGGAAGCTTGGTGCCCAGTGTGGTGGTGTTGAGGTGTTAACATCTTAAAACCTTGGTTGTATATGACCATCAGTCCTTTCTTATCTGAACTTTGTTTTTTTAAGAGGATCCATAAACTATGCTCAAAAAACTTAAAATTATAGCTCAGCTGGTAGAGTGCTTGCCTTGCAAGCACAAGGCCCTGAGTTCAATCCCCAGTACCGCAAACAAAACAAAACAAAACCTTAAAATTAGTTACTCTGGGGGCTGGGGATACGGCTCAGTTGGTAGAGTGCTTGCCTTGCAAGCACAAGGTCCTGAGTTCAATCCCCAGCACCAAATAAAATAAAATAAAATAAAATAAAATAAAATTAGTTACTCTGGATGTTCCACTGAAGTAGATAGATGTCCCAATTCTGTCATAGGTTTTTGTTTGTACTCACACCTTTTTGTTTCCCCTCAAAACATTAATGGTGGATAGCACCCTTTCTAACACCCATAACTTTCCTGTGTGAAGACAAGAATATTCTGCATTCATGGGATGTCAGGGCATCTTTACACCCTCCTTTTATCAAATAAATCAGATAATCAGTGATATCTTTCCCTTCCTTGTTTGCTATATGTAACTTTAGCCCTATTCTTATAACAAAAGAAATGAACTTGGGGGTAAAGTAAATGAATTTAGCACTGTGATAATAACAACTAATATTTACTGAGTACTTCATTATGTACCAGCCACTGTTTCAAGAGCTTTACCTTTATCATTTTATTTAGTCTTCAACCCTGTGAAGTAGGCATTTAATATCCTCATTTTAACAGAAAAGGTGTCAAGGGCTCTGATCCATCTGGGGACGTTGTGCCAACTGGTAGGTACTAGGTACTGCAGAATGGCAAGAGGCTACACATATGGACACATGAAAATATGAGCACCATATGGGACTCCCTGACGAGAATTATCAAAAACAGCTCCTCCTCCACATTCATATCTTTTTTGTATTAATTTATGGTGAAAGGAGTGTTGGAAAACTAACTTCAGAGAGGTTGGAAAATGTGTTGTAATACAGGAAAGGGACCTTCTGTGAACAACCATAAAGATGTGTTTCCTTAAACTAGGCTTGAAAAATGTTTTCCAGGAAGACATAGATTCATTCCCTTATGATAGTTGCATCCTGGGAAAACTCTGTTTTGGTACCTAGCGTGCCAAATTGTTAGTATTTGGTTTTATTGTCTTCTCTAGTAAATTAGCTTTCTGAGGACAGAGGATACCTTTTTCATTTCTATACCTTTAGGTCCTAGCCCAGTAATTGGTCCATCATAAGCTGTAATAACAGAACTCACCTTTCCTTGGTTCACCAGTGTAGGGACGATAAAGAAGACTGGTTTTCACAACTTCATTGACCTCAAGTTTATCATTGAACCTTATGGGAGTAAAGAGTGCAGCCTTTCAAGTCCAGCTAAAAGAAATTTTTCACAAATATGATGGAAGGAATATTTGCAAACCACATATCCAACAAAAAACATGTTTCTAGAGTATATAAAGAACTCTGAAAACTCAACTATAAAAGTACAATCCTGTAAGAAAATTGGGAAAATATATGTATGGGTATATACAAAGAGCATGTAAGCTCATGAAAAAATGTTCAACATAATTATCCATTAGATAAAATTAAAACCCAAAGATATTTCATTACCCACTTACCAGACTGGCTAAAATAAAAAATGACAACAAATGTAAGAATGCTTGTAAAGATGTAAAATAGTTTAGAAAATAAGTCATTAAAATACTGTTGGTAGGAATATATAATGGTATAGTCACTACAGAAAACCACTTGACAGTTTCTAAAAAAACCGGATAACTACCATACAACTCAGCAAGGGCACTCCTGGGCATTTATCCCAGAGAAAAGATTTATGTTTGCACAAAAACCTGCAATAAATGTTTATAGCAGCTTTATTAATAATAGCCCCAAACTGGAAACAACTCAGATATTCTTCAATGAAAGAATATGCTGTGGACTACTCAGCAAGAAAAAGGAACAACTATTACTATAACAACTTTGATTGCAAAGGAATCATGTGGAATGAAATAAACCAATCTCAAAAGAATATTGTTGTACAATACCATTTATATAGCCTTGAAATGACAAAATTATAAAGATGCCGAACAGGTCGCCATGATCAGTGAGAGGGTGAGTTTTGGAGGGGAATATATATGGTTATTTAAAAAATAGGAATCCTTATGATGAAACTATTCTGTTCTTTTTAATGTAATCATGGTCACATAAATATGCACATGTGATAAAATTGCGTAGATCCTAAATATACATGCATAGGAGTGCATATAAAATTAAGGTATGTGGATTCTCTTATTGTCAATTTCCTAGATGTGATGGTCATGCAAGATATTACCACTGGGGGAAAATAGGTGAAAGTAAACAAGATTTCTCTTATCATCTCTTACAAGTACATGTAAATCTACAATTATCTTTAAATAAAAGGTCTTATAAAACTACCACATATAAATAAACCTTGTATCATCTTATTCTATCACTCCTAGTACTTCCCTAACTAATTCAGTTCACTCCTCCCCCACTGAAATCATGTCAACTGATATACTATTATGAATGAGTGGAGGCATCATTAAGATAGGAGAATTAGCTGATATGTTTGTTCTTATGGGTCTCATCTGTGTAAATTATCTTCCTCTTCTAATCTCTTGGGCCTGCTATGAAATGTAAGCCCAGACGGTGGGCACTTGAGACTCCCATCTGGAGCAGGGTTCCAAGCTATCACAGTCTCAAATAGCCAGGAATGCTACTTGAGATCTCCAGATGCCTAGTGATACTTGTTTGATGTTGATCTCTCAGCTGAACCGTAAACTCTAGAAGACAGGAATTCATTCATTCACTTTTTCATTCATTCAGAAAATAATGATTGCATGTCTACTTTATGCCAGACACTAGGTGCTGAGGATATGCAGGAGTGTGAGATTAGTAGGTGAAAGGTAATGAGACTGGAAGTAGGAAGGCTCATTTGATGGCTGTTGCAGAAGCTCTGGGTAGAAATGATGATGCTACTAAGGAGGTAGTGGAGCTGGAGAGAAGGGCCAAATTCAGTAGATATTTAGGATGAACTTAACAGAATGTATGTAAAGAATTAATGAGAGGCCAGAGATAAGGCTTTCAGAATTTTGGCTTGGTACTTCAGCCAAAGTGGGAATACCAGAAGAGATCAGGTTCAGGAAAACAGGAACTCTCTCAAATTCCATTCTGGACATTTCATTTGACACCTGGAGCATCCAAGAAGAATTGTTCAGTGGACAGTTAAATTTATGATATTGGAGCTCAGAAGAGTGTTGCTTGAGTTAGGGATTTGATGGCTAAAGCCACGGGAAGAAATGAGGTGGCTTAGAAAATTTGTATAGCAGCAGATGGAAAGAGATACATCAAATCTAATGACTGGATTGATGGAGAGAGATCTGTTTTCTTTGTTTACATAGGACTAAAACAGAGAAGCCAGTAGAAAACAAAAGGCTTAAAAGAGAGAGAGAAGACTGTCAAATGTTGCAGAGGTATCAAGTAAGTTTCTAAAGAGTCCATGAAAGTGCACTCTTCCCTGAGATTGATTGCACCAGTCCCTAGATCAGGTGTTTCCTATCTGAGGTAACTAAACAACTGAATAAACCACCACTTCTGAAATCTAGCGCACATTCACTAAGTAATCTTCTCATTATAATTTTACTGTCTAACATTGCATATTCAGAGGAACATAACAAAAAATAATAGCTAATATTTAGCACCTAGATTCCAAGTACACACTTCACATGAATTCTCATCTACTTAACTAAGCTTCAAAACAATCCTATAATGAAGGTATTGTTACTCATCTCATTTTATATATAAAAACACTGAGGTTCAGAGAGGTTGATTAATTTGCTTAAGATCACATAGTGAGCAGCCCAGTTCTAAGTCCAGAGTCCATAGCTTATATTGTCTCCAGAATAAATGGATCGCTGATGCAAACATTCCATTCTTTTTTAGTTATATTTTCTCATTATAAATCAGTAAATAGGCATTCCAATGATATTAGCAATGGGAATAACAGACTTGTGAGTGATTCAGTTGCAAGTAATTGTCAGTATTAAGAAATGAAGACAGTGAGTATAGGCAACTTTCTATAAATTTGACTAAAACTGGGAGGAATAGTTATGGGACTAGTTTGCAAGCAAGTGTATGGAAGAAGTTTTTTCTTTGCTATTGGAAAAAAAAAGTTTTTTTTTTTTTTTTTTTTTTTTAAGATGGCATAAACATCAGTATGTCAGCTAAAGACAATGAAGCAAAGGAATCCACCTGGGAAAAGGATAAAAATTGAGGGAATAATGGATTAGAGGAAGGTGGCAGATCACAAATTCAGAGGACACACATCAGAAATAATTGGAAGAAAAGCTATTTCACTAGAAATGGAAACAGATGCAGATAATGCAGGATGGGAGAACACTGGAAACTTAAGAAAGATGATCTCCATGTCCTCAGTAAAAAATGAGGAAATGTCAGCTTAAGGAAATTGACAAGGGTTATAAAAGGTGTTCTGGGAGAGAAAGCAGAGTAGGAACAGATTGGTCACAGGAGAACTGCAGGCTGGTACAGAGGCCCCAGTGAGGGTGGATCCCAGACATTTGTAGAACAACAATTTCATGACAACCTGATGTAGGAACTGAGAAGCCTGTTAGTGGGAATTTAATTTCATTATGCAGTTGAGATAGAAGGATAAAAACGGAAGAGGCCAAGAAGTTGTTTGTAGTTGAGGCTAGATGAAGAAGAGTTGAGGGGCGGGGGTGTAGCTCAGTGGCAGAGCACTTGTCTTGCACATGTGAGGCACTGGGTTCAATCCTCAGAACCACATGAAAATAAATGAAATAAAGGCATGCAAAAAAAAAAGTTGCAAAGCGAAAACAGGTGATGAAGGAAAAAGGAGATCAAGAGTCAGAAATAAAGAAATTGAAAATAAAGTGGTGGTCAGAGCATGAAATAAAAGAGTTAAAATTTTAAAGGAAGTTCTAAGTAAATAATTGCACAATTCAACTAATTGAACTAAGTGCTTGTTGGCCAGCACTAAGGTAATGTAATAGTTGGAAATATTCATTAATCGGATGATGTACCAAGTCCAAGTCTGGCACTGAAGAAACAGGAATGCCAAAGTTTAATATATCAAGCAAGAGGTATTTTGCCCTGGCATATTCTGTTTCTCTTTCTTCCTGGCTCAGTCTATTCACTGATCTTTTTGTTCGCACACAATGACTAAGATCTTTCCATTTTAACTCATAATTTTTCCTTCCTTTTAACAAGTATTTGTTGACTGCCTAGTAAAAGCCATACATTCTGTTAGGTGTCGATGACCTGTGAATGAATAAAACAAAATACAAGTCCTCAAGGAGTTTACACTTAAGTGCAGGAAATCAGACAAATAGGCAATAATAACAGAGTGCAATGGACCAAGTGTTTATTCCCCCTTAATTCATGCATTGAGATCCTAACCCCAAGATGATAGTATTAGGAAATATGGCCTTTGACGGATGATTAGGTCACAGAGATTTATGAATAGGATACCCTTTTATAAAAGAGACCCTGAAGAGATCCTTTGCTCCTTCTGTCACTGAGCTATATCCCAGCTCCCCCTGCCCCTGTTTGTTTTGTTTTGTTTTTGACAAGGTTCAGCTTATTAATTTTTCCTTTACTAAATAATGCTTTTGGTGTCAAGACTAGTCTTACGTTCTGGAGAGTTTCTCCTATATTTTTCTGGAAGTTTTGTATTTAATTCAGTATTCCATTCCATTCTGTGTTATTACATAAACTGTGACAGACTGAGGTGGTTTTTTGTTTTTGTTTTTGTTTTTTGTACCGGGGATTGAACCCCAGGGGTGTTTAACCACTGAACCATATCCCCATCCCTTTTTAAATATTTTATTTTAGATACCGGGTCTCACTGAGTTGCTAAGTGCCTTGCTAAGTGGCTGAGGCTAACTTTGAAATCCTCCTACTTCAGTCTCCCTAGCTCTTCGATTACACCTGGCTTGGGGTTCACTTTTATTTTTGCCTACAGATATCCAATTGCTTTAGTGCCATTTATTGAAAAGTCTGTCTTTCCTTCTTGGAATTACTTTTGCATCTTTCATGGAGTCTAAGTAAATAATTACAACATGCAATGTCCTAGTACTTGCACATATCTGTGACTTACAGGACTCTGAGCTATATTCCTTCTACATTTTTTTCTCCCTTTCATAATAACCTGTGAAATAATTGTCTCCATAATTTTATAGTTAAAAAACTTTCCCAAGAATACTTGCTCAGAGGCAGGATTCTATTCTTTCTTCCACAGAAGCTGCTTCGTATATATCTAGCTCTCATTTAGCACTTGCTATGTCTAAGAATTGTGTTAAGCTTGAGAATTAAGAGCTGAACAAGACTCTTCACAGCAGAAAAGCCAGAATGCTTCATTGCAGAAGAGACAGCAGCTAGACTTGAAGAATGAGCACAAATCTGCACAGAAAAGGGAAGGCAGGAAGAACATTCCAGATAGGAGGGAAAGCATGAGAAAAGCCTGACAAGTGCAGAAAAGCATCAGGAAACAGCATTTTGTTAGAGCTAAAAGGAAGGAAGCAGAAGGGAATTTTCTCTTGTTGGGCTTGAGATCTATGTGGAAATTGCACTTGGCAATGACCAGCAGGCAGTTGGTCATAGGAGTCTGGAGCTCAGGAGTGAAGTCCGGACTGGACATTGAGCTTTGACAGTTGTTACAGCATAAGTGACATTGGGCTGTCAGGGAGAAAGTATTAGAGTTAAAATGACAGAGTCAGGGAACATTTGAAACATCTGCACATTTAAGTGGTAAAAAAAGTGAATGCTGGTTTAGGAAGTAGGAGGGGATAACAGTAGAAAGTCAGAAACCAATGGAGGTCAAAATTTCTTATTTTTTCTTTTTCTGTTATGGGTAACATCTGCATAAAAAAAGATCTTCAAAGACATGTTTCAAAACCAGTTAAAATATTTTATCTAGAGTTATTATCAAATGCAATTTAAAAAGTTAAATATTCTAGGGTTTTATAATCAAGTAATTTAATAATAGTGCTAAGAATATGATATATATAGATTGAAGGAAAATTTCATTTAAATAGTTTTTTCAGAAAGCAAATGGAGTATATAACTAAGGAAACATTTTCAATTTTTAATACACAACAACTTTCACCTTCATTTTCTCAAAATAATTTGAATTTTTATTTTAAACCCAAGTACTGGTAGATCCATCTGTCTTTGAAAACAAACAACCATGCTCAATACATTGTGATACCCTTAAATGCACAGTACCCCTGTAGTGTGTTGAATACTGTTCCCCAACCCCAAATTCATATCCACTCTTATTTGGAAATATAATCTTTGTAGTTGTAATTAGTTAAGAATCTTGATATTAAATCATCCTGGGGTTAGGGTGGTCCTTAAGTCCATTGACTGGTATCTGTTTA
The DNA here is from genome assembly GCF_902686445.1 of Sciurus carolinensis. NCBI lineage: Eukaryota > Metazoa > Chordata > Mammalia > Rodentia > Sciuridae > Sciurus > Sciurus carolinensis. The sequence continues at coordinate 37,588,736 of NC_062218.1, forward strand.
AGAGAAAGGAGAGCGAAGATTGGAGACAGATACACGGAAGGCAGCAATGTGAACATGCAAGCAGATATTAGATGTGTCTTCAAGTCAAAGATCTCCAAAGATTGCTGAACACTGCTGGAAGCCAGGAGAGAGGCATCAGAAGGTTTCTTCCTCAGCACTTCCAGAAGGAATACACTGTACTGAAACCTTGATTTTGAACTTCTGGGTTCCATAACTGTGAGAGCAACAATTCCATTGTTTTAAGCCACCTAAATTGTGGTTGTAGGGAAGCTTTAAATTTTCTCTCTTCCTTCTGAAATCTTGATGATTTTAGTCTATGAAATAAACTGGCAATATAGACAGATTAACAGGGAAAAAAGCATATAAATTTATAAATGTGATAGCCACACCCAAAGCATAAGACTTAAAGAAAGGTCAGACAATTGAAGCTTAAGTAACATTTTGAATGTTATTGATGCAAGTCAGAGAAGGGAGGAAAATGCGCTGACCCAATGTCCTGCAAAGTTCCCAGGCAGTCATCAGAAGGCCACCTGTGGTAATCTCTGTTGGGGCTGATGTCAGACCCCCATCTCTTCCTCTTGTGAAAGATCTTTCCTTGGCAAATGGGGGACAGGGCTGTCAGAGAAAGCCTGTTTGCATCCTTTGTATGCTTCTACAGATTCAAAGTTGTAACATCTCCCCTTCCACCCCCTTCCGCCAAAGGACAGTTTTCCGAGCCATTTCTTTGTCTGCAGCTCCTCTGATTAACCATCTTGAAATATGCTAAAGAAGGATATTTTAGGAAGGGATCTTTTTGATCTCCCTCATAGTAATTTCTTACAGCAGCCCTAGGATACTAATCCAGCTCTTATCTCTTACCATCTTCCCAGGCCCCCAAAGGTAACATTATGCTGATAATCTTTATATTGATAAAAAGATATAGATTTTTTTCAATTGGCACTTATTTGGAGAGGACAGGTTTCACACAGGTATGCCAAGAGTTTTTTATTTTCCTTTTAAAAGAAGGGGCCTCTCTAAGTTGTCCAGGTTGGTCTTGAACTCCTGGGCTTAAGTGATAATTCCTGTTTTGTCCTCTTAAGTAGCTGGGACTACAGACCCACACCATCTCAACTGGCAAGAGTTAGTTTTTCAGATGATCATGATAAATTCAAATACACTCTAGTTTTACTTAAATAGCTTAAATAAATTGCCAATTATTTAGCCTTGTTCTGGCTGTGTAGTGTCAGTTCTCCTTCATCCTCTTCCAGTTAATGTTGATTAGCATTAATTCATTTAGTCAGTTAATATTTATTTCCTAAGATCAAACACTTGATTGCCTTGCCTAAGGAACAACTAAGATTGTACTAAATATGTTTATCTCCCTCTCTCTATTTTTTTTTTTTTTTTGGTAGTTCTGGGGATCAACCCAGGGCCTAGCACATGCTAGGCAAGTGCTGTGCCTCTGAGCTACACCCTCAGCTCTGATATGATGGTTCCTTTAATACTTATCAAGTATATGCTTTGGTAGATATTACTGGAATGTAAGAATTCTATCACATTAGAGCTGTTTATTTAGATAATAACTGCTGTCCTTTTAAAAGTGAAGCTTGAAATAATAAACTGCTGATCACTGTTTAACATAATAAACACAATGAAAGTCTACCAATTTTCCGACCTGGTTTTAACTAGAGGCTGGATTTTTGTAGCAAGTCATCTTTGGAGTTCAGTGTTTAATAGCATATCTTTTCAGGCTCAGTCTACATTTTTGATTTTTAAAAATATGTATTTTTTAGTTGTAGATAGAAACAATACATTTATTTTATTTTTATGTGGTGCTGAGGATCAAACCCAGTGCCTCACACGTTCCAGGTGAACACTTTACCACTGAGCCACAACCCTAGCCTCCTACACTTTTATTTTTGTCTATTGAGCATCTTTGTGGTTTTCAGGCTTCAAAGTTGATCCTAATGCAATGTTGCACTTGTATAAAATTTTGTCCTTTTTATTTCTGATACATTAGGACCCTAAGTATTAAATATTATTTTTAAGCTGTTGTGGCTACAAAGTCTCTTAAATTTTCAAGGTTTAAATTTTGAGAAGTATCCTAATTTCAAAGTATAGTTAAAATTAAAGTATCAAATAAAAGCAATAGTTAATAAAAACGTGCATTTTTATCTATTCTAAGATGAGCATTCAGAGGCCAAAATAGCCAAAGAGGAAAGAGTAGAGAGCAAAACAGGTAGGGTCATTACTACTTCATGGGGAATATAGAATTTTTACAAAAAAAATTTTTTTCTTAGTGTCTAAGATTCAGAAGCAACTTCCAAGCAAACCTTTGGAACTTAATCCAATTTTTGGCGTCCTCCCTCTGTGAATTAATATACATGATTATATGTAAGAACTTACACTTAAAACCTAGCTTTCCAAATAAGAAGTTTCACCTGAAGCAATGAAGTCCAAATTGTTATACAAATGAGCAGAGTGAAATAATCATGCTTACTATTAAAGTTATAGTTCACTATTTTCAAAACTGATAAGCAGTGTATTATCTTTGGATTTGTTCTTATGTAATATAATCATACATTAATTTTAATAACATATTGAACATTAACTTAAGTAGGAATTTCTTATGCTTGGCACTACTGAATTTGGGGCTGATAACGCTTTCACAGGGCCTGCCCTGTGATATATGAAGTGTTTAGAAGCATCCTTGGTTTCTAACCATTAGAATTCTCGTCTGTATTTGCAGCAACGAAATTGTCTCTGAAAGTTGCCAGATGTCCCTTTGAACAAAATTGCCCCTAGCTGGGAATCACCGATTTAAGCCCAGAAAGAGAACCATCCCCCCAATGTTTTATATTAAGAGAATTTATTGATTGATTGTGGTGGATCAATCCCAGACCTTGTTCATACGCTCTTATTTTGAGCAACATCCCGAGCCAAGAGCTGTTTTAAATCCTTATCTACTGCACCTGCCTCATTGTAGCTGCAGTATCTTGAACCTGTTTCTGTGGTTGTACTTACCATGCTTCATTATTATTTTAAAACATAGGGCTGTGTCCTTTCCTGTCTTTGAACTCTCCAGGACAGTGACAATGTTTTACCTCGTTTGGATCGCAGCGGGAGTCCATTAGCCGATTGACCTTTTGTGCCGGTTAACGTAAAGCACTTTCTCAAAGTAAGCGATTCTCTGCGGTTCAGTTCTTTTTAAAGATGTGGAATACCTGTTTTGCCTTATGCCTTTTAAATATTTCAAATAAAATATTAAAAAGAAGTGACCTTACTGTGAGACTTTATGATGATTCTACTTTGGGTAAGTGATCATTTTACACTACATATTTTGTTCTCCCACTTCTAGCCAGAATACAGTGGCAGAAAAAGTAACAGAACTACTCGAAAAGAAAGATCAGGTCATTAGTTTTTAAGTTCTTTAATAATGTTGCCGAAAGCAGCGTAGGCCTGATTAGTAAAGTTAACCAAAGTCCACTGAGGGTGCGTTCCAACGTTGGGTATGTAACAGTATTGCAAGAGGACTTCTAGGCTGGCTCTGTTGCTGGAAGACAAACACGCAGATATGTGTTAATTTTCGGGCCTTGACTTCGTTTCTTAAGAATTTAACTCCACCTCCCACGCCAGAATGGAAAAACAACGCCCCTATTCCCGCCTTCCACCTCCTCCCTTTTCCCTATGGTCTTCTCTTGTTACAGAAGTTGGGATTTTTTTCCTAGAGAGCTAGAAGAAAGGCAAGCACCAAGAGTGGAGTTATATTATTCGTTCATTTGTTCTGGTGGGACACCAGAGAGGAAATTACACTTTGTAACTGATTCTCTAGGGGAAGAGGACAAATGAATTCCTGAAAACTTCGGTGGCCGAGTTTGGCACCAGGTTTGATTGACAAGGACGGGCCTAGGGAAGGCGCGGAGGCGGGGCTGGGGTCTCCGGGCCCAGGCCGAGACAAAGAGGTTTGGGCTGCCACTGGGAGTGGAAAGACCCCTTGCGGGTAACCGGCTTTTGAGCTCAAAGGGGGCATTTTCTTGAGGTCTCTTTCGCATCCGGAAGGAGGGGACCAGGCAGGAAAAAGTCCAGCGCCAAGAAGGGGAGTGGGGAGGGGGCGCCGGGCCCGAGCGGGGGGGTAGCGCTGCAGTCACGTGGCGGTCGCCGCCGCCGCAGGGTTGGGGCTGTTCTTCCGGGTTGGAGGCGCAGCTTCGCGGCCCGAGCCCGGGTCTGCCAGCGCGGCGTTCCCTCGCACCCGGCGGCGCGCACGGCCGCCCGGCCTCCCTGCCCAGGTGAGCGTGGCAGCGCTGGCGGAGAGAGCAGCATGGGCACGCGCCCAGGGCGCAGCTGGGGCAGGGGGCGGCTACCGGGACCACCCAGGCCCGGGCGGGGAAGGAGACCTGTCAAGGAGCAGAAGGGGGCGGGGTCGGCAGTGCCCTAGAGACTGGGTGCGCCCGCAGGCCTGAGACTTGGGGAAGCAGAACTGTGCCTTGAGGGCCCCTTTCTTATGCCTTCCTGGAGTAACATGGAAGGGAATGGGCGGTTGGATTCGGGAACTGAGTCCCTCGGGGGCAGGGCAAAGGCGGCACCTGTGCAGGTGCAGATCTTGGAGCTTTGGAGAACCGCGATAGTCCGATGGGGTCATTTCGGCCACAAGAGCGCGGGGCGGGGTGTTGAAGAGAGAGGTCAACGAGGACTTTTGATGGGGGTGCAGCTGGCTGCTGGCGCCCCATAATTGTGCTTGAACCTTGAGGGAGTTCGGGGTGGGTACCCGACTGGAGACATGGGCGATACCAGCAAAAGTTGTGACTATGTTAGGCGGGCTGCTGGTGGTGGATGCAAGCTTCTGCGTGGCCAAGAGGGGCCTGGACTGGCGAAGGGGGGAGAGACGGCTGAGCGGGCAGCTTGGACAAAGCTGATTCAAACTCCAGAGCAGAATGATTGTTATGCAGCTTGGGCCAATGTGCTGCGGGGGAGGTTATAAATAGCGGTCCGGGGCAGGTGCTGGAGGGTGGCAGTTTAGTTGCCGAGGGAGGGGTGCGCTGATGTCGGTGGCTGTGGCACTGGTGGCTTTGGGCGAGGTCACACCGCCCGCCAGACTAAGCTTGCCTGAGTATTGTGTCCTTGTTGGTATGTCTCGCTTTTAAAAGCATGACTTGTTTATGTTTGAGGTGTCCTTTATTCGCCCTGTGGTGCCTGCAGTCCTTTAGAGGACTGCTGTCTGGAGTCTTGTAGCTCAGACTATTCAGAGGGGGTGGGACTTGTGTGCCTACTTTCTCTTATTTGAAATGTTCCCCTCATCTCACTCACCCCCTTTTTTTTGCAAAGCTTGGCTTTTTTTTTCCTTCCAGTTTGGGATAAAAAGTTATTGGTAGGCATGCTAAGGGTGACTTAAACTTTGCTGATAATATCTGTTTTCCACAAGGTTACACTGACATTTCATTTTCAAAGGAAATTTACTGAAACTGCTTGCAGAATGTGTTTATAGTTACTTAGGCTTCAGTATACCTAGCCCTAGTTATTCAGTCAAAAAATACTGAGGGATTAGGAATGTAACTCAGTGGTGGAGCGTTTTCCTAGCGTGTTCAGGAGGCCCTGGGTTCCATTCCCAATACTGCAATAAACAAAACAACAAAAACTTACTGACTTCCTCTGTTTTGTGCAAAGGACTGGGCCAGAGGTAATAACAAAGTGAATATAACAGCTAATCAGGATATTGTGTTCCTTTGATCCTCTCCACATCCTATGAGGTAGGTGTTATGATTATTCCCATTTTAAAGATGAGGAACTTGAGTACAGAGATTTAAGTGACTTGCCAACCTCACACACAGTTCACCCTCACCCTCTATGTTGTCCTCTGCTGGGTTGGCTATTTGCCTTCAACAATTTGAAATCTATCAGGGGAGATAGTTACCCAAATAATTTACATGAAATGACCACATCATGAATGCCATACTGAAAAAAAAAATTTTTTTTCTTTTCAACTTTGAGTTGTAAAATGTTCTTTTTATTGCTTCAAAGCCATAAAAGCTTTGACAAAATAGCAGAGAACTTTAAAGTGCAGATAGGGGAAATATGATCATTAAAATGGGGTGCAATCTCTGGAATATACAGATCCCAGCCACTGATGAGGTAGTTCAGATATTCCCTGAATATCTTTCAGATCATGTGTATTTAATTTAGGTTTACTGAAATGGACTGCTCTTGTCAATAAAATACTTCCTGATCTTTGCTCTCTATGTTTATAACTTGAATTATGTGGACCTTTTTTGTTTTTTGGAGAATTTGGCTTCCGAAGGCCTTGGTTGTATTGATGTCTCATGCCCTTAAGAAGGAACTGTTCAGGATCACATTATCATTTTTCAAATAGGCAGGACAAATTTTCCAGACTCCAGGCCATGAAATAGGACTTCAGCTTTAAAATACTGTAAAATCTTATCTAATCATAGGACTTCTAGAACCTAAAACCCCCCTGGAAACCTGGGCCTTTTATGCTTTTTCTTTTTTTTAGCTAGATGAGCAGAGGAGGCTCAGAGAGGTTCAGATGGAATAACCAGGGAGTGGCAAACTTGGACAATACAGGACTCTATTAGAGCCAACTTCATTCATTTGCTGATGAAGTCTCGGAGAGCTTTGTCAATCCTGTGAGAATGGTGTTTGTTGGAGAGAAACTAGGTGGGGAGGTTGGGATAAGCTGAGGTCATTCAATAAGGGTAGGAAAAAAGTCTCCCTCAAAACAAGAATTATCTTGTATTTCTTTATATCTCCAACAGTTCTTGGCATAGCTTTAATTAATTTTTTGAATGGGTGGCTGAATTTTGAATTAATTTGCTCTGCTTTCTCAGCCACAAATAACCCTATGTGTGACCCATGAATGAATGAGGAGAATATTTATGGGACTTGAGAATGCTTTGAGACTGAAATGAAATGACATGTGGGAAAACCCTGTAAATGTAAAACCATCTGTTCACATGCAAAGGATTCTTCATATACATTTTAAATTGTGTGCCTGAACTTATCTTGCATGCTCCCTCTTCTTCTTCTTCTTCTTTTTTTTTTTTTTTTTGTGGTGCTGGGGATTGAACCCAGGGCCTTGTGTTTGCAAGGCAAGCACTCTACCAACTGAGTTATCTCCCCAGCCCCAACAAGCTCCCTCTTCATTTGCTTTTTTATTTTATTTTCCTCTAGTACTTTCCCTTTCTTTTCTGAGCCCTCTAAGAGGACAGGATCACCTTCTTTGATCCATCCAAGAACTCTGAATTTGTATTACTACTTTGCCTTGTAGTGTTATTACTTGTTGATTTTCTTATCTCCAAGTGGATAAACCATTCCATTTTGATTCTATAAGTATTCCTAAGGGCAAGACCTCTGAGTAACAGGTGAAGAAATAAAACTTCAATCTTAAAACACCGCAAAATCTCATCTAATCTTAAAATTTTTAGAGCCTAAAAGGGCCCTGCAAACCTGCTCTCCTAAGTAGTTTTTATAGATGAGCGAACTCATCTATAAAAATATAAAAAAATATAAAAATATAAAAATATAAAAAAATGAGGCACGTGTTTGTTGAATTAAAGGGCATCTTGTATATAAGCCCTGGCTGCTCTGCTCTATTGTCAACGTTTCTTTCTGTTGTTTTTTTTTTTAGTTTCTTCAGGGAGTTGTGGCAGCGGTCTTGCAATTAAAAAATAAGTGAAATCTCTCTTCCTCTGGTGTCTATAGAGTGTTCATAGAGTGTGTTGAGATCTGGTGCTTGGCCCCATGAGTGCCCACCTAATAGATCAGAACCTACAGGCAGAATGAGTGGATTTAGTCCTAGGTCCTTTGCTTCTTCCCTTTCTTGAAGGAAAGAAGAGAAAAGTGGAGGAACATTGGGAGTGTGAGGATGGTGGGAGTGTCTTCCATGCATCCCTGGGAATCTGTCAAGGAGGGCAAGAGCCTAGTAACAGCAAAGACCAGTGACCCTTTACTCAGCCTGGTTAGAACTGGCAAAAAGTAGCCACTTGTCACAACCACTAACAAAAATACTTTATTCCCATATTTTCAAACATAAGTCTATGTGGTAAACATGGCATGGAATTTTTCTTTCTTTTTCCTGGAGCCATATTCCACGCATGTTTACTTTTCTTCAGATGTGCACTTGGCAGATTAAGAGTTTCCAGTTCACTTAGTCAGTCTTAGTTCAGAGGATCTCACTGACTGAGCATCTAACTACCCTGGATGGCAGTGTTTTCTTTACAACCTGGTGGCCTAATGTAAGTCAGACTTGTAGTATTTTAGATAATTTGAGGGAAATTTAGAGGTAACTTTGATTATATGCAATTTTTTGCTGCACATTGTTGACTTAGAAGGTAAATTGCACAGATGACTTGATACAGTGTCTTTAAATTCTTAGTCTACATTAAGGATCAAATACACTTGTGTGATTAGCTTGGAATTAAATAATGAGTTTATGATTCCAGTTTAGTGGGAAAATGGATTTCAAATTTTAAATACCTGAATTGGAAACGAATTTTGAAGCATCTTCTTGAAATAAAGGATTAGGCAAATAAATTCTTTGTAGATGTCTATCTATAACCATTATATTCCAAGCTCTTTAGATTAGAAATCTATGTTTCTTTATGTTAAAAAGAAAGTATTGTTTTCTTTGGTACATAATCCTTTTCTTTTCTTTCCTTAGTAATTTGTCTTGAGGATTTGGAACGTTGGGAGCTCTTATCATCATGGCGAACCTACTAAAAACAGTGGTGACTGGGTGTTCATGTCCTTTACTTAGCAATTTGGGGTCCTGTAAAGTTCTACCTGGGAAAAAGGATGTTTTACGAACATTTCATACTCATCAGGCACTGTGGTGTAAAGCTCCTGAGAAACCAGGTAAAATCTTCCTTGAGTGTTTGATTTAAGTCATAGGTACTAATAGCTCTCCTGATGGTAGATTAAAGGAAAAGCCATACAGTTTTATAACTTGGTGCTTTTAAGTGATTATTTTAAATAAAAAACAAGTGAGTGCTGTCTTGTATTTTCCATGTGTAGAAATTCCTGATTACCTTTATTAAAAGAAAAGAAAAGAAAATAGAAAAAGATAAAAGATAAATCAGTTGTACCTGGGAGGCTGTTGGTCATCATATCCATTTCTTCTAGCAGCCTTCCCTTGTTTCCAATTAGTATTGAGGGTTTATACCATGTATAGCTCATCTGTGCTCAGGAATTAAGAATTAAATATTAGTGTTTCCTAATTTAACAAAGAGCAACTTCATCTCAGTCGCTCAGGTCAGAAACCCTGGAGTGATCCTACATCCTCTGAATAGGTAAAGGTCAGCTCTACATTGTGTCTACACTGTCTTCCTCTCAACATTCCTTGGTCCAAGTCACCACCATCTGCCCTGGACTGAAGCACCGATCTTCTAAATGGTCTCAGAGCTTTCTACCTCTGCCCTCCTACAGTCTGTTCTGCACTTTATGGAAGAATCTTTAAAAGATATAAGATCAGGTCTCTTCTCTCCAAATTGACCACTGACTTTCCAGTGCATGCAGAATAGGAACTGAAATCTTCCAGGGTCCTACTAGGCCTTCCCTCACGTGACCCTCCCACTTGCTTCTGTTCTGCAGAATTGGCCTGAAGAAGGAGAGGCTGAGAGGGGACTGTTCTAAGTTGAGTAAGCTCCCTTTCAGCAGTCTTCTCAAGACCATCCCGGGGTCTCTATTTTCCCCTCATTGACCACACTTCAGGCACGTGACCATTTATGAAGAAGACTTGGACATTTTTTTTTTTTTTTCCAGATGGCAACATACCTAGCTAAAAATGGCCTTCTGGTACTAAGGTAGAGGGACAAAATGGATGTTTGGAGTCAACTTTTGATATAAAAAATAATACCTTTCTTCATTTTTAAATTTGTGGGACTGCTTGTTCATTAAGGTACTCTACACCGCTGCTGAGTTTTATGTCTGCCTTAAGTAGACTTCAGAGCCTCTTTCCTTGTTCTTAGATGAAAAGTCACTATTTCCAGGGTACCTTTACCTAAGAGCTCCCAAATTTATCTTCAGATGCTTTCTTTTAAACTGCTATGGAAAGCCAGATTACCCAGTGTGCATAAAATAAATAACTTGAGGACATGAGACTTGCCCTGTGAATAAACTAATAAATTTCAAGATCTCTATTAACTGCATGTAAGATTTTTATTTAATTTCTGGTTCTTAATTATTTTCTGGTTACTTTTTTTGTCCCTCAAAGATAAAAATTCTATTTGTCCCTTAATATAGTTAATTTACCACATAGAGAAGCATGGAAAATAATTCCAGTCAGATTTTCTCAGTTGTTTCTTTTCTTACCTTTCTTTGTTCCTTTCCTCCTTTTTTTCCTTTTCTTTTTCTTCCTCCTTTTCCTCTCCCTTCTTTCCCTCTCCTCTTCTCCTCCTCCTCTTCTGGCTTGTTCAAAGAATGATCTATCTTTCTTTCTACATTGTATTTGTTTTTGTATCTAATATTGTATCATTCTATCTTCATATATTAGCTAGAATTTTTTTTTATAAAGAAACATTTTCCTCTTATTAATTAGTTAGCTTGAAATTGTACTAGAAAGGGGGGAATGTTTAATTCTTTCCCATTCTTTACTATTTTCACTAATAATCAGTTGTTTTCCTTATGTATTAGTTTCCTTTCCAAGCCTAGTGGCTTCGTATGTGGCAGAATTATTATACTTCAGGAAGTCAAAGTCTGAACTAGATTTCACTGGGCCGAAGGTGTTGGCAATTCTGCATTCCTCTTTGAAGTGCTAGGGGAGGATGTTTCTTTGCCTTTTTCAGCTTCTGGAGAACATCTGCTTTTATTGACTTGTGGCCATTCTTTCTACCTGCTCTTTAACTCTATTCTGCATTTTTCCACATTTAAGGAACCTTTTGATTACAGTGGAACAATTCAGATAATCCAGGATATCATTATGTGAAGACCAAATGATTAGCAACCTTAATTCCATCTGCTTCCTTAATTCCCCTTTGCCGTGTGTTGTAACATACTCACAAGTGTTGGGCCTTAGGACATGAATACCTTTGGGAGGCTATTATTCTGCCTATCACATGCTATTTCTTCCCAAGTTGACCAATGAAGCTTTAAAAAAGTATTTTATTTATTGATATCAACATGAAAACATGAGTTATAACATCTTTGGATGTATTTTATTCCGTTACTATTAATTATTCTTTTTGATGCTTCAAATTTTTATAGTTGGCCTATAGAAGCCATTTTAAGTTGGCTTCTAAATGCCTTTGACATGACTTTAGTCCTCTTTGGTAGCTTCCTTGAATTTTGACATGTAGGGCCTAGATTTGATGATAGATAAGTGAACTCTAGGTTAGAGTATGTGATTTAATTTTGCACATTAATCTGAATGTTTGCCAGCTATCTCTCTTCCTCTCTCTCTTCCAAGTAAGAATAAGCGTTTATTTACCTTTGGTTTACTGTAAAGTTTTAATGCATAAGTAGTATAGAAATCTAAGACAATGTTCAAATTCAGGTAGTTTTAGGTTGACTTAATTTCTCTAAGATCTTACTTATTCTGAATTGATAATTTGATTCATTTTTAAATCTATGAGTTTAGATTTTAAAGAAATTTCCTTAGCTTTAGTAAAACTTATAAAGAAATGGATACTCTTTTAAAAATTGTACTTGTATCCACATATTGCATGAAACAGCAGAAGAAAGCAATATCCTTAAGCTAACACTGGCCCAAACCATATATAAATATAAATATATATCTTGTAGGATCCTTTGGTTTGCAAAGAACAGAATGTTAATGGGTTATATTTTGTGATGAGGGTGTATTATATGTATTTTTGGGAAGAATGGGAGCCAGGAGACCTCTCATCTACTTCTTGGTAAAGTGGAATGTTATTCTGGATTTCATAACCTTGACTCATCTTCCCTCTTTAAATATCCACTACTGCTGTGTCTGCCACTCCTGCTGCTGACCTCCCTTTGATTGTCTCATGGCTATACTTGTATAACTTTTACACCATTCTTCTCTTATCTCTTTTCATGAGTCTCCCATTCAGACTCTCAGGGAGAACCTGATTGGGTTGGGTAGTCAACATGAATGTCCTTGAGCAGAATTCCTGTATAAACTGTAGCTGCTGGTTTTCTGAATGTTTGCCCTATAGTTGATTATCTAAGACCCAATTGCTGATCTTTTTTCTTATCAGTTATTTGCTGAGCATGTAAGGTCCCAAGAAATCTCTGAGAAATTGCCTGTGGCCAAATTGCCAGGAAGGGGACTTTAGGTGTGGTGGCAGGCCACCTAAGTATGTAACAGGATTGCTCTTTGAAATAGTGAAACACCATGCATGGTGGCCCACACCTGTGATCCCGGTGACTTGGGAGACTGAGACAGGAGGATTTTTTAAGTTTGAGGCCAGTCTCAGCAACTTAGCAAGATCCTGTCTCAAAAAAGAAAAAGGACTGGAAATGTGGCTCCATGGTTAAGTGCCCCTGGATTCAATTTCCAGTAACAAAAAAAATGAAAACAAACTAAAAAACACAGCAATTTACTTTTGTCTTTCATAAAGTTTAGGACAGGGAGACTAGAATCCCTGAGTTTTAGAGTTAGCATGCTATGTAATCTCTCAACCCATCTTTTTTCCTCAAAGAGTACCTTAAAGAAAGCTGGTTGATTAAATGAAATACTTAGAACATTCAGAAAAGTGGGCATAAAAATTTCTCATCATCTTTCAAAAAAAGTAAAAGAATTGTGATTATGAATCAAAAACATCGTTTTGGATAGCAACATGTGCATGCAGTATATTTTGAAGAACAGACTGTCCATTTCCATTTTCTGAAGTTTGTTGTTAAACTTTTTTTTTTTTTTCCTTATTGCCTTTTTCTGTTTGTAGGAATTCCATATAAACAACTGACTGTCGGAGTCCCCAAAGAGATTTTCCAAAATGAGAAGCGAGTGGCATTGTCTCCTGCTGGTGTCCAGGCCTTGGTTAAGCAGGGTTTTAATGTTGTCGTGGAATCGGGTGCTGGAGAGGCTTCCAAGTTCTCAGATGATCACTACAGAGCAGCCGGTGCCCAAATCCAAGGGGCAAAGGAAGTTCTGGCTTCTGATTTGGTGGTCAAAGTAATTATTTCTTTTTTTTCTCACCTTAATAGCATGCTGACTTTTGGAATTCATTTCACAGAAAAATTAAATTACTTTCTTTGGTTTTGTAGTTTTTCCAATGTTCTTTCTTTTTAATTGATACATAATATTTATACATATGGGTACATATCTGTTTGTGTATGTATTTGTGGGAAATGATCAAATCAGCATAATGAGAAATTGCACTCCATGGTCCATCTATATTCAGGATACTCAAAGGCAAGTATTTAATTACAAGAAGATGTGGATGGATCTCAGCCTGGGACTGAATGTACAGCGTCTGATACCTAAGGGCTTGGTATTCAGAGGGCATGACTATTCAGAGAAAGCAACTTCCTGTTGAGTGGCACGTGGCCTCCTTACAGATTTTAAAAGAAAGTCTTGAGGAAATGTCTGATAGAAACTATATGCTAATGAACTTTAGAATTAAAATTTGAAGTAAAAAAGTCATATATAAGTGGGAGAGCCTGTATCAAGAGTCTAGTGTGGATGATAACTAGAAGTGAGCTTTAAATTAAATCCTGTACTTCCTACGACCATGGTAAGCAGTGAAATATGGTTATAGATATATGATTATCACTAAACTCACTTTTCAGAAAGGTATGCTTTTATATATTAATTTCTAAGAACACTCAGTGATATAGATGTGTGTGTGTTCTTTTGAACATAAAGTCCACTGAATAACTTGACAGTATCTTTTTTTTTGTTTGGTACTGGGGATTGAGCTCAGGTCCTTGAGCATGCTAAGCATGAGCTGTGCCACATAGCTATACTCTCAGCCCTGATAGGATCTTATTATTATTATTTTTGACACTGAGGATTGAACCCAGGGGTGCTTAACCACTGAGTCATATCCCCAGCCTTTTTAAGATATATTTTTTATATATTTTTTTAGAGACAATGTCTCACTGAGTTGCTAAGTGCCTCACTAAGTTGCTGAGACTGGCTTTGAACTCTTGATCCTCCTGCCTTAGCATCCTGAGCCACTGGGATTACAGGCATGTGCCACCGTGTCAGGACCTGATAGGCTCTTAAGTGGTGATTTTGACAGAAGATAAAAGACCAGTTTTTATTGTAGAAAATGATAGTGAAATTTATGTATAGAGATAAATTATAATTTAGCTAAAACTTTTAAAATTTTTAGGTTTATAGGTACTTAGTGATATACTTTGATATATATTAAAAGAACTTAGGGAAAATAGAAAAATAAGTACAATCTATTGCATCAAATGTTTTAGGGGGCAAAATCTTTAGAAATGTCCTTTAACAAATAGTTATAAGAATGTACATAAATTTGGAAGTGGTTTGTTTTTCTTTTAGGGATTCATAATGTGTACAAGCATGTTAAAGTTGTGCTGAGAAATCTGTAACATAGAGTCTTATATAACTTTATACCAGCACTACTAAACTATTTGATCTGGGAGCTCTCTCTTGAGTCAAGCCTATTAATATCCTGTGGAACACATTCAGAGGAACATTCAATTGGCTTGACATATTCAGATGTCAGCAGTCTAACTGAGCATTTCATAGGAGCCAGTACAATCCATTCAGAGTTGTCCTCTAATTTTTATTAAATCTATGGATTTTCATGGAGAAAAAAGTAGACAGTATCAAAGAAGTGTTTATTTTCTGGTACTTGGAATTGAACCCAGGGCCTTACACATGCTAGGCAAGCACTCTATCACTGAGATATACTCCTACCCCAAACTGGGTTTTTTTTTTTTTTTTGGATTTTTAGGGATTAAATTCAGGACCTTATGCATACTAAGTAGGTTCTACCACTGAGCTACATGCCTGGTCCAAAGTCTTGAATCACAGGCATTACCAGGTCAACCCCTGAAATGGAAATAGCAGGCAAAGGTGTCTCAACACTAAATGGAGATGATATGCTATGATAGGAAATCACTGATCCAGCATTTGTATTTAAAACATAAGTCCCAGATGCTGTTTTCTGTGTTTATTTGCCTAAAAACTTACTGCAAACTTGGAGCTAATAAAATGTCTTAAACTTCTTAACATTGTAGCTTTTTGTTTAAGCTCAGTTCAGCAAATCTACTAGTTTGACTTGTGTTCATTTATAAATAGTCATCTGGAATTTTAAGGTGTCATAAATCTATACTGACTACCATGAGACTTAAGTTTACAACGTTCCAAAATTAGCAACTATTGAATCTTTGAACATTCAATAAAAGCTTCCTATTTAATTTGTCTTCTAATTTTATCAAAATAATAGGTTTTGGGAGGACAGGTTTGTTGTAAAACCTCCATATTATCTCACTGCTCAATAGTTAATTGTCAAACCTGACCCAATCTGTGTTTTTCCTAGGTGTGTGTGCTGTTTACTCAGAACAGTCCATAGGTCATTAGTCAGAAGATAATATATTTCTTCATGTGCCTTACCTTGCTTATTAATTTGGGCAGACACTTACTGATGAAAGAATAACTTCTAGAGTATTATTTTAATTATTGCATATTTTTTGAATTGCCCTGTTTGCTTAAAAATATGATCAATATTTTTATATTTTTATTTTCTTTGCCATGCTGGAAATAATACCCAGAGCTTTGCATATGCTAGGCACACACTCTACCACTGAGCTACATCCTCAGTCAGTATTCATATTTTTAATCTGTGGTTTGACTTTCTTTTCAGGTACGAGCCCCCATGGTTAATCCAACATTAGGTGTTCACGAAGCTGACCTTTTAAAGACATCGGGAACACTAATTAGTTTTATTTACCCAGCCCAAAATCCAGACTTACTAAATAAACTTTCCAAAAGAAAAACTACAGTTTTGGCAATGGACCAGGTTCCAAGAGTCACAATTGCTCAGGGATATGATGCACTAAGCTCCATGGCCAACATTGCTGGGTAGGTTTATTCTTTTCCATTTCAATTGAACAAAAGCACAATGGTGATACACAGACATTCTCTCTTCTAGTGACGTACTTTGCAGTAATCATCGGAGATTGCAGTATTTTGAGACTGTACTTAAATTATTTTTACGACTTATTGTTTCACAGTGATCAGATTGGAAGTGAACTCTAATGCACACTCCTTTTTAGTCTTCATTGGTGGAAGAGAAGTAGTATTTCTATCTACCAAGGAAATAACTGTCAGATTATTTGTATGAGGAATATACTATATTTTGTGTGTGTACACATGCATATATTAGGTTTAAATTGCTGTTTTCATAGGTCAAAAGTAATTGCATATTAGCAGTTTCATATGGAAAAATGCAGTACAGGTTGAATATATCTGATCTGAAAAGTTTTGGACCAGAAGTGTTTCAGATTTCAGATTTTGGAATATTTTCCTATACATAATGACATAATTTGGGGCTGGGACCCAAGCCTAAAGATGAAATTCATTTACATTTCATGTACGCCTTACACACATAGCATGAAAGTAGTTTATAAAATATTTTAAATAATTTTTTTTTTGCATGAAACAAAGTTTATGCATTACAACTGAAAAGCCTGGGAAGTTCTTTTTCTGTCTGGGTGAAGCTGAAGGAGCTATGTATTGTGAACCTGAATTTTGACCTTACCTGTCACCTAAGGTCAGGTATGGAATTTTCCACTTATGGTGTTATATAGTACTCAAATTTCTGGATTTTGGAACATTTTGGATTTCAGAGATCCGGATTAGGGATGTTCTATCTGAATATACATATTAGCAGATAGACCATCTCTTCATTAGGTTTTCTTTAGGTAAATTCATAAAATACTTAATGAGTAGGGAAAATGTCTATATTAAATAAAGTTTCATCTGGAGTCAAAACCCTTACTTATGACTGAGGGCCATGTCCTCTTTATCTTCAAGGCCACCATGGTAATAAGCTTTATTTATCTCCCAGCAGTATTTCATTCCCTGTTTTTTTTTTTTTTTTTTTTTTTTTTTAAACCTGGAATGCTATGTAGAGAAGAATTCTAAGTTCCATTCTGCTCAGAGGAATGTGACTATACTGGAGTAATCCTGCCTGCCCTGAGTGAGGGAGAGGAATTAACTGCATGAATGCAGTGTATTCCTGCAGTGTATTTCCCACTCTACCCGACAAGGTGGGAAAAATCTGGAAATGGGGTTTATGAATTCAGCTCCTCTAAGAAATTAGTAAATTATATTTTAAGTGTGAAAACTGTTAGTAGTTGACAATTTACTATTGTAAATGAGGTACCAACAAAATAAAATATTTTTGTAAAATGGTTCATAAAAAAAGACTATTATGGATAAAGCCCAAATTTATAGCCTGATATACAAACTGAAAATTTTCTTAGGTTTTATATTTTAGGTGTACTGTATCAAATATACCACAGGTTCTACATTGTGTTTTAGCTATTTACTTTTGATTTGAATGAGATGCCTAAAACAAATGACACATGACACATTAAAAATATATTTTCTTGTCTTTTTTTTTTTTTTTTTCCCCCCACAAGGGGGATTGAACCCAGGGGCCCTTAACCACTGAGTTACATCTCCAGCTCTTTTAAATTTTGAGACAGGGTCTTGATAAGTTGCTTAGGCCTCACTAAGTTGCCGAGGCTGCCTTTGAGCTCATAATCCTCCTGCCTCAGCCTTGTAAGCAGCTGGGATTACCGGTGTGTGCCACCATACCTGGCTTCTTTGTCCCTAATGTAATGTGGTAAATGGATTATTTGAAGATATTGTTTGTGGTGTATATAATATGCCAAGAGACACAATAAAGTGTTTCTATATTTGTGTAGTTTGTAGAAGAATTATATAATGCAATATGGGACTTAAATTTTTATGTAGGAAATGTGTGATATAAAGTTTCAAGTGTGCTGTTGATTCTAACATGTGAAATACATAATACATGAAAGAATCAAAACCAGCAGATGGGTGCATATAGTCTGAGCTATTGGGAGGCTGAGCAGGAGGATTCCTCAGCCGGGAAGTTTGAGACCAGCCAGTGCAACATAAGAGCCTATCTCAAAAACAAACAAACAAATAGAAACTCAATTTAAGCTGCAAAATCATTTGAGCAAAAGAAAGTATTATGAGGCAATATAAGTAAGTCCAGTAAGAGCTGAGTGACCTTGGCTGCATTTAGGAGGGGAGGAGTACCCAGAACCATGCCTATCTCCATCCCACTCACTATGGTCCCAGTTTGTCTGAAGTTTGAACTTTTGTGGATTCATGGGACACAGTTTGAAGAATCACTTATCTTATGTCCTGAGCTGACATATGCAAAGGACATGCTGTAAAATGAATTATCTGGTGTACATACCCACATGGTGTGGAATAAATCATTATCCAACACAGACACTAACCACATTATGGTGAAGATGAGCTGCTTCCAGTTCAACTGTTCATTTGGAGCTTTTGTCAAAATGCCCAGTTTATCACTTTTCTTTTTTTTCTGTTATCAACACTCTTGTACATTTTTTGGTATAATCTCATTTTTGTAATTTTCAGCATAGCAACAGCATATTTTAAAACATAATTCCCAAATTAATTTCTTCCAGTGGTCTTCGGATATTTATCACATGATCTTTGAAAAGTTCTATCATTTGAATTCAGAAGTAAGACTAACAGATAAAGTAATCTCTAAAATACTATTTCCTGCTTCAGTATGATTAATCAAAAGTAAAGTAGTGACCTTTTGGCTTGTTATATCAAGTACAAAATATGATCAGGGAGAGATTTTGTTGCCAGTTAAAAGTTGGGTCTTAACATTAAGTGATTGTATTATAATAATGAGACAGAGGATATTACTGAGCAAGACTGTACAAGTGCCTTTTAAGTATAAAATGCATGAAATTTAGATCAGTGTAGTATGTCCACATTCTCCTATTAGAGTAAGGATGGCATACACTATTAGTTTTTATTGCACAATTTGTTTCTTTAACTGAAACACTTAAATGTATTTAATATATGACAGGCAGTCCTACAACAGGTCTCAGAGGTAGATGCTCTTTTTGTCTCCACTTTATAGATGAGGAAACCAAGAATTAAATTTTCTCAAGGTTACAAAGCTAATCAGTGGTAGATCTAGGACATAAATTGAGGTTAGTTTATCTGAGAGTCCGTGCTTTCAACCATTAGAGATCAAGGGTAGTATTCTTTGTTCTCTGAGATTGGAATCTCATTATGTACACCATATGGTTAATCTAATTCTTTTATTTCAGAGTTTCCCCCTGTAGTATTTAAGTGCTACATAGTCATCAAAGAAAACTTAGGCAACATAATAAAGTAAAGTATTAAGGGCATGGAGTCTCAGCATCCAAAGAAAAGCATTGCTAGCATTTTCTTGTCTTTCCTTGTTACTTTTTCTATCTCAACTGCTCTTCTGCAGGATTCTTTATGAAGGTGCTGGGTAGCTTTATGGATAAGAATGTGGCTCAGAGCCAGGCTACTTGGATTAGGTCACTGGCTCTGACATTTACTGACTGGGTGACTTTGGGCAAGTCTTTTCATCTCTATCTCAGTTTCCTATCTTGTAAATAAAGGTGATGATCATACTTACCCATGGACATGTTGTGAAGATTAAAGGAGTGAATATGTGTGCACCACTTAGAGCTGTTCTTGACACTTTAATGCTGTATAAATGTTAGCTATTGTCTTGACAAAGCAAAATTGATAACCTGCAATAATGTATTGGCCTAAGACCTTTCATTTCATGGAATTATCCATGTATTTACTTTTTAAGGTATAAAGCTGTTGTCCTAGCTGCAAATCATTTTGGACGATTTTTTACTGGTCAGATCACAGCTGCTGGAAAAGTTCCTCCAGCTAAGGTAGGTACAACTTTGAATGATTCTACATAATACAAACTAGAAGCAAGGGTATGTATAGTCTTAAAATTAATTGTTTTTAAAGTTTTATGTATGTTAACTTCACTGCTGACTTCTGTGGAGCCTCAAAACTGAACATTTAAGATTGCTTGAGGAGAGTGAAATTTGACTGCTTTTGACTTACTAACTTGAACTCTTAAAAGGATCTTGGACTTGGTCTGTGGACCTGTTCACACTAATTTTTAAAAAACTTCAAGATACTATTCAGCAAATTCTGTGTTTCCCAACATTGCAACATCTTGCAAAGAAAATATTTCTTTGGTTTCTTCACTCCTCAATTTTTGGGTCAAGAAGACAGAAAATGGGAGGTGATGTAATCAGGGCATTTGGCAGAGGGGAAAGGTGCTGCAGCTTTGAGTCCAGACTGGGAGCAGAGAGGAGCAGTTAGTGATGAGAAGCAGGGGAGGCTTGATGAAAGGACAGGAGGTTATGTTTTGATCCTTTATCTCCAGTTCCCTAAATGTCTTCATACATCCTGAGGTGAGGTATAGGAAACAGGACTTTAAATACCTGCCTGTAGAGTACAGGTTTACCTTGTGCTTCCTCCTTTTAAATAAGTCATTGTGTAAACCAGAGTGCTAATTCAAAAAAAAATTTTTCTAGCGAAAAAAGCCCAAAAGCAATAGCACCTGATAACAGCTTTGTGAAATCTTGATATTTATTGCTTTGAGGAATAGGCCATGTGAAAAAAATAGCAAGTTCTTCAGTGGAGCCAAAGTACCTAGTGAGAAAGCAAAGGGCACAGATGCGGTTTGTGAAATGAGGATATTTTGACCTATTCCTTAGGATTACAAGGAAATGTCTTGCGTTCAAGGTGGCCTGAAGCTCCAGGCTGTTCTAAAACTGGCTAAATACTTCTATGCACAAAATCCACAATTCAGTTTTGATTAGAACCTTTCTAGAAATATGTGGAAGTTGATAGGAAAGCTGTGAATAGAAGGAGTTAAGAAGTGAAACAGAAGGCAAGAGACTTAAACAAAGGAGTCATTCAGCTTTTAAAAGGTGGAGAAGAGATTATTAGAGTTTAAATTGCAACTTAAGGGATTTGGTTACATGTCAAAAATTGATTTTTGAAATTTAGGAATTAGTCACTAGCTGGGCTCATCCAGGTAGACTGCGTGACATTTTACGTGGGTTTCTTGTAAACATAGAGGGTTTTTACTTGTGTGGAATGAACTGAAATCAATCAGTTGAGTCCTATGAGATGAGAGGCATTGTTCTAGGATCTGGGGATGGATTGAAGGAGACAACCTTCCCAGCCACCTAACACTTACATTATAGTGGGCTCACAGTGAGGACACAGCACCCCCCCCCCCCAATATATGAGAGAGTTTTAGATGTAAAAGAAATGAACCAGATGAGGTGATAGTAATGAAAACATGTGAGTCACTTGAGCTGGGGGATGGGGACGCTCCTCCCTACATTTGAGCTGAGACCTCAAGGATGGGAAGAAAGAAACCAGGAACTTAGGATTTTAGGCAAAGAGCCAACACACATAGAGGTCCTAAGATGGGAACGACTCTTGTGTGTTCTAGGAAATAAAGAAGGCCGTTGGTCTTGGAGTGTGGTGAACAAGATGGGGGTGATCCGAGATGATGTGAGAAAGGAAGGTTAGGTTGAATCATGTGGGGCCTCTCTGATAGGTCATAGGTCATGTTATAAAATTTAAGTTCTCTTGAAGGTGAGGGAAATGTCTCCTTTAGGATTTAAAACAGTTATCTGGCTGTTATGGGTGAGAGCCGTTAGGAACTGGTTGTGCCTGGGAAGGTGGTAGCAACAGAAATGTAGAGAAAGGTGTGGACTGGGAGATTTTGGGGATTAAAACCAGTCGTACTTGTTGGTGGGCTGAAGGTGGGAATATGTGCAAAGGGAGGATTCAAGATGACCTCCCTATCTGGTTTGAAGAATTGTGCCCAGTTAGTAGTACCTTTTACTGAGAGGGGGAAGCTGAGAGGAGGATCAGGTGATATAGCTGAACCTCAGGAACATTGCTATCATGTTCTCTTGCCCTTTCCCTTTCCATTCCTTGACTATATGTCCACACTGTGCCAGTTAGCAGTAAGTGCTTTAGTAAGATTCCATCACTTAATGGAATAACATTTTGGGAAGGTGTTTTCACTACTGTAATGCAGATGCCAAGCAGCTTGCCAAGGTCCTCCAGAACTGGGTAGTAAGGGAATTTCAACCTGAGCTCTCTGAGTCTCCTTTACTTTACCCCATGCTACAGAGAAAGAGTAAATTGCTATTGTAGTATCTACATCACTTTATTCTTTTTTTTTTTTTTTTTTTTTTTTTTTTTTTTGCGGTGCTGGGGATTGAACCCTGGTCCTTGTGCTTGCAAGGCAGGAACTCTACCAACTGGGCTATATCCCCAGCCCTACATCACTTTATTCTTAAGCAATTCTGTCTTTTAAATTGTGGGGTCTTTGACTATTTCTTTTTTTGTTAATTAAAATTTTTTTTTATAGAGTCAGAATAATGGGTGACTTTATCATGTGTGTGTTTCAAAGAATCTACATGTTTTGGAATGGTTAAATCTAGCTAATTAACACATACATTACCTCACATCATAATTGTGGTGAGATCTCTTGGCATTCATTCTATATTTTTCAAGAATACAGTGTATTGTCATTAACTGTTGTTATCTCACTGTACCATAGATCTCTGAAAATTTATTGTTTGAGTGTAATCATGCATCCTTATTATTTCAGGATAATTTGGTCAAGCCCTGTGACTTTTACTAATTTCATTTATTTGTACATGTTTGTTTGTCTATTAATTTATAAGTGATAGGACTTCAGTTTGGAACAGGGTTGGTGTCTGAGAGCCCTGTTTGTTCCCTCTGGTCCCCCTCTAACCCCTTTCCTATGGATGCCTCCCACTTCCCATGACAAACCATCATCAAGATCAACTGGCATGGTCTGAGACACTGCCCAGGGGTCACTGGGGCTGTTTGACAGCCTAGAGTTCTTAAAAAGGCAAAAGCACATGTGGGCATGATGGGTAGGTGGGAATTTATAAGCTTGACTGTTTCTGTGGGTGGCTTTTTTTTTCTGACAGGAACAGGGAGTTGCCTTCAATGGGCTATTTGTGGGATGTGTAGCAGAATTTTTCTTGTGGAATTTTTCTTCTAGAGACAACATTGTTCTTGCTTTGTTTTGTGAAGGGAGGGGAGACTTGTTTCTGAAGAATTCTTTAGTTCTCTTGGCTCCAATCCTTATGTGGTTAGGGAAGTTAGTGATACTGCTTCAGATTTCAGGTGTAGTTCATTCAGAATGGTTCAGATGATATGGGTGGTTACCAGCTGTTCTGTTCAGAAGCTTTTGAGCTTAGAATAGGGGTTGGGATTGATGTTCACTAAAGTTGTGCACATCTTTGAAAGGTGTTTTTGGTATTTTATGAATGCAGGAAAACCTTAGAATGTGAGAAGGCAGAGTAGTTTGAAAGCCATTTGGGGATTTTAAAAGAAGTTGCTTTTATACAGCAAGAAAGAACCTGTTCATCTTTAATCGTGTAATGCCGATTGTGCTTACATAATTTTTACGCTGAGAAACTGATTGTCCATGTATGGAGGGCTGGTCATTACCACCACTGTTTATTGCAAGCCGTGTACAGGCACAGATAGTTGTTAGCTGATTATTTTTCTTAAATCAATTGATAATGAACTTAAATGAAAACACAAGTGACTCTTCTCTTCTAGATTCTGATAGTTGGTGGTGGTGTTGCTGGACTTGCTTCTGCAGGTGCAGCAAAGTCGATGGGTGCAATTGTTCGAGGATTTGATACAAGGTAAGTGCCTTACTAATGAAGGAGTTTAAGCTGAAAACATTTTGTTTCAAATAGGGCCTATTACATTTTCCTTAGAATTTATAAATTGCAATTGTGAAACAGTTCAGTAAACTACCAATTTGAAAATGGTCTTTTTTTTTTTTTTTGCGTGCAATAATGGGGGAAAATGGTCTACTTTTTAAAAGTTAACTCAGTGAAAATGCATTCATGGAAAAATATGACAGGTCCAATCTCAGTAAAGTAGAGGTATTAAACAAAAGAATTGAAAACTAACAACTCACAGTTCTTTTTCTGTGTGGATTAGCAATGAAACTAGAGTTACCTCTGTCCTGCTTTCCAACATGTTGCTTTGCTATGTCCTGCTTCTCTTCACAGTGTTTTTAGGCTTAGGTAGGGCATGAACAGAGCTGTTTGTGAGTATGAAGAGGATGACAGAGGAGACATCTTAGTGAACAGAGTGAGAGCACCCTGCCTTGAATGGATGGAAGCAGGTAGAAGACTGGGCAACACTCTCCAGGCATTTTTATCTAAAGAGTAACGCTACTTAAATTATTATTATTGTTGTATTTATGCTAAGGTCCCTGTTTTGAACATAAAGAGAAAGTTGAATATCTTTTTCTGATAATTTTAGAGCCCCTAGGTGAAAGTACTTGGTTACATTTCCACATTTCTCTAAAGCTGGCATAGAAACATTTTCCTAGATTGTGTTTAAAGAGAAGTTTGATTAAATTCTTTATCTCTAAAGACACTAGATATAGGACTTTATTAAATGCTTATTGAGTATCATTATCATTTAGGTATTTTGCTGCTTTTTTGAGGTTGAAACTTGTAGTTATTTATTATCAACTGAGGGGAGTGGAAGCATAAGGGCACTGCCAGTCTTATTTATTTTTTCATGCTGGGCATTGAGCCCAGGATCTTGTGCATGCCAAGCACATGCTTTACCCCTGAGCTACACCCCTCAACTGCCAATCTTGAATATACAATGCTAAAAAAAATTCAGTTGGAAGGAATGTGACTTTTCTGAGTAAAGAATGTTCCTTAGAATATTGTCTTATCTGAAGTTTAGAGAAGTGATATACTGATAGAAATCAATTGAAATGAGAAAATGAGACACTTCCAAAGTAGTCAGGCCACTAACCAAGGGTAGCCAGGTTATCCTTGCATGACATTCATCCCAGTCTTTTTTTGAAAAATATTTGCTAATGTGAAGATTTTTCTAGACCTTAAAGCCTTTAAAAATAAGTTTGTTCATGCCTAGTGTGGTAGTATAAGCCTGTAATCCAGCAACTCAGGAGGCTGAGGCAGGACAATTACAGGTTTGAGGCCAACTTCAGGAACTTAGTGAGATGCTGTCTTAAAAAAATCAAAAAACAAACAAAAAAAGAAAAAGGGACTGGGGATGTAGCTCCTTGGGTTCAATCCCCAGTACAAAACCAAAAAAAAAAAAGAAAAGCAGGTTTCATTGTAGTGAACAATGTATTAAAGTACAAATGCATCTACTTGAACTAGAGATGATTTGAAACTTGGAATTGGGACAGACTTCTGAGAATTTATTGATGCCATTATTTTAGATCATGCATGGAATAGCCAGCTAGTCTATAACTGTGGCTTAATTCTATTTTTGTTTATAATTAAGTTTAGTGTACATATAACTCAAGCATATAATGAAGATGTGACCAAGTAATATAATAATTTTCTAAGAATTATAGTGTATTAATCTATTCTTTATTTTGAGACTGGGGGTTGGTATCATATTATAAATATTAAATCCAGATATATTGGAAAATATACTTGATTGATTGAAAATTCTTGTTGGAAGACTAAACCATATACATATTTTCAGTTAAACATTTTAAAAACTTAAGGACAACTCATTGTCCTATGATATTAAAGGGTGTGATGTTTGAATTTTTTCAAACAGCGACTAGGAACTGGACTGTAGATCAGTGTTAGAACATGTGATTAGCATGTACTATGTCCTGGGTTCACTGTCCATCATCAAAAGACAAAGAAAGAAAATTGCTGGGAGATTCCCCTCTTAATAATAGTGTTTATAGTGCTTACTACCTGTATTATAAAGTTAATGTAAAAACTTTTCTTTCTTTATAAAAATAACATGTAATTATTTCCCCATTCAGAAAAATATAAAAAGGTACAAAAATAAAAGTAAAAATAAATATTAACATTTAATATTAATATTAAAAGTACAAAAATGAAAGTAGAAATAAATATTAACGTTTTAATATATATTCCTTTTTGCATATATTAATAGAAAATAGATTTTTACTAATAGTACTATTTAGTTTCTTTAGTAGTAGATCATGAAGATCTTTCTTTACCTACAAATATTTTTAATGCCTGCATAGGAATCTATTGTATAGGATAGTGATTTACCAAACTAGTCCTCCAAAAATGCACATTTTTACTATATAACAATATTGTGTATCTATATGTATATATGTAAAAGTAATTATATACACTTATATATAATTGTATAGAGAGATATAGGTGGAGATTATATATTATAATATATATTATATTATAATAAATATATGTTTCTTGAAATACTTGTCAAAAATTTCCAGGCTCCTTCCAAGAACCACTGAATTATAATCTCCCACAGAGAGGCCAGAAGCTATATTTTTAGCAAGAATAGCCAGTCATTCTTGCCATCAAGGAGGTTTGGGAAATCATGGTCTAAGCCAATAAATCCCTAGCAACCATCATGCTCTGAAGTGTGTACATAAAGGGTAGGACATGCAGTCCATGCTGAGCGAGTTCTCTGCTAGCTTCATTAACAAGGCATGTTAATTAATGGCCCACACCAGCCCAGCCTCCCCCAGGACTGATTCATATTCATTCTCTCTCTCTCTCTCTCTCTCTCTCTCTTTCTCTTTGTCTCTCTCAGAACATGTATTTGGAGATATCTCATTATTTCCTTAGGATAAATTCCTAGAAATGGAATATTAGGGTGAAAAATACATACACTTTAAATTTTGATGCAATAGTCTTATGTGATCAGATTGTTTTGTGAACAAAGATTTAATAATAAAGGTGTCAAAATAGCATTTATATTTCTCTAATTTTTCATTTTAAAATTGACTTTATTGAGCTATAACTTACATATAAGAAGATACACCTATTTTTAATACATGGTTTGATGAATTTTGAAGAACGTTACCATTTGTGAAACCACCACCATTTCAAGATACAGAATATTTCTATTATCTCAAAACATTGCTTGGTGCTTCTTCCCAGTTAGTCCTGGTTCAGCCAACCATGTATATGCTTTCTATCACTATAGATTTGTCTTTTTAGGGTTAAAGAAACTCATACAATGTGTATTCCTTTCATACTTAGAATATTATGAGCAAGAGAGATGTTAAACTCGCAGAAACGTGATAAATGTTAAGGTCCATATGTCCATAACAATAAGTGAAAGCTGTACTTTATAGCATTTATGTGTCTAGTGGTATGTGTTCATTATTGAAAAATACAAAGAAACTAGAAAAGAAAATTAAAGTACCTTTTATAATACTACTGGCCAGATGTACTTGCTAATGATATTTTGGTATAGTTTCTTAGGTTTTATGTATATATACCTTTTGTATGAAATTGGGGTTTTATAATATATGTGTCATTTTATACATATATATAGTTACATGTATAATTTTGAATCCATCTTAATTTTTATTAATAGCAGCAGACATTTTTGAAACTTTTTAAAGATGGTCCTGTGGCTTTGATGAATGGAAAATACCAATTCAAATTGGCTTAAACCCTGAGACAATGCATTCTCTGTCCTTAATGAAATTCTGTGGGAAGGACTCTCTTTTCACACTAGAGTCACCTGCTCACTGGTCCTATTGAAGGCCAGCTCTTTCTGTCTTTCTTCTCTGCTCTCCTCAGCTTTGGCTTCCTCATAAGGCTGATTCCACTTGTGCTGGCAGCTTGACCTGCAGAGGCATTCTGGGTCTGCCCATGCCTGTTAATGAAGCTAGCGAGAGAGAACTTCTTGCTCAGCATGGACTGCATGTCCTACCCTTTATGTACACACTTCAGAGCATGATGGTTGCTAGGGATTTATTGGCTTAGACCATGGTTTCCCAAACTTCCCTGATGACAAGAATGACCTTCTGTTCTTGCTAAAAATATAGCTCCTGGCTTCTCTGTGGGAGATTATAATTCGGTGGTTTTGGGAAGGGGCCTGGGAATTTTTGACATATGCTTCAAGTGATCATTGCCATTAAGGAGATTTGAGATTTATTGTAGTGGAATGGATATTAGTGAGTACCATCACAGAACTGAATTCTTTGTTGGTTCCAGTTTTCCAACTGACCTATAGTGGTTGGGTAACATTTATTTATTCATTTTTAAACTGAATTTATTTTTATGTAACTTATGTAAGTTATTTTTATGTAACTTGACTTTTCACATTTTACAGTTTACTACCATTTATAGGTTACTTTCACAATTTAATGAGGACTAGAGGTGAAAATCACTTTGTTAAAATATTTCAATGTAAAGGAGTCATTGATGTGGGAAAAGCCCCCAATAAGAACAAACTCACAACATTTACAAATGAGTGGTATGAATGATATAAAATTTCAGTGTATGTCAGATATCACATCTTTATCAATAGTGGGGCCACAAGGAACTTAACCAATTACTGGAATTGTCAATAGTGAAAGTCTTTTTACCAAGTGGTTAAGTTGCAACATATTTTTATCCCCAGAAAAAATATTATCATGAAAGTATCACCTGCCTTAAGAAAAAAATACTTGAGTCAGTTCAATCAGAGACACCAAAAGAAGTTTTCAAGTTTTGACCATATGTAGTTTGCATTCTTTAAAATGTGTATGTAAATGAAGATCTTGATTCATGTATCAGGAGCCTAAAATAACAACTGGTTTCTCTTCAATAATCACTCTAGAGCTGCAGCTTTGGAACAGTTTAAGTCTCTTGGTGCTGAGCCCTTGGAGGTGGACTTGAAGGAATCGGGTGAGGGACAGGGAGGATATGCAAAAGAGATGTCCAAAGAGTTCATTGAAGCTGAAATGAAGCTCTTTGCCCAGCAGTGCAAGGAGGTGGACATCCTCATCAGCACAGCACTTATCCCAGGTATGCCACTGAGAAAATGGTATCTTTAAGGCATTTATACTAATAACTTTTTAAAAGCTAAGGCTGAATTTTTTTTTTTTTTTTTTTTGTGCTGGGGATTGAACCCAGGACCTTGTCTGAGCTACATCCCCAACCTTGAATAACTTTTTAATATTTGAATTCCTTTAAGTGAAGATCAATTTTTCTATTATAAAAGTGCTAGAAAATGAGAGAGCACATAACACAAATCATTGTAGCCCTTGAGATAACAGTCATGAATAATTTGGTATGTTTCTTCCAGTTTGTTTTATATAACCCTGTTCATAGCTCATTCTCCTTGTACCATATTATATTCCTAGTACTTCTATTTAAATTTTGATAAATTTTTAATATTCTGTTCTTTTTTAAGATGCTATGTTCTTATTGTAGAAAATTCAAACAGTATGGATGTACAGATGATCAGAAGTTCTACCAGAGATGACCATTACTTGTGTGTGTGTGTGTGTGTGTGTGTGTGTGTGTGTGTGTGTATATATATATATATATATATATATATATATATATATATATGTTTTTTTTTTCTTTTTCTTTTTTGCAGTGCTGGGGGTTGAACCCAGGGCCTTGTGCTTACAAGGCAAGCACTCTACCAACTGAGCTATCTCCCCAGCCCTATATATACATGTTTTTGATATTGGGGATTGAACCCAGGAGTGCCTAACCACTGAGTCACATCCCCAGTTATCCCCCCTTTTTTTAAAATTTATTTTTATTTTACATTTTGAGATACGGTCTTGCTAAGTTGCTTAGGGCCTTGCTAAGTTGTTGAGGCTGGCTTGGAACTTGTGATCCTCCTGCCTCAGCCTACTAGGCCACTGGGATTACAGGTGTGCACCACTGTGCCTTGCCATTTCTAATATTTTTTTTGTTTTTGTTTTTGTTTTTGTGGTGCTGGGGATTTGAACCCAGGACCTTGTGCTTGCAAGGCAAGCACTCAACCAACTGAGCTATATCCCCAGCCCCATTTCTAATATTTTGATGATCATTTTCCATACGTGAGAGAGAGGGGAAGAGAGAGAGTGATAGGGGAACTTTGTGTGTGTATGTATATATTGGTAGAATTTCCAGTATACATTTTTACTTAAGGATATGGTGCTCTGTTACTTTCTAATTACTTTTTTTTTTGACATGTTTGTTCTTTCTAACCAAATTGTGATCTTTTCAATAGCAGGAATTACTTTTTAGACCCTTCACAACATCTTCTAGATAATATTTTATACTCAGTGAATGATGTGAAATTGATAAGCTTTTATTAATCAGTAAATAGTGGCTTCTTCTGGGAAGATATTGTAACAAAGAAACTTTCCACTATTTATTCTTTCCTTTTCCCCTGCTCTTTCCTTCTGTTATTGAATAATAAATACCATGCTGACTCTAATTTTTTCCTTTCTGAAAGAAAGCAGTCCAGATAAGAAGACCTTAAAGGATTCATGGTTGATTGTGTTTGTTCCTGCTGAGGGAGCTAATTTTCTCCAGAGGACTGTGGAGAATTAGAAGTTTCTTTGTCATAGGGACGGGGTGAGGAGAAATTCTCTCTTGTCACCCTCCCTCACTAAGACAATCTGGCTAATATCAACCTAAGGACAGGGAATCAATTGACATGAGATCTATGAGTTTCTGTGGGAAAACATGTTCTCCAAGTCTTTCTGTCCTCTATTTGCCCAAATGATAGGGGAGCTAGTCCTTCCAGATGCCTCATCCCACCAGAGCTGGCCAGGTGAGGCACACAGGAAAGAAGGTGATTTGGGCTCAGCATGTGGAAGCATCTGTGAGTGTAGGAATGAGACCTGTGGCTTAGTACTAGAGGTGAATGCTGATCAGGAACCATTGACCTAGGATGGTGTTTATTAAATCTGTCAGTCAGGATAGAAGTCTCACACAAGCAGCAGCAGGGGAGCACTTCAGGATCCTGCCCTTCATTTTGGCAAATGCTGCTGGTTTATCTCTTAGACAGGTATATTTAGAGAAGAGATGGGGAGACCACCATCTGACCATTGAGAGGTATTGGGGAGTGAGTGAAGTGACAAGTTGATTAGATGTAACATTTGGCCAGCAGAGGGCACTAAAACATTTACTAATGGAGTCAAGGATGGAAACTAGCTTTAGTTAACAGATACTCTAATAAAAGAACGGGAATAATTTGGACATTTTGTGTGTGTGTGTGTGTGTGTGTGTGTGTATGTAAATATATATATATATATATATATATATATATATATATTTATTTTTTAATTTGGTACCAGGGATTGAACTCAGGGGCACTAGACCACTGAGCTACGTCCTCAGCCCTATTTTGTATTTTATTTAGAAACAGGGTCTCACTGAGTTGCTTAGTGCCTCACTGTTGCTGAGACTGCCTTTGAACTTGCAATCCTCCTGCCTCAGCCTCCTGGGCTGCTGGGATTACAGGCATGCATCACCGCACCCGGCTAGATTTATTATTGATTATATAGGGTGGCAGTTAAGTGATAGAACTTAAGACTTCTTGTATAAACACATACTGAATTTTAGGATCTACTCCTATAATAACTTATTTTTTATAAGTAGTTTATAGTCAAGTGTGCTTTAGTGAAGAGTTATATTGTATGAGATGGTCTTGAAGACTCATTGAAGAGTTTTGTTAATCTGTTCTGCTCAGCTTTTCCTGTTTTCCCAAGCCACGATTTTTATATTAAACTTGCTTGAAGTCCTTGATTGGTACATTGACCCAGAACTCACTCTCAAAGGCTTTCTGGAAAAAAACAAAAAGTAAAGTTAATTATAATATCATAAAGATAAAGGTGATTTTTCTAAGGATCTTTCATATTTTGGGGGGACTGAACATTGAAAGCCTGAGCATTGAAAAACAATTGAAAAGATTATGTAAAGGTCCAAACAGCCCTTGGAAAACTGTCCTTGGCATTGTACCATTATTGGTTTATGTCCTGAACCTTTACATGGGTCACCTGATGGCGGGGTGGTCCAGCTCCTGAAAGCCGAGAACAGCAGTTGTTCTCAAGTTTTCCTTGAGTGGATTCAAAGAGGATTAAATCAGCTGTCAGAAGTTCTCTAACCTGAGACTTTGTGATCCAGCATCCATGGAAGGCTGGATTGTAGATCTGGCATGGATCAGAATGTTAAAGAGGGACATGGGCACATAGCTGTTTTCAGGTAGCAACTTTAAGGAGTCAATAAATTTTCATTGCTCTTGAGTATATATCAGTCAGTGGACTTAAAAAGAGAATCACCTTGTACTTACATGTAGATCGTACATGGAATGAAATAGTTCTGCAGCCAGCTAATTGTCATGCTGCCTGACATCTCCTACTTTCATCTAGTTCCCCTGCTGGGTTGGGTGATGGGTTCAAGGTGAAAATGTCTCCTTATGCAGATGACTTCAGGATAGAGCCTATCCACTGTCCCATTTTCTGGTGCCGTGCACAGAAGAGAAAGTTCCCAGTCTTCCTGTCCAGTTCATTGACCTTGAAGCTATCGTTAAAGTTAGTCAGCCCTGCCTTCCTGGAAATGTTCAGGCTTTTCTATTAAGATTTTAAGATGCAAGACATTTTTTTGTACCCCTATGATTTGGAACCCTTGTAGAGAGACTTAAAATATTTTATGAGGAAGGAACTGAGTCCAGTTAAAAATCTGTTAGGTAGGTTAGTGGGAAGGGAGTGTTGAGGTGGGGTGAGGAGGAATCATAATGATTTTGCATTGACTGTGTCCTGGGCAACTTTTACCTTAAGACATTTTATATCTTTGCATGTCTGTTCCTTCTGTTTGGAATGCCATTCCTGCTCTTCCCTGCCTTTTGAAGTCTCACTCCACTCAGCTCTTCCTCCATGGTGTCTACTGTGCTCTACTCAGTAGATGCTCTTTTTTTCTGTACTCATATTGCCTTACATGTGCTTTGTATTATAGCAGTGCTCAATACATCCTGTGTTCTGTGTCCCTGTGAGTGCAGCAGGAATGTTCCATTTGTCCCTGTCGTGGCCAGTACTTGGCATAGCACTGTGTACACAATAGCGGTTCAGCAAATGTTGCTGAGCTCTTAATTCTGAATGCTTTCCTTAGATCTTGACTGGTACGATCTCTTTCATTTTTCTGGTGCTATCTAAAGAAAGATAGCACACCCTATTGGCTCACTTTGAGGTAGGAACATTGCAGAGGCTAATTTAAGAGTGGAAACTTAGCTTTCTTAAATTATTCAAAACTAGGACACATGCCCAGTCTGCAATTTGAGGAGGCTAGCTAGGCCTTTCAGGAGTTTGAATTAGGAAATAGTGAAAGATCTGTTTAGGAATCAGAAAGTGTCTTGTCAGGAAGGAAGATATCCAGTGCTTAATTATAAATTATAATTCCTTAGGCCATCTATACTCGGACCTCTTTATGGAATCTAGATTAGGGTTTTTATCAGTACCAGATAGGGTCTGTAAAATACACCTTTTAGAGGACATTTGTGGTGATTTTCCATGACTGGAGAATTGGGAGAGAGTTAGTTTCCTTTGATATGCTGTGGCCTTACATATATGAGACTGAACCTAAGAGATGTTGCGGTCTCCTGGAAAGTTGCAACATCGATTCTCCTTCTGGTGCCACCTGTTTCTTCGAATCTGTTTTTCACATGAAGTACAATCATAGTGTAAAAATGACTTTTCAAATATCATACTAAGTGAGATAAGCCAAACCCAAAAAACCAAAGGCCAAATGTTTTCTCTGATACGCGGATGCTAATTCACAATGAGTGGGGGTGACAGGAAAGAATAGAGTTACTTTATATTAGGTAGAGGGGAGTGAAGGGAGGAGAAGGGGTATGAGGGATGGAATGATAGTGGAGTGAAACAGACATTATTACCTCATGTATATATATATGACTGCAAGACTGATGTGATCCTACAATATGTATAATCAGAAAATGAGATTATATTCCATTTATGTATGATCTATCAAAATGTATAAATGCATTCTACTGTCATGTACAACTAATTAGAACAAAAAAATTTGTTTTTAATTAAAAAAAAAAAAAAAGACTTCAGTGGGGCACAGTGGCTGTAATCCCAGTGGCTCTAGAGGCTGAGGTAGGAGGATCTTGAGTTTGAAGCCAGCCTCAGCAACAGTGAGGCACGAAGCAACTCACAGAGACCCTCTCTCAAAATAGGGCTAAGATGTGGCTCAGTGGTGGAGTACCCCTGAGTTCAATCCCTGGCACCCCCCCCCCAAAAAAAAAAAAAAAGACTTTTCACAGTAATTTGCAAAATTATACTTTTAGACAGGAGAATAATTGATACAATAATAATTGGTACTCTCCATTTATGTAGTTCCACAAAGATTTTTCCAAAAGTCAGCATTCAGGTTGTTCTTTTTGCCTGGTCTGTTTTAATTTTAGAAGTCAAAACTGTAGACTACATATCAGGGATTCCTGACTTCTTTGGAATTATATTACTTTTAAGAAACTGATTATCTGATTTGTCCGCCATCTTTCCTTACATCTATTTTATGACTATATGGAATTTTGTAAAATTACCTCCACAAAGTTTTCATTCCTTTTGAGAATTTTTGAAGGACAGGGAGAAATACTTCCATGTTGCAACATCTAGGGTTAGTAACCACAGGCTGTCTACACACCTCTTGGTAGCTTTCAGCACAGGCAGGGCAACTTGTCATCAGGAGAAGAATGCCAGGAGTTTGGAGTTTTCCATTGCCATTTGTCTGTCTTGATTTCTTAGGGTGTGTTTGAAGAAACTTATTGAGTGACTGGGTCAAATTTAACAAATGTTCTTTTAGGAAAATTTATGACATAGAGTTTTGTTTTAGTTTGTTCTGTTATTTCTCCTGAAGTATGTTGCAATCTCAAGAAGGCTTATGCTCTCCTCTCTGGCAGTGCCTGAGGTGAGAAGGATTGGGAGGTTGAGGCTGCCTCAGTGGTGAAACGGCACTGATAGTTGGTTGCTACTCACTTACTGGCACTTCCCACCATATACATTTTTCTGAATCTCCTGTCTTCCATTTTTGTTGTACTTTCTTGTGCTTCAATATTATTTAGGTTGGTTTAGCTCTACCAACTCTCATAGAGTAGCCCCAAAATGTGACATTTATAGAAATTTCCTTCTTGCTCAGTTAACATTGATAGGTAGGTTCACACATTGGTGGGCAGTTCTCTTTTCCAATGTCACCTGGAGACTCAGGCTATGGCAGTGTTGCTGTCTTCATGATGAGGCTCTGGAGGTCATTCTGGGCACCAGCTCATTGGAGAAGTGTGTGTAGGAGAGCTGCAAGTGGCACATGTCACTCCTGCACACACTTCTTTTGCTAAGACTCGATCACCGGGCCAAACCTAACTGTGAAGGAAGCTAAGAAATGTTGCCTGGTTAGGAGCCCAGGCATAAGAGAACATTATCTTAGTTTTAAGGCTACTGTTGCAAAATACCACAGATGGACAGCTTAAACAAAAGAGATTTATTTTCTCACAGTCTTTGGTGTCTCCTGGGGCTTCTCTTCGTGGTATGTTGCTGTGTTCTTTCCTCTCTGTGTGTGCATCCTTGGTGTCTCCTTTTGTATCTAATTTTCTCTTCTTTGAGGATACCAGTCAGGTTGGATTAGGGTGGGCCGTAATAGCCTCAGTTTAACTTAATCACATTCTTAAAGGCCCTGTCTCCAAATACAGCCATATTCTGAGGTGTACTGGGGGTTAGGCTTCACCACATGAATGGGGGCAGGGGTGGTGGTGTAATTCAGCCCAAAACAAACATCGATTTCCGTGCATAGCTAACAGTCTCTTTCCATTTATCCTCTTTGTTATTTTATCTGTTTATGTTTAATCCATTCTTGGGAACTCAGAGGAAAAAAGCATAGTTTTAGCCCCAAGTTAAATAGATTTAAATTCTGGTTCCATTACTTAACTGTTGATTTGTCTCTCTGAACATCAGAATCCTCATCTCTGAAATGGGGATAAAAATTTCTACTTTGAAGAGATGTTTTGAAGAATAGATGAAGGAAAAACCCAGTGTAGGGCCCATGGAACGTTAGCATAATACCTTTTTCACTGATGATGCCTTGTCTTGTGCATGACATTCAGGGCTAAGATGTTTATTGGCTTCTGTGATGAAAGTCCATACTTTTTCAAGGATTATGTGGAAACTTGGAGATGATGGGTCCCCTCCTGAGGTTACATACCAGCATGTATTAGGTGGCAGTTTGGCATTGAATTCCTTGGGGAGAAGCATGACTTAACTGCTTTTTATCTGAATTTTCTGAAGATACTCTTTTTTTTTTCTTTTTGTAGTAGGGATTGAACACAGGGATGCTGTACCACTGAGCTATATCCCCATCCTTTTTAGAATTTTGTTTTGAGACAGGGTCTCACTAAGTTCCCATGCTGGCCTTGTGATCCTCCTGGCTCTGCCTCCCAAATTACTGGGATTACAGGTGTGCTTCACTGCACCTGGCTTGAAGATAATCATTTTTTAAGGCACTTTTGCCAATTAACCTCATTGTTACCTAAATTGAAAGATATGGGAAGGGAAATAAATAATGCTCTATTTTTTAAAAAAGCCTTTTAATTATTTTATATTATCAGAACAATAAAATCGAAATTTGTACTACATATTCATTGCCTCAGTTTTGAAGGGATATTGGTAGCTAATGTACATCCATACAGTAAATATATGGAAGGAACACAAAGAATCTCATAGTTTCTATAAGAATATCATATTTCCTTATTTGAATGCCTTATTTGTGATGCCTTCTAAGTTTGGCAGATTATTTTCCTGTTCCTATATGTTATGAAGTCATGATGAAATTTTGATTCCTTTGGTTTTTATATAGATGAAATTTTGTAGCTGTGTGAGATCAGTTATTAAGATAATAATTGAAAAATTGTTATATACATGTTCCCTAATTGTGAGATAAAAGCTTGTTTATAGATTTCTTCTTTAAACAGATATTTAGAGACTTCCCCAATCTCTTAAAAGATGCTGTTGATGGAGTCATATTTTGTGAGTATAGTATTACATATAGAAACATCTTCAAGAATCCCATTTATAAAAGCCAACTATTTGCCAACCTAACATTCTCTTTGTTTCTGCAAAGAAATAATTGATTGTGCAGAAAAAGTTGTTCTCTGGTTCTAGGGGTAGAGCTCACATGTGAGGCACTTTGCTTAGCTATTTAGGCCTGGGTTGGAATCTCCTGGTGTTCATGAGCACATCTGTCCATAGCCTCTTTATAGTGATGGAGGTGGCACATCTGTACTTCACCCCACCTTGGAGCTGGCTGAATCAGAGATGTGCTAAATAATGGGTCTGTGGATCAGATGTTCAGATATTCAGTAATTTCTTGCCACACCCATTTATTTTTTTCTCATATGTACATGTTTGTGTAAAAAAATTATGTCTTTACCTATGACTTTTTTTTTAAAGCTCAAGATCCAATATTTTAAACTTCATCCAAGATCTTGAAATTTCATATGAACCATTGGTATAGATCAGTTATAGTGCCTTTGGCTACCAGAAGCAAAATTCCAACATGATCTGCTTCAAGAAGGCAGTTTTCTTGGTTCATGTTAACAGAAAAAAGTTCAATTGTGCATGTGGAGTAGTGTTTTTGGTCAGGAGAACTCTGGGTATGCTCATTTGTGCTCGTTCAGCTTTGTCCTACTCTTTGAGTTGACCTTGTCCTCAGTGGAATGTAGAAGGCAGCAGCAGCTTCAGGACTCCAGTTTGTTCCACACAATATCCAGGGGATGAGACAAGCTGCTCCTCATGGTCCCTTTTATCCCTTGTAAGAAGGCCAGAAATCTATTCAGAAGCCCTTAGCAAACTTTCTCTTGTTCTTAATTGAATTATGCGCCCATTTTTGCACCAATTCAAGTATGCAGAGCTATGAGGTTACACCTGGATCTCTGTGCCTGTCACCAGTAAGGTGATGTGGTTACCCTTAGGCCAGCCAATTTGCTGCTGAATTGGTTTCAGAGGCCACCTTTCCTGAAGCTCATGGACTGTGTGGAGGAAATGGAATCAGAGTGGGGACAAAAGGAGTAAATGGGTGTGGGTAGATACTAACAGTGTTGTTATAATGAAATTCTAAGCTATGTAAACACTGAAGTTCAGGTTGATTTTCTTTACCTGCTCAATTTTACATTTCATCAATATACAGTACGACACCACATTAAGAACTATCCTTGTCTAATACTTGTTCATGAGAAATCTATTTTGGTTTGGATAAATACATTCTATAATTTGTCTTGCTAATCTATTTGCTAATATGGAGTTAGGTATATCATGTTCAGTTAAAGCAGAGAATTTTTCTTGAGCCTCTGTCTAATTTGATGCTTCACAGGCCAGGAAGTGAAGAATTTCCCCATGATTACACGCCATTGAATAATTCCAGTAAATAATGCTAAATGCTCTTTGGAGTCATTATAAAATTTTGTGGTAAACCATTTCATCTTGGTGTCTTTTTGATCTTAATATTTTTAGTGGTTTCTTCTTAATATTTTTTTCATTTTAGTGTGATTGAAGTTGTCTGCCATGGCTTGATTCTTTTCCCAATAAGATAGAGTCTGAGAATTTATTGATTTCAGATGATCATGTTAGACCTGTTTTATTGAGAGAGGTATATTACAAATTTTTTTTCCAGTAAATTTTTAGTTTTTGGCATTTAGGTACATTACCCTTTTTGAACTTAGTGTTGTAGAGAAGTCAATGATATATTTTTTTGCTTCATAGCAATAAGTTGTTGAAGCTGTTTTTAGAAATTAGTAATTTTTCTAGCAATTCCACATTTTAATTCTTTTAAAATTATATCAGTATAAATTTGTTGAGAAATATGATTATGAAAATATACTATAAATTCAATAACATTTAATAGTGAATTTATTTGTGCATACATCAAGAAACAATGCACATTCGTGAAACCTTTAAAAAGTCTGGAGTTGGGGGCTGGGGAGATAGCTCAGTTGGTAGAGTGCTTGCCTTGTAAGCACAAGGCCCTGGGTTCGATCCCCAGCACCCCAAAAAAAAAAAATTCTGCAGTCAATTCGTGGTACACACTGAGGTTCCAGGAGGTCTTCCGGTATCCTGTAGTACTCCTGTTCACCCCAAATACTGACTGGCCAATTGGGAAAGTATGTAATTAAAAATTTCAGATAGGTGCTTTACGTACCCAGCATTTCTAGTAATGTTAACTGTTGACTAACCTTTGAATGCAACCTCTTTTAGCTAAGTTCATCCATGACCAAAAAAAAAAAAAAAATCAGACCTCAGTGTTATAAGTAAAAGTTTCCTTAGTCTACACATGGGAGTCACTACATAATTACAAATTGAGTCAATGAATGAATGACTACTTGAATGATGACTGTGAGTGCTTGATGTCCTGCCATTGTCTTGGCAAAAAGTATGGAAATAACTTCCAAATGGGAAGGAACTGAGTAACTTTACCAGAGGAACTTAATGTCCATGAACCAGAAAGGAGCAAGCAGTATTTCATAATGTTGGACATCATGTCACATCTTTCACCCAGTTTGATTGTGCCAGGAAATATTTTAAAATTTCTTTCTTAATTTTTTTTATCAAGTGATTTTTAAAAGAGGGGTAATGTTAGGAAATGTGATAGTCTTGGCCTTTTTGTATATTCTATCTTTTGCAGATAAATGATAAATTTAACAGAAATGAACTTCAACAGAGAAAATCCCAATGGTGCCTTCATAAAAGAAAATATCTTTCATCTGTGTTCTTTTATTAGCTCTTCTGCAGTTAAGTCTTAAAATACTTAATATGTGCATTTGTCTTTTATCCTTATTTGTAGGACCCTCACCAGACTCTATATTTGGAAGATTTTGCAGGAAACATTGGTTGTATTTTTCCCCTATGTTATACATTATAAACAATCTGTCCACACCTCCTGTTCTCCATCTTTGTGTGTATGTGTGTCTCTCTCTCTCTATATATATATATATATGTATATGTATATGTATATATATATATATATGCTTTATATATATATATGCATATATATATAATCTCTCTATGTGTGTGTGTATATATATACATATATATATATATATATATGCTTTTTATGTGGTTGTGCTGGGGATTAAACTTATTGTCCAGTGCAGGACAGGCAAGTGCTCTACCACAGAGCTACACCCCCAGCCCCTTTTATAAGTGTTTTGGTGTGCTCTTTGATAGACTATCCTAACTACACATTTAGGATTTTGCCATACTAGGGAGGGTAGGTGATTTTGCATGAAGCCTTTTCAGTTAGTGAGTAAAGATGTTTGGTCTGGTGCTTTTTCAAAGTTATTCTAATTCTCTTAGGACCAAATCTTAAACCACCTTCTCTAATTAAAGGAGAATGTGGTTGTGATTATGTGGAAATACTTTTTTATTAAAATGGTATGTGACTTTTGTTAGAGAGGCAATTAAGTACAAAATAGAAAATAGGAAATAAGAAATAACTAGAAAAAAGGAAATAAAGAATTTAAGTGATCCTTCTACTTAGTGAGAAATACTGTTCACATTTTACCATTTCCTTTCTGCATTTTTTTCAGTGTATTTTTATAATGTTAAGATCAAGGTGTACTATATCTTTTTCCTCATTTAGAATTGCAAACTTTTCATTTGCTGCCATATGATATATCATTAAGAACCCTTGTCAATGTATTTTGATGGTTTTGTAGAATTTTCTTATTGGAAATGTACTATATTTTATTTAATTTCCCCCCAATATTGGACTTTTAGTTTATTTCCAGTTTTTGCCAATTAAAAAAAATGTTCTTATAACATTTATTTCTGCCTAACTCATGTGTCTGCATTTTTACTTACTTTCCCAAGGATTAATTAGATGTTAAAAGAAGCATCACTGGATATCAATAATGTTTTTGGCCAGTTGATACACACTTTATAAGCTGATTTTTGAGACTGTGTAGTTCATAATGTCATCAGTAGATTTTCTAGTTGTTTTATCACAACATTAAACATTATGATTTTTAACTCTGCTAGTCTTAAAGGCCAAAAAAAGTAGTTTCTCACTTTTTATCTATATTTCTTTGATTTGACTGCAGTAGACCATATTTTTTTCATTTGTTTGTTCCCTTTTTTAAAAAATTGACCATTTATATTTATTGGTCATTCATCTATCAGGATTTTAGCATTTTGTTTTTATTTAAATTTCTGTGAGCTTTTTATTAGACTAATTTTTGTCATTTGATTTTTGAAGATTATAATATGTACATTTTTCAAATTTAAATCTATTGATGCTCTTCTTTGTAATTTTCCTCATTGCTTTAAATTTATGAAGTAGTTTCTGTATTCACTGATTAGAGAGGTTTTTTTTTGGGGGCGGGGGGGGTTGGTTCTTTTAGTTAATTATGACCTACCTAGTAAAAATATATTATGTTTGGGTAGATTCTTTTCCTCCAAATACCTAACTCATCAATTTATTCCATTTGTTCTTTCCATTTTGTGATGCCACATTTATCAGCTTTAACTTTTATCATATTAGGCTATTAGAGTAAGATAGCATTTTGAAATTGTCTTCTCAGTCTTCCTCTTGACCTATTCTTTTGAGGATTTGCTCATTTGGAATTTTTATTTACTACCCTGCTTCTCTTTTGGCTCTCTTTTTTCCCCTTCTGTTTTTAATTTTCATTTCTGCACTTTTTCCAGAATTAAAAAAAATTGCTTCATATGTGAGTGCTTACGCACAGCTGCACTGTTAGATTTATCACTGTATTCCCTGTAGCCCATATTAAGATTTCTTAATTTTAAAATTAGAACATTTGAGAGATAAGGAAGAGTACAGAGAAAAAAATAAGTTAGTCTCTTCACTCAAATATACCATGATATTGTTAAATGCTATTTGACAGAATTTACCATAGTCTATCTATATAGTATATGGAATACACACACACAAAACACTGAAATATACATGGGTATAAGCATATACCACTTTGTTATGTGTTTTTTACTTATCATAATTACATATCTTTAAATATTCCTTTCCAACTGAAGTAGATTTTTAAATTATTCTGGTGATCCCCACCAGTCTTTACGCTAAATAATCACTCAGCATGAAAGAGTATGCTGTTGTTTCAAAAGTGATTGAGTTTTGGAGAAATAATATGGACAGAACTACCTGTTATCTCTAAGATGCACATATGTGTATGTTTTTTAAGACTGTGTCAGCTATTGCACAGTTGTTTTGAGCAGGTTTAATAAGTAAAATCAGAGAAGACAAATAGATTATGTATTTTGTGTTTTTGAGGGATTCTATCTAAATGGTTTGGCCACTTGATGTCTTGCAAAGTGGTAGCATTGCAGTCCAGGGACTAATCTTGGCTATTGGTGTCTCAGACAGGAAGAAGGAATCCAGAATTTCTAGGGCAGGAGAAATTAGATGCCAAGAATTTGTGAGATTGGTAGCCTCAAACTCTGTTCAGTCAAGTCAGAGGGGTAGACCTGAATTCAAAGGGTCATTTTAGGAATAAAGGGTGAGGGTACAAGTAAGATGGGAGAAAAATCTCTAACAAACAGGAGATTGGAGAGTAGAGAAGAGGCTCTGGATGAGAGTGTGGGGATGGTAATGACAGCACATATCTGGAGAGTACAGGTGAGCACTTTAGGTTGACTTCATTGTGAGGATGCTGCTACTGGATGATTGGTGCTATCTTTCAGTGGAGAGCTGAGCAGCATGACCTTTATTATGGGAAGAGCCCTTGGTGTATGTGGTTTGCATCCTGAAATTCTCATGGTTGAGTACAATTTAGTCAACATTTAAGGATGCTTTGCTAGACTATGTGGGGAGGTAGGGGGAAGGAATACTTTCAGGGAATTTTGAGAAGTTATGAAACTACCAGAACTTCAGGGCATTGTCTTTTGGGAAAAATGTCTCTTGATTCTTGTATCTGTGGATACTCAGAAGAGAAAAATCATGTGACAGCCAGCCGAGTGTGGCTGGGGTTAAAGGTCCAATGGCGGTAATGAGAGGGCACACTAGAAGAGGATCTCAGCCCAGGAAGGAAGGCCTTCTAAGGAGAGTCTCAGGATTTGAACTTGATCACAGTGTGAAGTTTGTAGCAGAAAGGAGGTACCACATAAACACTTGTATCTTCACAGACTTTTTTCACATGTGCTATGAATGAGTGTTATTTTTCTTTTTGAATCATAAGTATACCAGTCAAGTGGATTGAAAATTAGATGATTGTAACACAAATTTTAATTGATTCTACTTATAAAATCAACAAAGATTTTCTAAAAGCCTACAAGTAGAATTGAAAACTTTCAAAAAAAGAGGTGAAGATAATTAGGCTATTAATACTTCCATCTCACCATCTTACAAGTTTATTTCCTTTTTCTTTTGGTTTAGGGATTTGTTTTATTTTATGAAGTGTGAATATGCTAATATGCTGGCAGCATGAGCTTGAAAAATCCTAATGTTTAAGAATTTATTTTCTTAAAAATAAATAGTGACCTTCTTAAAAATACACTGTGAATGTGCACCATGAAAACAGGTACTACTTCTGTTAATCCACCTCTGTGTTCCCAGCACCAGGCATAGACGGGGCTTGACTCTCCCCAGGCGTGAAATCAGTAGTTGTTGGGTGGGAGTAAACATGTATGAGTGATCTCTTAAACTTTGAAATTGCAGTATTTCATTGTTTTGATTTCAGGGCACTTTCTGGTCTCTCCTAGAATTTATCCTTGTTAAATTATGGTAGATTAATACAATGTGTTGGGAAATCTGGTGATATTTGTTAAGATGTGTGGAAATATTCTATTTCATAGTTTATAAAGTAGTACCAACTATACTCTTGACATTTGTGACTTTTATGGATTGCTTAATTTGGCTGAACATAGTTTCTGTAATGGCTTATTATTATGCTTTTTTTAAAAAAAGCCAATTGTTTCTCTCTGGGTATATAAGCCAGTTGGGAAGATTGGCTTATTATATTATATTATGGGCTTATTATATTGGTATATAATTCAGTTGGTTGAGATTTCCATGCTGAGCAGGTGGCAAGACTCACTCACTACATTTTGTAGTATTAGTGGTTTGACTCACTCACCAGCTGAATGGCTCCGTCCTATACACTGACCTTACAGCCCACATTCATATTTTTTCTTGAAGAGAATGATCTATCTCACCTGTTATCTATGGTTTTTGGGACTATCTTGGAAAGAGTTAAAATTGCAGATGTTAAATTCCTGAGTGTTGAGAGATTCCTTAATAATTAGAATACAAAGCCTTTTGGGGTGATAATTTGTACTGTTTTCTTTAATTTTATTAGGTAAAAAAGCTCCTGTTTTATTTAGTAAAGAAATGATCGAGTCAATGAAGGAAGGTTCAGTTGTTGTGGATCTAGCTGCAGAGGCTGGTGGAAACTTTGAAACCACAAAGCCAGGAGAACTTTATATTCATAAGGTATAGCAAAAAAGCATTTTCCTGCCCGTGAATGAATGCTGCTATCTTTACTAATTTGTGAGGGTTTGTCTTTTTTTACAGTGCTGGGAATAGAACCCATGACCTTGCACATGCTGGGGAGGTGCTCTGTCACTGAGCTACATCCTAGTTTCCTCTGAGGGGGATGTTTATTCCTTTAAATGTTTGGAAAAATTGAGGCCCGAAACTTTGTAAAATTAAAAAGAGGTGCAGTTAAAGCTCCTTTTGAAATTTGTACTTAATGTTTGAGAAAACGTATGTGTATGTACAAAAGATATATAGTTTTTAAACTTAGTATTGACTGTGAGTGAGAATTGTTCTTGAAGGGCTGTGAGCTTAAGGTAATATATCTCTTTGACTGTATGCTTTTTCGTTTAGGGAGTCACTCATATAGGCTACACAGACCTTCCCAGCCGAATGGCCACTCAGGCC
Source organism: Sciurus carolinensis (assembly GCF_902686445.1). Classification (NCBI taxonomy): domain Eukaryota; kingdom Metazoa; phylum Chordata; class Mammalia; order Rodentia; family Sciuridae; genus Sciurus; species Sciurus carolinensis. The sequence continues at coordinate 37,633,448 of NC_062218.1, forward strand.
AGCACTCTGTATTCTAACAACATCACCAAGCTCCTGAAGGCCATCAGCCCTGACAAAGATAATTTTTATTTTGAAGTGAAAGATGACTTTGACTTTGGTACAATGGGTCATGTCATTCGAGGAACTGTAGTGATGAAGGTAAGTAAAGAGATTTCTTCCTGTGGGCTTTTTTTTTTTTTTTTTTTTAAGTTTTTATTTTGTAGTATTAGTGGTTGCATCCAGGGGCTGTACCACTGAGCTGCATTCCAGCCCTTATTATTATTTTATTTTGAGTCAGAGTCTTTCCAAGTTGCCAGGCTGGCATTGAACTTGGCAATTCTCTTGCCTCAGGCTCCCTAGTCACTGACATTACAGATGTGCACCACCACTCCTGGCCCTTCTTGTGTTTTTTTAATGTAAATTCATTTTAGAACTTTTGTTCAGGCAAGAATCATATTTTCAAATATAGTTATATTCTAGTGAAATACTGACACACCAGGTTTATAAAATAAACAATAAAATTGTTTAAAAATGAAGAAAGATTTAAAGAAAAATATTTCAAAGACTCATATACAGAACTCACTGAAAATATTCTTTGCATTTGAAAATCAGAAACAAACAAATTGAATAAAATAATAATTAAATGTTCTCCTCACCAGCCTGCTTTTTTGGGTTTGATCTGTATTTCTATGTATGTTCTAGACACAAATTATAGATTATACATTAAATATTTGTGTATGCATGTTATAAATTATGTGAATTTATAATATATTAAATTATATATAGACTAGTTTTTTTAAATAGTAGGCTATCTTTTGTAAGTGATGTTTGAAATATCGGTTTGACTTTTTAAAATAATGCTATTTTCTAATCTCTGTTAGGATGGTGAAGTGATTTTCCCTGCTCCAACACCAAAAAATATTCCTCAAGGTGCCCCAGTGAAACAGAAGACAGTGGCCGAGCTAGAAGCTGAAAAAGCAGCTACTGTTACACCGTTCAGGAGGACCATGGCCACAGCTTCTGCCTACACAGCAGGTGAGGATACTGGCTACCAGGACCGAGACCTGATTGTGTTCATTTTATATGTAATGTCTTAATTGTCACACTCGGTAAATGCAGTGGTGTTGTTCTTCTTTGGATTCCATTTGTAATTGGGCCCAATAGACTTGACTTTTTATCGACATGTTGCTTGTCCCACCTCTCTGGGACTGATCAGCCATTCCAGAAAGACAAGCTGTATGCTGAATCCTGGAAAGCAGCCATGTGAAATAACACCCAGGCTATGAACACATTTCCTTTTATAGAAAATATTTTAAATGTAGTCATTGATATTTCTATCTACATTGACTATGTCGAGTAGTGATGATATCAGATTGTGCTGGTGTTAAGTATGTGTAAATGGAGGTGAATGTAGGTGTTTTGTGCTTTTGTAAAACACCTGCTATGATTATCTGAGTAGTTGGGTAAGACTGGGGAACCAAATGTTTGCCTTAAAGAATAAACACTGCAATTATATAGCCCTTGGATATTTGACTAACAGTCTAAGTTACTCACCTAGTAAAAATTCACCATTTTGATTTTGATCTCTTTGTTTACAGTTTAACATAAGTTTTTTTGTTTTTAAATTCATCTTTTTGAAAACCTGAAAGAATTATTGTAAAATAGTAACAAATATTCATTATGACTATGCATTGTTAGAAACTGAAATCTGGGTATTTGACTTAAAATTGGTTTCTCTTTCACAGAACAAATTAAAAATGTTTAGATCTATTTAGAGCCAAAATAAAAATAAAAGCAAACTATAAAGAACTAAGGACCAGCACCAGGCACACAGGATTCTTGTAACCTCAGCATTATCCAAATTCCCATATGAGCCCAGATGTTCTAAAGCTAAGTGTGTAACTCTCCTTGAATAAAGAGCTCTGTTCAGCAAAATGAGGGGAAAGCTTCTGGTGGTGAACATTGAGAGTAGATAGGGCAGTGTCCCTACTTGCACTCACTTGTCAAAAAAAAAAAAAGAAAGAAACTAGATTATTGTATCATACATGGAGTGTTTTCTGAGTAGGATTGTAAATTTCCATTTATCTTTGAGATTCCTAAGTAAATGATAGGAAGGCACATGGAATTTTACTTTTCTAGGTTTCGGTTATATTTATTGAGTCAAAGTATATTGCTTTTTGCTAGATTATTAAATGTTTGATCTTTGTGTGTCTCTTTGATGCCCCAAACAAAAGACTATGGATTATGATAATTCAGTCTCTCCTGACTAATGTGGTTATAAGAATTATCATTTAGTGAGTGCTAGGGATTGTGCTAAATATTTCATGTGCCTTAGCTAATTTTATTCCTTACAAAAATTCAGTAAGGTGGGCATATTATTATATTCTTTTGCAGATGAAGACAGGGTTACTAATTTTATGAATGAAGACACCAAAGCACAGAGAACTTAGGCCACTTGCTTTAGATCACACAGCTGGAGAACAGCAGAATGAGGATTTGAACCAGGCAGTCTGACTTAAGAAAACGTATGATTAACTACAACCCTAAACAACTCTCTGATTTTTAACTGGAAGGCCAAACATTTTATCTGACTTTCTTCCAGATGGTTAACCGGCCATGCATTAGAACCCTGGAAATATTGTATGTGGTTAGAAAAACATAAACCTTCAGTCTTATTGAATGACTTAAAGTAAAATTAATGTCAATTTGTAGATGTTCCAGCTATGCCGCTTAGACCCTAATAGCAAAGAAGAGAGGTTCCTTATTCAGGATAGTTAAATTCCAGCTCCCTGGGAATGGACTGTTGTTCTGTTTTCATTGACCACTAGGTAACCCTTTCTCCTGCTGCAGAGCAGCAATCCACATGTTTGCTATTAAGGAAGGTGCTAATTAAAGATGTATGTTCAGAGCTGACTGTTTGTATTCTGCACATTCTTAATTTAATTTGTATTTTTTTCCTTTTCTTTGTAAAATCCTGTTTGCTGACTTGGTGTTGAGGCTGGAGCTGACTGCCCAGGCCAGCAGTCCAGTCCAGATTCGGGAGCAATTGCAAAACTTCTGTCCCGGGTGGGTGGAAGCCATATGTTTTGGGGAGGTGCTGGAGTGAATGAAATCCTTCCTACTCTTTTAAAACCTCTCTTCCTCGGCCAAATCTGAGAGTGACATAAAATTGGCCTCATAAAAGTCCTGTCTTATAAAGGTTATGTCTTGCCCAAGTAGAAAATGCTTTGTAGCTCTTCTGTAGGCCCATAATTCTGGAATAAAAATGTTTGTATAAATACATGTGGCATTGTCAATGAAAGTTGAAACAGGGAAGAGGACAAAGCTTTGCAAAGGAAAATGTGCAAATTGTTATTAAGGTGACTCATAAATACTACTAGATCTTTACAATTTATTTGGGGGAAGGAGTGGTCAGAAAGTTGGGTTTTGTCCATAATATCTTCCTCTCTCCCCTACTTCTCAGTTGCCAAATACCTAGAAAATCTGCTCATTATTGGCAAGGGAGTGGAATTTAAGACACTGACTCTTCACGTGTTTCTGTGTGTGGAGGTGTGTGTGTGCTTTTAATCTTACTAAGATCATGGGAAGTCATCTCACATTCTTTACTTTCTTTCTGTAGGTCTCACTGGGATGCTGGGTTTGGGCCTTGTGGCTCCCAATCTAGCCTTTTCTCAGATGGTGACTACTTTTGGCTTGGCTGGCATCGTGGGGTACCACACTGTCTGGGGGGTAACCCCTGCTCTCCACTCACCACTGATGTCTGTGACTAATGCAATCTCAGGTTTGTTCTTCATGTGTTTGCTTCATCTTAGGTTTTCAAAGTCTTCTTAGTTCGAGTAGTACTTTCCATGAGATTTATAAAGTCTGTGTTTTCAAATTGTTTCACTTGGTATCAGAGGTGGTTGTTAAGGTGACTCACAACTCCCAAAGGGTAGGGGGTTGTAAAGTAAAAGGTCATAGAGCATCAGCCCTTGGGCTGCTTCCATTTCAAGCAGTGCAGGTCCAGTATTTCTTTCAATTATGATTTCCTTTAAGGAAAGGGTTCCATTGATGAAATGTGAAAATCAGTGTTTTACAGAATCAGTTGCCATATCCTGTGGGGGCTCTTCTAGAGTCAACCTGACATTCAACCTAGCAGGGTACAATAAGTCACGCATGGTATCTGTTCACAGTGAAGCACAGGAGGCAGGAACCAGCTTGTTGAGAGAGCATCAAGCATTTCTTCACTCTGTTCCAAGCTGCCGTCCGTGTAGCTGCCCAGGAACTGTTCTTTGATCCCCAGTGATGGCTCAGACATAAGGAAATGATACCCACACTGGACAGGCAACAGGGCCCTTGGTCATTTCTTTTTTCTTTTCTGGTGGTGCTGTGGATCAAACCCAGGGCCTCACATATACCAGGCAAGCGCCCTCCCACTACATTCCCAGTCCTTCATGGTCATTTATAACATTGCCAGGATTTCTGCAGAGAGCATGTCCAGTTTTAAGAGTTTACTCAGGAAAGCCCAAAACTTTGGCATCCCCATCTGATATTTATAGTTCATAATTAGTCCTCCATTCTGGATGCAAGGTATCTACTTGTGGACTCTTCCCCATAAGCAATGTTTTCTGGTAGAATCACTGCTTTATATCAGTCAGGGGACAGAGCAAAAAAAGTTAAAGGAAGGTCAGATTCTAATGCAAAAGGAGGAAAGGTTTTGCTAACATTTTACCCATGATAGCACTTTGAGTGAGAAAGGTGTGGAGGTGTGTTGTCAACAGTCCTCATCAGGAAAATTGTTCATATCTGAATGGAGGCACAGGGAGGCTGCTAGGTGTTTGGTAGTGAGAACTTTGAATCTGTGTATGACAGGTCCCTCAGCTGGGACATTTGATTTGGAGGTATTATTATAATTATTACATGGATGTTTTCTTTCTAGGTTTGACAGCAGTTGGTGGGTTGGCGCTGATGGGGGGACATTTGTATCCTTCCACAACTTCTCAGGGTCTTGCTGCTCTTGCTACATTCATCTCCTCAGTCAACATTGCAGGTATGATGATGAAAGAACCCAGAGTACTATTTTTTTTTCTTCTTTTTGGTACCAGGGATTGAACCCAGTGGTGCTTAACCACATCCTCAGCCCTTTTCTGTTTATTTATTTTTTTGAGAAAGGTCCTTGCCAAGTTGCTGAGGCTGGCCTTGAACTTTTGATCCTCCCTTCTCAGCCTCCTGAGTTGCTGGGATTATGGCAGTGTGCCACTGTGCTCAGCTCAGAGTACTATTTTAATGGAGATATAGGATGCAAATTCAAATCAGAATAAAGTGGACTTTCTGATTTTAAGAAACTAACTGTACCATGAAAGAATACTTCACTCAGACTATAAATGTTCTTTGTGAAGGAAACTTAATTATTTTGTCCATTTGTAATTGTTAAAAACTCTGTTGATAAAAGAATGACTCTCCCCACTTCCCAAAACAAACAAAATGATGTCTTGCTACAAGTTAACTGGAAAATTATTGAATGCATAGTTTTGGATTACATTGACTCAGTGCTATCACCATAACATCTATAAAAGTGTAATTTTATGTAACATTTTAGTCTTTTTGCATTACCACAGCCAGTGTTTGGTCCTAAAAACTGAAAGTTAAACATGTGATTCATGTATGAATCTCATTTGGTGCTATTTTGAAACTGAAATTCTTTTTTTCAAAAAATACTTTGTTTTAGTTGTAGGTGAATATCATACCTTTTTTTAAAAAAATTTTTATGTGGTGCTAAGGATCAAACCTAGGGCCTTACACAAGCTAGGTGAGTGCTTTACCACTGAGCCACAACCCCAGCCCTAAAATTCTTTAATGTGTCCAAGAAACCTAGTGCCTGTCCATATGGTATTTTTTCTTTATCTTTTATTACAGTTTAACAAATGAAATAGCCTAATATTAAGAAAAAAAAAATACTTACCATTGATCTTTTGCATTTCCAAGCTTTTTGAAGGGCTGTTTGCTTTTAGTCATGCAGAAATAGTTGGTTTTGCATTTCGATAGTAAGTTTTCTTCCTGAATATACATAAACATATGTATGTTTTTTTTCTCTTTTTCCAAGCTAATGAAATTGGCTCGAATAGTAGAATGACTTTTATTTTTGACATTCTAAAATGTTACTTAAAATTATATGTATACATAGGTGAAAAAATATGTTTAAACAGAAAAATTTTAACACTGAAAAACATCTGCTCAATGGGATACCTCTTTTTGTTTCGTCTTCCCTTTCTTTTGATAAGGTGGCTTTCTGGTGACTCAGAGAATGCTGGACATGTTCAAGCGTCCCACGGATCCCCCAGAATATAATTACCTGTATCTGCTTCCTGCTGGCACCTTTGTGGGTGGATATTTAGCTGCCCTTTATAGTGGCTATAACATTGAACAAGTAAGAGGCCTTTTGAATGCTTGCATTTTTACTACTCTGTTTTCTTCTTTATTAGATTTAACATCATTATTACCAAAATTCAAACTCAAGAAAATACAACTCTGCTAAGCAAGTACAGTAATCACCATTCCTTAAGTATCAGAACTCTGGATTCTTCAGATAGATTTCCCTGCTAACATGGGTTTACCTGTCTTTTCCTAAAATTTTCAAATGAAAAAGAAGTTGAGAAGGTATTAGTACCTTCTTTATGTACCTGACTGGGTTGTTGTAAGATTACAATGAAATAATCAGTGATTAATTTGAAAAATTTTTGTTATTAAGATTTTGTTATTTATTTGTATTAAGAACTTTTAGTCCATTTCTTTCTTTTTTTTTTTTTTTTTTGACACTTTATCACTGAACTGTATCCCCAACCCTTTTTACTTTATATTTTGAGATAGGGTCTTGCTAAGTTGCTCAGGACCTTGCTAAACTTTTCCTGTGTTCTTTCTTCTTCTATAAATGCTGTAAATCATGTTGTTACCAAGAAATGTCATGCCAATTGAGTTTTAAAAAAGAAAATTTAAAAATTAATGTTGAATAGTAAAAGAGAAATAATCAAGTTGAACTTTGAAAGTTCCCAGTCAAAATATAATAAATATAATAGAGCCTTAACTTTGATCTGAACTATTTTCCATTTCTTTTCAATGACTGTCACTGATTGCAACTTCTGTGACAGAAAAATCACGTCTCTCCTGGCTTCTTCTGTATTTCTAATTTGCAGTAGTTGTTGAATTAACAAAATATTTTTTAAGAAGTCAGGGAGATCAATGAATCAGGGAGATCCAAGTCTGAATTCCAGATTCGCCCTTATTATTTGACCTTGAAGAAACCATGTAATCTTTTTAAGCTTAGATTTTCTCTTTTGTAAATTAAAGATAATAATTGTTTCTTCATGTCTGCCTCATGAAACTAAGTCCTCAGTGTAAGTAAAGTCTCTGCACAGTTCTTGGCACTTACAACATCAGGGGTTGGCTCCTTTGTAGCATCTGGTCAGGTTTAGTATTTTCACATCCAACAATAACTCCATTAAATTTATCTACCTTTATATGTATTTGTGTATGACATGAAACCCAGAAGAAACCAATTTATATAATGCTATAATTGCAAATACAACCTAAAGTATTTAATGTGCTAATATTCCTAACAGGAAAACATACTAAAATATGAAAAGAGCTCAGATTTATTCCTTTGTTATCTGAAGTTAATTTGTCCTTAGAGAATCATGCTTCCACCAGAGAGGTCTTCTCTAAGCTAATAGACTGAAGGTTTTAATAATCTCTCTCTCTCCCCTTTCCTTTGAAAAGATCATGTACCTAGGCTCGGGTTTGTGCTGTGTTGGTGCTCTGGCTGGCCTTTCTACCCAGGGAACAGCTCGTCTTGGCAATGCATTGGGTATGATTGGGGTTGCTGGAGGCCTGGCAGCCACACTTGGAGGCTTAAAACCGGACCCAGAATTATTAGCTCAGATGTCTGGAGCGATGGCTTTGGGTGGTACCATTGGTAAGCACTTTTAAGCTTCGGCCTTCATGGACACTCTTGTCCTTCAAATATTTGAAGGTATTCAGCTCAGGGATTTTAGTGTGCCATTCTGTATTGCTTAACGATGGGAATGCCTTTTGAGGAATACATCATTTCCTTGCGGTACAAACATCATTAGAGTGCACTTACACAAATATTAGCCGCCTGTATACCTGGGCAGTATATAATATGTAGGCTATTGCTTCTAGTCTACAAGTCTGTACAGTATGTTACTATACTGAATAGGTTTGCAATTGTAATACAATGGTAGGTATTTGTGTATCTAAATATAGAAAAGATACAGTACAAATACTGAGCAATTGGAATTTTTCATCTTTATTATAACCTATAGGAGCAATGTCTTATTTTTATTGAAGTGTCATTATATGGAGCATTCATGGATGTACTTTGTTAGAGTAAGTCCTTTTATTAGCAACCTGATTTTTGAATATGTATTTCTGTTTGAGGCCCATATTGATGAAGGAATTAATTGCCTTAATGGAAATTGCCTCAGTAAATATTATCATTTATTCCAGTTGGTATAATTCTCATTAAAATGCCAGTAGTGAGTACGTATGACAACTGGGTCAAAAGAGATGACAAAAATATGAATGTGCTCAGTACTTTTTTTCTTTACTCTGTCTAGTTGGCTGATAGTAGAATAGGGTGCTGGAATACTTATGTTTGTACTATATATAGGCACATCTTTTGGTTTGCTCTTAAATAACAGTAGAAAATTCTGCTTCTTAGACCTGTTAAAAACTTGAAAATTACATGTGTGGGCAAAGAAACCATTGTTAATCATGTTTAGTTGTGTATTGGACTATTGTTAAATATTCAGGAATTTTGCAAGTTAGTTTTTAAACACAGCCACTATTAAAACCTAAATTACATAAATTTAAAGTGAAATATATTAGATGCAGAGGTAACAATACTAAAAACATACTTTTGTAACTAACATACTCGACTTTATCAACCATGCTCTTGGGATTATTTATGTCTATTACATGTGTATAACAGAAATACTGTGAGGTAGTAGACTATTGTACATTTATTCTAAGTCCCACATGCAGTGCCATCACATTGGCAGGTAGAAATTATGGTTGGTAGAGGTATTTATTGAAGTAAACACATGCTACACATCTGGGCTTGATTTATTATTTTATTTTTTGTTCAGACCTAAGAAAGCAATGGAAATATTCATAGGAAAGTTTAAGCTTAAAATATGTTGTGACAATAGCCCTTGCATTGTAAGTAGCACAAAAAATTGAACCATCTTGCAGTGTTTGAAAACTATTGTCAGATTCAGCAAGGAAGTCCCTTGCCAAATTGGCAAATGAGTCAAGTTCTCACGTATGTCTTGCACGTACATGCCACGAGCATACAGTGTTGTACTTTCATCCTACTTGTTAATGTAAACAAAAATATTAGCCAGTGTTTCAGTAGGAAGTATGCCCATTCATCAGTTGCAAATACAAGGTTGGCTGCAGGTACGAGAATTTAGCAAAAATCAACAAAAGCAGCCTTTGAAAGCCACTTATCTATGTGGAAGTTGGAATCAAGAGTATTGTGTATTTAATTCTCATTTGAGAGTTGTGTGCTATATACCTTTAAAAATTTTTTTTTAGTTGTCAATGGACCTTTATTTTATTTATTTACATGTGGTGCCGAGAATCAAACCCAGTGCCTCACACATCCTAGGCAAGTGCTCTACTACTGAGCTACAACCCCAGCCCCATACTCTATACCTTTGTATCAGTAAAAACTCATGTATTTATTTGCTCATGTACACCGCTACCCCCACCCCTGGTGAATTGGTTGTTAAATATTTACCAGTGCGATGTTAGCTTTAAGCTTTCTTTTATACTTCCTTAGGGAAACTTTTTAAGTTCTTGACAATCTGTAAAAAACACTTGAAGGAAAAAAACCTGTGCTTATGTCAGGAAATCCCGTAGACATGATCTTAGCAAATATTTTGAGCATCACTTCTTCAGTTTACCTACCTAGAGCTATGAAATTCCTTCAGTCTCTTCTTTTGGGCATTCTCTGCCCAGAATCTTGCAGTTCTTTACTTTTGGATTTGGCTGCCACCCACCTACCTGAAAACCTGTTCCTGCCACTACACCCCCAAAGGAATATGCCCTGCCCCCATATTCCAGCTGTTTCTTACTGCATGGGAGCAAGCACTGCCTATATAGAAGAGGCCTGGAGTAATCATTTAGTGGGGAGAATTTTAGGAGACCTAACTGGCATAATCTCAAGAAACTTTTATCGAAGAGGCAGGCGTTGATGCTATGTTTGTGTTGTTTGAAGTTGGGCCTTGGTTAGATGTTTGGAGGAAACCTGGTATTTGAAAGAGTACACATGTAAAACAATGTCTGTACCTTCTGTAGAGTCCCTGTAGAGAATATTTAGTCCATATTAGTGACTAGGTAATACTTTTTGGTGAAAGTGATGGAAACCTTTACGTTTGATCTTTGATGTGGTTACATCTCAAAGGCTGTCAAGTTGTAATTTCTCTTTGATCTTCATTTCCCACCAGGATTGACAATTGCCAAACGCATCCAGATTTCCGATTTACCTCAGTTAGTTGCTGCTTTCCACAGTTTAGTGGGCTTGGCAGCAGTGCTGACTTGCATAGCTGAGTATGTCGTGGAGTACCCACATTTTGCTATGGACGCAACAGCAAATCTCACCAAGATTGTGGCCTACCTTGGCACTTACATCGGCGGCGTCACCTTTAGCGGGTCACTTGTTGCCTATGGGAAATTACAGGGTAAGCAATTCAGTATAATGTGGAAGTAAATATCCACCGTTTAGGGTATGGTGAGTCCATTTACTTTCCGAAATCACCTTCACTGCAGAAACTGTTGGGTGAAGAGTCTTGGATAGCACTTGGAAAGATATAAGAGATTTATTTCCCCCCATAAAGATGACTCCCTTTTATTAATTCTTACAAATATCAAAGCTTTGGAATTATTTCTTCTGCAGATAGCTAGTGGAGGAAATTAGTGCACAGAAATTTGTGCAGAGAGACTAGTTGACATTTGATAACACGTATGAACAAAATAATAGCTTCGTGATCTTTGGTTAGAGATGTCTGTCTACATGGAGTTCACACAAATGGACTTTATATATTTCCCAGAATAGGAGAACAACTTCTTGTGTAAGTTCATGTGATTGGTAAGCAGTACTCATTCTGAAAACAGATACATATTTTAGGCTGTAGCTCAGCAACTGCTACTGCTGTACTGCATCATGGAATTGGAAGTGGTGGAAAAAAATCCAGGGAGGCTGTTTTCAGAAAAAAAATGAGTCTCTAGGGAAACTAGTTTGTGATTTAAAAATCAGGTTTGCCTCTCAGTAATTAAGTCATTAAGTAGGACACTTTCATGAAACTTAAAAAAATCATGAAAGAACTTCAAACCTAAAACATTCTTTAGAAACAACTAACAAAGGTCCTTTTCCCTTGGGCTGAGTTGATAGAATCAGAAATGCTAATGTACTAGACTGTATTGAAGTTTTAAATAAATAAAACCACACTTAACAACTTCTGTGTTGGTCATACGGGAAAAAAATCACTTTTTAAGATTTCATGACAAAGAGTAAAGAAATTATGTGATCAAAGTAGGGAAAAGAACAGTTAAGTTGAACCATACTTTTCTTGTCTCCGTTAGGGTTTGCTCCATGTAATAATTTTAATATGCTTTGGGTCTTGTATCTGGTGATATAAAGTGATATTTCAGATACCATGTCATTCTAATATTAAATTTTGGTAGTTTGGGGTTAAGTGACATGCACCTGAGTGCTTGTGTGGAAGGGGTTTCTTACAACACATTTGAGATTTTAATACCATGTTCTTTGGTCTAGGTATCCTGAAATCAGCCCCTCTCCTCCTACCTGGAAGGCACTTACTCAACGCAGGCTTGCTGGCGGCTAGTGCTGGTGGAATAATCCCATTTATGGTTGACCCCAGTTTTACCACTGGCATTACCTGTCTGGGCTCCGTGTCAGCTCTCTCTGCTATCATGGTAAGAAGTTGGAGATGAACAAGCACATACTTTCAACTTAATTGTTCATTTAGAAGTTGTCACATGTGACAACTTGCTCTGGAATCTCATTGGATCTATGTGTTGGTGAATAGGAGTTTTAAAAAGTTGAGGGTTTTAGTTTGTTTATTGGGTGTTCCCTGTATGACAAGTCCTACAAAACAGTGCTTTGAGGTTTACACAATTAGTCTGCTTGTTAGTTGCTCTCACATTCATTGGAAGGTAGGACACTAAATTAAATAATCGCATAAAAGAAAATTCAGTTAATAAGCCCTGGGTGCTTAGGGGGTTCAACCTTTCATAACAGGTTTGGACTTCTTTTCCTCCCTGCCGCCTTTTGCATTTAGTCTATTAAGATGTAGACTATTTTTTGTTTATATTTCTCTCTTTGACATTTTTTTTTTTTTTGGGTGCTGGGGATTGAACCCAGGGCTTTCAAGGAAGGCACTCTACTGACCGAGCTATCTCCCCAGCTCCTCTTTGACATTTTTATTGTATCAGTATTTGATGATAGTACATGCAATTCTGTGATTCTCATTGATTGCCTCATGTTCCTCTAATTTGGTGTATATCTTGTAGACAGGGTTTATATTTAAAATTTTTTTTTAGGGGGTGGTACCGGGGATTGAACTCAACCACTGAGCCACATTCCCAGCTCTATTTTATATTTTATTTAGAGGCAGGGTCTCACTGTTGCTTAGTGCCTCGATTTTGCTGAATCTGACTTTGAACTTTCGATCCTCCTGCCTCAGCCTCCCAAGCCTCTAGATTACAGGCGAGGTGTGTACCACCTTGCCCACCTATTTTAAGGTTTTTAAAAAACTAGCTACTGTGCCTAGCTCAAAGTTAGATGTTTAGCAATTGCTTATCAAACTCTTAATGGTTCTTTGATTCAGAAACACAAGATTTATAGTACACAAATGATACTTATTTTTGTGGGATCCTAAGAATTAGGTCATGTTCAGTACAGAAAGTTTAAAACACTTGTCACTTCAAATTCTATCTTTATATGCCAGTTTTAGTCTGCCTTTTATAGTGACAATTTTTGTTTTATTTTGCCTTTTTTAATGACAATTTATATTTTAAATGGAAGAAAAATAATTCTGATATTTTTACTCTAGCAAAGCAAAAGAAGTTAAAGTCTCAAAATCAAACCAATAGTATAGAATTATAAAACTTCAATAATTCTTACTTTTTGAGATTTAAAAGGTACTTATTGCCTTATGAGAATATCTTCATAAGATGATTTTTTTTACTTATTTTAATTGCTTTTGAGTTAAATAAGTGATAAATGAATACACTCAGTAACAAGAAAAATATAGGAGAATGAGGAATAAAAAGCAAAAATCTTTCTTTCTACCAGCATTTTTATTTTCCTGGTTTTGAAATTCATGGGCATTATCCACAATGTGTTACACATACTTTGGTTTCTGTTATATCCATCTAAAGAGTATTGATTATCATTTTTAAATTTGTTTTTATAGGTAGCTAACTTGATGGATTGCAGATTTCATATTCTGGCTCCTTTATGGTGGGGGTAGCTGCAGTCTATTATTTTATCATTAACAGGATTGCTTGGACTCTGCCCTACAAATGGCATAATTTAAAAATCAGCCAGATTTGGGCGTCCAATACAGCTAGCTTGCTCCTTTGCAGCGTTCCTCTGTCACTTTCCAGCTGCTTAGTCACCACAAACCCTATGGTCATGATCTTCCAACCAGGAAAACTGTGGACTTACAGTCTTAGTTTTAGCTGCTCCACTTGCTACTGATAGTGGTCTGACTTTAGTCTAAAGCCATAAAATCTGGACAGTTCACTTAGTGGTATTATATTTTTTTAAAATATAGACCTCTCCATTTCTTTAAATATATTTTTATTGGCACATTATAATTATACATATTAAATGGAATTATAGCAGAGTTTCTTGTTACATATTCGTATGGCACACAGCATAATACATCAGTTTCATTCCCCAGTCCCTCCCCTTCTCCATTTTCTGTCTGCTTTTATTTAGAGATTTTTTTTTTTTTTTTTTGAGGTAGAAGGGGTGGCTGAGTGTTCACAGCTGTGCTATCTATGAGAGAGTTGGTCAGATGGAAGACACTTGGTCATTACCAGAAGTGGGACTTGTATGGAACTCTATTAGTTGAAAAGCTAGAATGATGAGGAACCAAGATGTTAAATGTCAGAGGTTTTATTTTAGTATTCTGAAAGTTGAGTTCTGCTTCGGTCTTGGTCCTAGGGTGTGACTCTGACGGCTGCCATCGGGGGTGCCGACATGCCTGTTGTCATCACTGTGCTGAACAGCTACTCAGGCTGGGCTCTGTGTGCCGAGGGCTTCCTGCTCAACAACAACCTGCTCACCATCGTGGGCGCGCTCATCGGCTCCTCTGGGGCCATCCTGTCATACATCATGTGTGTGGTAAGACCCTGAGTAAACAAAAGGAACGGTCTTCTGGAAATATGGAAGTGCCGGTCATTTATCTGCAGTAAAAAAGCATCTGTCACTTTCAATATTCAGCAGAAATATCAAAATGTATCATTTAAATAAATTTCAAAAACTGTTTTTAAAGTGCTCAATGATGGAGAATTAGGAAATTAAATGTAAAGATAAAAATTTTCTAAGGCTCTCTCCATTTGAAGACAAATACAAAAGATTTTTGGTTATTTTTTTCCATTCTTTTTCTTTGTGCATTACATATCTGTGTAGTCACTTGTCCGATCTTATTGCCTTTTTCTCATTCAAATAAAAAATCTTACATATTCTTAACTTTTTACCTTTAAGATGCTTTTAAAATTTTACTTTAAGACCCTTTGTATTAATCCATCATATTGATATACAAAGTTCATTTAACTTTTCCCTAATGCTGTACATTTTAGTTTGATTTTTAATTTTATTTGCATATAAGGACATCTTTGATTGTTTTCAGCTTTTGTCTTAGAAGAGAGAGTGTGCTCAGTTTTCAGGCTTTTATTTATTTCCTCAAAGCCTTGCCTCTCTCACTAGTCATCTATGAGAGGGCTTCTCTTGAAGTTTTATGGGCAACACGATTACAACAAACAAACAAACAAACAAAAAACACTGTGAATACTTGCTTGCTTTGTTTTTAGTTTCTGATTCTCTTCTTAAATGGCAAGAATATATCCTGCAAATAATTAAAGTTTGACTAGAAAAATTTTTCTAATTATAGGCATTATTCTCTACATACTTGTTATGAATGATTGTTAAAAGACAAGCATGAAACTAACAGAAATCAGAATGTGACCTTTCACTGATAAATAATTTAGACAAGAGCTGCTACTGCTACCTTCATTTTTTTTTTTTTTTTTACAATTAAGAAACCCCCTTATTTTGCAACTTAGAATTATTCTTAAGTTTTAATTGAAAACTCTTAGTTATAATTTAAATCCTGGTTATCTTTCTCTAACAAGAATATTTTTGTTTCTTTGGCCATATTGTAAAAGAAAGGATTTGATAGCCCAAATTCAAAACCAGCTAAGAGATTTTTAAATTAATTTACCCAAGTTATTTAGGGAATTTGTAAAGGTTATGATGTGTATCCTGTTTTAAAAGCATCAATCTTTGAGGTTTTTAAAGAAAAAAACATATTCAATTGTATTAGAAATACAGTTTATCTAAAAATGAACTTTTAACCCTTAGTTCCACTTGAGTCAGTTGGAGAATTTGACCAGCAGGGGGCAGCAGATTTTTCACTATTACTTAAACAAGGTTTGCCAGAAAACTGATTTTAAATTAAGTGGGAGAATTTGAATTTTAGGCACCTTCCTGCTTTTCTCCTTCCTTCTTTTTTTTTTTTTTTTTTTTTGTGGTACTGGGGATCGAACTCAGGACCTGGATGCTTTACTAACGTTAGCTCATTTCATCCCCACAATAGTTTTGGAGATAGGAAATATTCTCATTTTAGAAGATATTTTTAAGGCTTCTTATATAACTTTGTGTCCATGAAGCCTGGCCTAGCACCTGGTACATTCCGATGTATATACTGTTTACTAAATGAACATTAGATGGATATTTTATTAGTTCATTAACTGGAGTTAATATGGTACCAGTATGTTGGCCTTCGTTATTATAAACTGAACAAAAATTCAAGTCTAAAGCAAAATAGGGTGATTTTGCTGGGTGTGGTGGTGCACACCTGTATTCCCAGAGGCTGAGGCAGGAGGATTGCAAGTTCAAAGTCAGTCTCACCAACTTCGGGAGGCCCTAAACAACTTAGTGAGGCCCTGTCTCAGAATAAAAATAAAAAAGGCCTCGGGATAGGGCTCAGTGGTTAAGCACCTGTGGGTTCAATATCTGGTACCAATGCCCCCACCCCCCAAAAAAACCCCAAAACCACCACCATAAAGGGTGATTTTAGTCTATGGGAAGAAATGGAATGTACCACAAGTGGCTAACCAGCAATCCCTAAAATTGTATTTGTTCTGACAATAAATTCTTTTGGGTGTCTTCTGAGCTATGGTTACACAATATCCACTATTATAAAAAACAAAAAAATGTTGGCAATGTCTAAACAAAAAATTCAAATCAATGATGTGCTTTATATCCAGATGTCAAGTAGACATTACCTTTTTTATGATTTTATAGTCCCTCTACTTGTGATAGAATTCAGATCACTTGGGACATAAAGGTCTTGCAAAAATGCAACAGCATTTTCAGGCAAAATTTTTTGATTTTTGTACTTTGCTATTTGTTGACAAATTAAAATAGAATGAAGTGTTTTGAAACAAAAAATTATGTTTTTTGCTTTGTAATTAATTAATACCCCCAAGGCACTGAAATGAGAGGCTGGTGAATGGCATATATGTTATTATTTTGGCTTTGTCTATTTTATGACCTTTTCTTTGTTTTCAGGCTTATTTCTCCCAGTGCACTTAGAATTATATGAAATAAGGGTCTCTTTAACATAGAATACAATTTTCATCATAGTGCTTAATAGTTTGGAAGGAATAGTTTTGGACAGTGTTGCAAATTTTTTTGCCTTGAAAGCTGGAAACTCTTCAAACTGTGGATCAGTGCCCATAGGATAGATTGTTAATCACATAAGCAAGCAAAAAGTAAAAAAAGAAAGTCATAAACCCTAAACATTTGTTGAGAACATAATGTTGCAATGGTAAATTTAGAGATGAAAATAATTTAGTTTTTAAGAGACCACATGGAATTAGTATAATGGTGATATAATTGTATCTATGTGCTTTAACAAATAGACTTTGATTATTAAACTACTATGAGGGCTCCCTCATTTTTCTCCCTAAGTTGCCATCTGAAGTGTGTACAATTTAAATGTCCTCAGAAATCTTTCCTTCTCCATCCATTTTATAGGTTCCTTTTAAGTCAAGTTAGAATAACACGACTCTATCTCTATACATCTGTCCCTCTGTCTCATAGCCCTCTGCGATCTGTTCCTTTGCAAGACTGTGATGGAGCCTCTTTGTCCATTTGACTTTTTTTTTTTTTAAGTTATTTATGACAGAAATATCTCAATGTCTAAAATAATGTTATGAATCAATTTTAGAGGCAAAATTTTGGTAGAGCATTTTTTTTGATAACTTAATTTCAGAATCTTGTAATTCAAAGCTGGAAAAGAATTATCAAATCTTCAAAAACTGAATGTTTGGGAATTCTCAGGTGTGTCTATCTGGGATTTTATTTAAACCTCAGAAATAAATATGAGAGGATATGTTAAGAACTTAACACTTGAAGTCAGATCGGGATTATGAACTTAATTAAAAACATTAATTTTTCCCTGACTCTCTTATCCATTAATAATATACATAAAGATATTTCAGGCTTTATTTTGTGTATATTAACCTTGGACTAATTTACCAGACTTGGAGCTCTATAAAATGTGAATGTGTTTGATAGGTGAGCTTAGCATGAAAGAACAATTTAAAAAATTCTGATATTGTGACTCATCATCTTTGCAGTTTGTCATTTATGAAAGCATGGCTCTTTGCTCATCTTCTGTTTTCCTTACAACCTAAGCAGTGAGGTAAATGTCTCCACCAGAGTGCTAGCCAGGCTGGGCCCTTATTCTGGGTGGTTGTGGTTTTGCCCTGATGTGGTGCTTATCATTGGAGACCTCTAATTGCTTTTTAAATAATCAAGTGTTATATTTATCTTTTTTAAAAGTAATAGATTGATCCTTATATAGATTTTACAGTGATCAATGCTATGTTTATTATGACCCTTCAAATAGGGTTTAATAACATTTGGAATTTTTTCCAATTGGTAAGATCAGTTACAGTCCTGTAGAATGTTTTGTTTTGGTCGTGTACAGTAGTGATTTGAATTCTTAAAATGCCTTTGATTACTCAAAAGGTCTAGCTCCTTCCCCTTTACCATCCCACCTCAAGACAGCTACAAATGAGGTTTTCCACACCAGGACAGTTATTTCATTTGAGGCATTTGGTACATTCTGGGATGATTGTGAGTTTGCAGTGAGAAGTCCCTTTTGCCTGGTTTTTCTCCTGAGATTATTTTACAATTTAGAAGTGTGGGTATAAATTTAAAGGGAGTCTAGCCTTATGTGCCTGCCTTTCTGAAAGTGAAATATTTTAATGCCTGATGATGGATCCATTTACTTCTGTTACAACTTAGGTGTAGGGTTTCATGGAGTGGTAATAGATTTGAAATATGTCAGCCCCCATGTTTCTCTTCTTCTTGAAGACAGAGGGCAGCAGAGTTCTAAATCAAATGTAGCCGGTATTTTGATTCCTTCTGGTTGCCTCTTTTTTTTTTTTTTTTTTTTTTTTTTTTTTTTTTGGGTGCTGGGGATCGAACCCAGGGCCTTGTGCTTACAAGGCAAGCACTGTACCTTCTGAGCTATCTCCCCAGCCCCTCTGGTTGCCTCTTGACAGCTTGTTTCTAGTAGCAGAATTCACTGGAGAGGTCTGAAGGGTCAGTGTAAAAGTTTTTATTTCTGTCATTCTCTTTGGTTTTGGTTTACCTCTGGTGAAATGCACAAAGTATGGAGAGAAGTAACTCAGTCAACCTTTGGATAATAATAGTGAATCTGAATTTTTCATTTTTAAATTTTACTGGTAGTTTTCATTAAAATCTTTGTCTTTATCTACATTTTACTGAAAATGTATCTGTGTAATTGAAATTGACTTGATAGGAAAAAAACATGGTTCTCTTTAAATTTTGAAATAATTTTCAGAAACCAGCTCATTTTAACCTAGTTAGAATACTCTAAATCATCAAATAAGCCCTTTTTAATGGTTCTGAATATCATATATGCAAAATTTATACTACTCTCAAAGAGTTATGTGGATTAAACAGTTGATAATTTTTTTCTGTAGGCAATGAATCGTTCCCTGGCTAATGTGATTCTTGGAGGCTATGGTACTACTTCAACAGCTGGTGGGAAACCCATGGAAATTTCTGGCACACATACAGAAATCAACCTTGACAATGCCATCGACATGATTCGAGAAGCTAATAGCATTATCATTACTCCAGGTAAAAAAATAAAGGCAAAACCCAAAAGCAAACAATTTATAATTGTTATAATAGATTCAGAGATCATTTCTTATAATGGGAAAAAATGGAATTGGAAACATAATCTATAAGCTGATGCAATGGGTTCTGTAGTGTTTAAACCTGTATGTTTAAATCATGTTTGAGTCTTAGCTATTTTTTTCTCATTGGTAATTTTTCGGTCTGTCATCAAGATTAAATTAGATATAGGTTATGAAAGTGTCTGACTTAGTTGACTTGCTTAGTCTCTTTTCAAAAATAAATATTTTAAAGATGACATCAAGAATCATGTGGTTTTGGGTGGGGTGTGGCTCAGTGGTAGAGCACTTGCATAGCATGTGTGAGGCACTGGATTCAATCTTCAGCGCCACATAAAAATAAATAAATAAAGGTCCATCTACAACTAAAAAAGAGTATTAAATAAAGAAGAATAATCATGTGGTTTCAACAGCATGAGAGAGCATGACCTAGTAGACAGAGCTTGGTCTGGGAGTCACAATATTTCACTTTTGGTCTTAATTTTACCAGTAGTAGTTTGCATGACATTGACCAAGTCATTTAATCTCTCTGGGCCTCAATCCTCCCTGCCCCCCTCCCCCTTTTTTTTTTAAGGTTTAGCCCAGTTCTTTTTCACTCTTATCAGTACTATGGTATTATGGTAACACATTGATTTCAGTTCAAAATTTTAACTGCATTCAGTCTTTTGCGTTGTCTATAAGGAAAATCTCTTGATTTGACATGTGGGTAGTTTACCTGTTTGTACTAAGGTAAAAATAATAAACATTATTCTAGTCAAATGTTAAGGTGCAAGACTTCTTAAGTTGGGGCAGTGTTACTTTTTAGGGGCATTTGAAACATGTGACTTGGGTTTTTGGTTGTCATAAAGATGGGGCTGCTATTGCCAATTAGTGAGCAGAAACAGATTAAACAGATACACCGAAGTGTGTAGGACATTCCTGTGTATTGAATTGTCGCAGCCAAAACAGCCTTGGTATTGCCTATAGAGAAAGTATGCTGGAGCATAAAGAAGTTGAGAGCGTGGTCTTTTCCTCTAGGCATTTTCCATGGAGAGAAGAAGTCAGGTAGATAAATGATGCAGGGGTTGGCTATCATAAAGGCTAAATGGAGCAGTGTGAACTGTTTTTCAATCATGAAGAAACTAAGAAGGTTTGTAGGCAAGCAAGGATTTGTTTTTGGCTTTAGAAGGAGGGATATTGTTGGGGTTGGGTTAAGGTAGAGGGAATAGCTTAAGCAGAAACTTGGCATTTGGTGAAAAGGATTAGAAAAGTAGTGACAGATGGGAGAGTCATTGTATAGGTAAACTGGACAGAATGTGGGAGTTAAGGGAGAAGGAAGGTGGCTGAAGTTCTTGTTATGTATAAAAACATCAATATGAAGATCATTTTTATTTTTCATTTAGGTGTATGGATGGGAATGTTGTTATTTTTTGGAGATATAAAGTTTGGACAATGAGCATGCTATATGAGAACTCAAATGAGAGGCAGAGTGGGAATCATCAGATGGTTACTGAAGCCATGGGATGAGCTGGGATTTTCAAGGAGAGGCGAGGGAAAAACTTGGTCATTTAAGAAGGTGAATAGAAAGAAAAACTGTTCAAGAAATTTGAGAACGGAGAAAGTTAGGAGAGTGCCAGAAGATTGCAGTATTTTCTTTTCTTTAAAATATTTTTCTAAGTTGTTTATGGGCACAGTGCCTTTATTTATTTTTATGTGGTACTGAGGATCGAACCCAGTGCCTCACACGTGCTAGGCAAGTGCTTCATCACTGAGCTACAACTCCAGCCCAAGACTGCAGTATTTTCAAAGTATGCACAGAGTTTGAAGACATGAGAGAGAGATATAAGAGAAGAGAGGGCACGTGCAAGTATGTCTGTGGTTTGTGGACAGCGGGTGCCCAGGAATATCATACTCTGCAGAAGATTGAGGGATCATTAGATTTTAAATTTCAAAATCAGGTTAATATTTTTTGAAGGTCAGATTATAAATTTGCTTTCATTTCTAGTTCTGTTAACTGATTGCCTGTGTTGGCATAAAAATGTGTTTTGAGCAAGAGGCATGTTATAGTTTGTAACATTTCAAAACAAAAACCACATTCTTCTGTGTTCTTGATGTTTCTTGCAGGCTATGGTCTGTGTGCAGCCAAAGCTCAGTACCCCATTGCTGATTTGGTAAAGATGCTCACAGAGCAAGGCAAAAAAGTTAGGTAAGTGTTTGCAGGGAGAGTTTTGTGTGATGAAAGGGAATGGGCGATTTTTTTAAAAGGACTGTTTCTTAAAGTGGCATGTTACACGTGTAATCCTAGGTAAAGCGTCCAAAAAACCTCTATTCTGGTCTTAGTCTACTACCAATTTTCCCTGCTTTTATTTAATAGCATCAAATCTAAATATAGACTCCTTTTCGAAAGGGAAAGTTTGTTATTCCAAATTCTAGGGTATTTTTTAATGGGGAAAATAGAAGTTTGTGTTTCTCTGTGGTTCCATTTGGGGAAGAAGATCAAGCAAAGCACTTTTGCTTTTTTTTAAATTAAAGCATTATAATGATACAGAGTAGTTGGGTTCCTCTGGACATTCATGGAATTTGATTTTAATTCATCCCCTCCCCCCACCATTCCCTTCCCTTCTCCTTCCCCACATTCTCCTTTCTCTTCTCCACTGATCTTCCTTTCACTCATCTATTGATTGATTTATTTATTTTTTTCTATCAAACAAAGCGTTTTAATTATATCAAGTTGTATTCTTTTGGTTTTTGTTCACATTGAAAAATGAAAGACCTCCAAAGAGGTTTTCAAGGAGTAACTCTCTATGGGCTGGTCATTGATGGCTATTTTAACTCTCATATTCTCAGAGCGGGGAAGACTGCTGAAAATGTTTTTTCTAAAGTCATACTTTTTTGTCATCTGAATTAGTACAATAACTATTTTTGCCATTTCGGTACTGGATTCTGCTCTCGGTAGGATGTTAAGCAGAATAGAAAAGTTGAAGACTCTGCATTCCTAGATTCTCCATGATCTTTGATAAAACATTTGACAAGTGTAAAAATGGGGCCACAACTTGGTGACCATTGAAGTGTTTGCATTTGTCCTGTCCATCTCTGGGTCTCCACTCTGGAACTATGCTGTCACTTACGTGTCAGAGGAGAGAGCCCCTGGAGTCATCCTTAATAGGACCACCACTGCCCATTTCTTGGGGAAACTGGTTCACTAGCAGTTACATTGACATGGCAAAATAGGAAAGAGCGACAAGATAACTTATTGAATAGGATTTGTTCATCAGGCCATTAATATCTGTTGACAAAACTATTTTTATCTGTTAACTATTCCTTTTAGATGTCGACTATAGACTTTTGTCTGGAGGTAGATGATAAGAAAATAAAGCAAGCCAGACATGGTGGTAAATGCCTATAATCCAAGTTATACAGGAGGCTGAGAAGGAAGATCAAAAGTTTGAGGCCAGCCTGAGCAATTTAAACTATGTCTCAAATAATAAAGGGGGTGGGGGATGTAGCATAAAGGTAAAGCACTTGCCTAATATGAGTCCAATCCCTGATACTGCCAAAAAAAAAAAAAAAAAAAAAAAAAAAAAGGCCCAACAGTGTGGCCTAGAACTAATCAGAATATCTGTGCCAGAATGGATACAGAATCCTGCTTTTTGGACTGAATGTTCCAGCTCTAAATGGTGGTAAAAGAGACTGAGATGATGAAATGAGGGGGTTACTTAAATGGTCTTAGTGTTAGCAGTTATGTGAGCTGCATTTTACTTTTTCCTTTTTTTTCTTTCTTGCTCTTTCTGTTTTCTCTTATTCCTTCCCCACCTCTTACTGAAAAATATAGTTTGTGTTTTCCATATACACAGAATCAAGACACTGTTTTGTGGAGGGCCCAGTATTTCTGTGACATGGGTTATTTTTATAATTAGTGAATTGAAGATAGAAGGTGATAAAAGTTCTTGACTATATTTTTAAATTGTTACATAAGAAGTCTCTCTTTTAGTTCCTTATTCCATAGAGGATATTAAAATATGCCTTATTTTAACCATAGTCTTACCTCTTAGAGCATTTACAACCCTATGAGTGAAAGGATGTGTTAAAGCACCTTTTATGATTTTCCTGAAGAAATTGTTTTCTTTATTCAGTCCACATGTGAAAAAGTCTAATGTATTAGTAATGCCTTCTATCACCATGTAAATGTTTTGATGAGTGACATTCATATAAAATAGAATAAGATGGCTTTCATGTCTCCGTTATCCTTAGGGAAGGGAATGCTTAGTTCTTCAAAACTCTTGACACTCACTCATCAACTGAGGTAAGCAGACATCTTGGAAAGTGAGGCCAGTGTGAGGTGAGTGGATGCAGAATGGAAAGAACATCATAAATAAGACCATCCAGCAGCTTCAGGGCAGGCAAACCAAGAGAGGAAACTAATCAGGGAGATGGAGAAAAGTTATCTGAAAAGAAAAGGACAAGGGGATTTTTAGTTTCTGACCTGTTTTCAAAATAATTTATTAGCAATTTATAATATAGATCAGAATGAAATTATTGCTCAGAAAAGTTACCTATTTATATTCACCTGTCCTTCATATATAAGCTGAAATGCTGTATTAATATATTGTAGTGTTTTTTACCAATGTATGTTGAATTTCCAACATGAGATTTGTAATAAGTTATATGAATCTTGCATTTGAATTAAATGGAAGAGGACTGACTATTTCTTGCAAACATGATGACAGTAGAATATCATGTTTTTCCTTTCTAGCTTCTGTGTGGACTTTTTTTTTTTTTAATTTAAAGGGGATCACAGAAACTTGGTTGATTTTGCTTTGTCGGTGTCATCATCTTTTCTTGGAGAAATATAAATTTTCTTGACAAAGTTAGGAATATACACATAGATGCTAGCTTTTTTAAAGAGGCAGATGTCTGAGCGAGAGATGGCTGCAGCAGTTACCTCGTATTTTAATGAAATAAATCTGTATTTACAGTTTGTGGTAATTTGGTCCTTTCATCACTCTGTGGAGCTCCCACGGTGTTCATTGACTGCAGCTGCTGGGCCTCTGGTTTTAGTAGGTCTTTGTGCCTCAGGACCCCAGCATGCCTCACATCCAGATGTGGTGACATATTCACACACATCCCCTGTGGAAATGTGCCAGTGTGGACATACGATTGTCATCAATTAGCTATGCCCAAGTGGTGCCAAGAAAAATTGCATCTGTCATACAGTCCGTCTGACTTCATGGCCCATGATTGATTTAGAGACACTCCTGTTTTCCCTTCCTTTGGCTATAGTCATAACATGCTCACAAAGGGCTGAGATTATATAACGAAGCGCATGACATTTCATGACAAGAACTCATTTCAGCATGTTGACGTCATGAAAGTTCACTGACTTAGACTTTGTTTAGTGGCCAAGATATCGTCACTTCATGGTTGTTCAAAATGCCTGAGCAGCTTACCTAACTAATGCTGGATCTTTAAAAGCATTTTATGACGAATATCTATGACACCAGGGCACAGACTTTTTTTTCCTCTTTACTTCCCAATCTTTGGATGACTTATATGATAGGCTTTTTATTCTAAGGTTGAGATAACTTGCCCAGTTAATAAATCTTAGAAAGAGGATGTAATTTTTTCTCTTTTGTAATTAATAACTGTTTGATTTTATTTCTACAAAGCATTATTGCTTGGATTATCACAGAAGTCTTTTGAATTTATGGAAACACTTCTTAACTTGCTCCACTAACTGATGTTATGTATTTTATGTTAAGGTTCCATTGTCTTTCTATTCATGTTATTAAAAATTATTAGAAATTTATTATGAGGTTCTGAGAATACAAGGATACAGAAGCTCAGTTCTGACTCAAAATTTTATAATTATGAAGAAACAAATCCATGAACAAAGGAATCAGTGAATTCCATTTAATATGATGGCATGCTAAGACAAGGAGAGGAGCAGTTAACTAGCCAGGGGACGTTTTCAATTTTTTATACTATTTTTAAAGTGAAATTTTTTGAAGGCTTTTTAAAATGCGTGTATGAGTGCGTATAAACACTTCATCCTGTCTTAACACATCAAGTTGCTGATGGTATTTGCAGTTTGATAGTGTTTCATTATGTTATTTTTACAAATACGTCAGTTCTTTGAATACACTTAAAGATGAAATATTTTGTTCCTGTAACTGGATTTTTCTGTTTTCTTTTTGGTGGATTGCATGTGACTTAAGTAAGAGAGTTCAGTCTTCTAGGATTTGTTATGCTTTGGGGTCAAGGAAGAGCCAAGGCATGACATTTGTAAAGTAACAGAGGCACTTGCTTCTGAAGAGAATGGAAATCAGGCCAGCTAAAAGACTTAGTGTTTAGTAAATAAATAGACATTGACATCGTTGAGCAGTTTCATGTCAGCTCTGTGATTTTTTTTTTTAAAGCCATGACTATTCATATCAATGTTCATTCATTGAACAAATAATAGCACAGTCCTTTGTGTTACATGCTGTTCTAGGTCCTGGGGAAATATCAGGGAATACAACAAAAGAAAAGACCTTACATTCATTAGGAGGTGAGGTCATAAACTTCAAGAAATTCTGGAGTAAGGACGCATTACCCCCTTGTATCTCCAGTTCAGATGCTAGTTGAAAGGAATATCTGTAGGACAGGGGATGGGATCACGGTTTCAGAATCACAGCTGGCACTATTTGGTGATGAATTAGCCAGTGCTTCTGGCTCTTTCAAAGAATGTGGTGTGGTATTTTGCACCGAGCCTGCCTTCTTGAAGAACACAGTAGCAGAAGAGTGGATGTGAGGGAGTTAGTTGTGTAATTGGGCAAGCACGTGGAACTTTTCATGTAAGAGAGGAAAAACCAAAGGCAGTGTGTGTGCTTGCTCACATATATGTTGAGTCTGTTGTATAGAATTTCCAGTAGTCCCCAGATCAAAGGTGTCTGTTGAGTTGTTTAAAAAAGGCAGCCTTCTCCCCAGATTGTTTGACTTTATGCTGTCCATGGTGTTCTGGAGTGGCAAGGCCTGTGTGCTTTAGGTGCTTTGTAAGGCCTTTTCTAGCCATGTCATTCAGGGACCCATTCCTTAGAAACTCCTGTCGCAGATATTGCAGTGGGCTGAGGAGGAAACCCTCACTGGGTGAAGCCAGTGTTCCTATCAGGGTAATTTTTTGGCTTCTGGTTCTAGTATTGGTTATAGTAAACTCTTTGAATTTAGTTTCTTCAATAAGAGTCC
Source organism: Sciurus carolinensis (assembly GCF_902686445.1). NCBI lineage: Eukaryota > Metazoa > Chordata > Mammalia > Rodentia > Sciuridae > Sciurus > Sciurus carolinensis. Next base: position 37,660,181 of record NC_062218.1, read on the forward strand.
TGTGAACATAGCAGAGTATAAATAAATAAAAACCCTCATTTCATGTTCATCTGTATCTTTCTTATAATTTTTACTTCATAGTGCTTGTTAGCTATTGCATTCCAAGAGCCATTCAACAATATCATTAAATGTATCCAGGGAGAAAGATGAAATTATGTATAATTTTAACTAAAATCTCTGCAATATGTTAGAATATAACATTCTAGAGCATTAGTCACGGATTGAATTTCAGTTTTTCCTGATAACATTCTTCATGGTCCTGTTGCTTATTTTGGGAATAAAAAGAGAATCAGTAGTCATGCAGTTTCTATTCTGGGTTTGGTAGCTGGATTAGGTTGAAGGATGGAAAAGTCATATTTGGGCACAATGTATAATTAATCTCCTGGAGTGGAGAAGGTAGTGTTGTGACATGGTCCCAGAGGACACTGTGTTGGTGTTTGCAGTGGACTGTTTACCTGGTCCTCAGTAGACAACTTCTCATCTCTTTGGGTGGCCTCAGTGTCACAGGCCACATGGTCTGATGGAAAATGTGACTGTAGCTGTCAAACATTTCCTCATTCACATTCAGAGAATAGGCTCTATTATTCTATATTAGAAAAATTGTGCCCCTGAGACATTTTCATAAGCTCTTTGATTTTCATAATTTTTTTTTTCTGAAGAAGGGAAGGATATGGATGAGTACCAGATTTCAGAACCAGAGAGCAGTTCAATCCTTATGTGCTTTCAAATAAATAAAGAAAGGTACAAAGTATTCTCTTATTCTGGCTTTTGGAAAGTTCTAGGATTTTTCTTTTTCCATTTGGAATTGTACAAGTGACTGAAGTGTTGCTTCTAAGAAAGACTTTCACAATTTTAGAAAGCTGGATGTCTCTTTCTGTCTAAGAAGCCTCGCCAGAGAGGATGATTCCATAACCTTTCTCATTAATCAGTTTTTGTGGACAGCAATTGCCTTGTCAGGAAGTGTTTTTTCACTTCTTTACGTGCTTTTCTCTTCAGATGGACATATTAGCCCCACCCAGGTGGTCCCGGCCTTTTCACTACCAAGGGTAATTTAGGTAATATTTACCATGCTGACTTCATGTTTTAGGTTTATTCCAAACTGACTTATAATTGTTAATTAGAAATTCTGATAAACCAAAGAAACTTGCCTTTTTAGTTTGTCATTTTTTTTCCACAGGGGAAATACATCATTACGTGTAAAAAGTATTGAATCTAGTAACATATTTTTGTGTTACCTCCATGGACCCTCCTCAGAGTGGAGCATTGTCACGTGCACATGCAGGATGTGCAGGGTCCTTGAAGGACTTTTGCTTCTGCAGGGGGGTCTCCAGCCTCTTTTGTGACAACACAATGTGAACACGTTTGGTGTAATTCCTAATAAAGGAGTAGTACCTTAGGAATTGGACTGGAGGATCTTGAAGGTCCGTTTTTACTACTAAGGTGCTTGTGATATGGATCCTTTTTTTTTTTTTTTTTTTTGCAGTGCTGGGGATTGAACCCAGGGCCTTGTGCTGGCAAGGCAAGCACTCTACCAACTGAGCTATCTCCCCAGCTCAGGTAGTTGTAATTTTCCTCTGATTTGGTCTTGGGGGTCTCTCTTAGGAGGGTGGCTGTCCAGTCTAGCCCTGTCATGACAGGGGTGCAGGGAAGGTGGTTGTGAATGTTCACATGGGACATTTTTATCTTGGTGGATGACTTAATGCCTAGGTGTCTGAGCTGTGACCAGGTGCCTCTCACAGGAAATTTGTTTATACCAGTAGATACCCTTCTGGCTCTTGTCTGACCTGTGCCCAGACTGTTCCTATCAGGATGACTACTCACTGGAAGAGCCCTGACCAGGAGGAAAGTTAGGCTTGGGTATGTTGGTCAGGGGAGACACAGGGAGGCAGCACAATTAGATGCATGAATAACAGAAGCAAGTTTAATTACTTCTAGATCCCACAGAGAAGAGGGCTGCAGATGAGGGCTGATGGGAAGATTGGAAGGGGGATGTGGTGTTCAACCAGTAGGAGGGGAGGGAGAGAGGGAGAGAAGACCTGTGGGTCTTCCAGCTGTTATTTGGACCCAGGATGGTACCCATGCAGTTTCCCCTGGAGGAGTTCTAATTGGTGGGTTTGGAGAAAGTAGGCAGGAGACCAAAGGACTACACTGTGACTTTAGAGTGGCCACCATAGCATATCTATGGTCCATGCAGGGTGTGGGGGTCAGTGGGGTGAATCAGGGAAGTTGTAGCTGTATGTGCCATAGGTGGGTAGTTGTCTAGGGATGGATCATGAGGAGGAGGAAGAGGCAGAAAGCTGGAAATTGTGTCACAGGTGACTAAGCTCTGCTGCTTGTATTCAAAATGTGCCAAGGCAACCTAAGATTGCAAGTATTCACTACAGCAGTTTTGTTGATTTATGAATATTTGTGGTTTAAAAACAGGAGAAACGAATAGACCTTCAACAAAAAGTCTTCATTTTCTCTCTGTGTCTCTTTCCTAGTTAACTGTCAGCCTCCTAAGAGATTAGAATAACACATTTAGGGAAATTATGGAATGATGGTATTGGGAAGGCACAATCCCAAAATGCTGTCAACACACATTGTCCTATATACAGTTTGATTTTAAATGTAAAATAGTATAATAAGGGAAATTAACCCTTGAAATATCCTGAGTATAGAAATAAATTTTGCACAGTGACTCCCAAAACATAAAACCATATAAGCAAAGGTTGCAAAGAATTTCTTTAAAAAAATCTGGAGGTTTTTAAAAACTTTATTTATTTATTTTTTTACTATTTATATTATCAAGAGACTGCAAAATGGAGAAAACACTCTAAGTACTTTAGAAAGGGATCCAGTGATTCCTGTAGTTTCTTTGTCTTATTGATTTAAAATGCTCAATGCAGTAAACCACTCTCAGTGGTTTATTGCTGAACTGGATCTGGATATTTCCATAATGCCAAAAGGAAAATGTAGTTTATTTGGACAGTTGTGGTAGGATCCATGTGGTGAATGTTTTATATTCTTAACAGCCTCATATGCCCAAGAACAACTGCTGTAATTCTCCCTGGTCAGGACATATTGTCTCCATGGCCTGTGATCATGGAAATTTGTCTTGTTGTTTCCCCTTTAAAACATGTGGTATCAAAAATCTAATGTGAGGTTGCAGAAAAACTCTAGAATGGGCTTATGTCATCATGTATTATAAAAGAAGCTTTAAAAAAGTGATTCTTTAAAAATTGTTCCTTTCCCAAATTTTATCCAGTTGCTTGGTATTCATGAACAGTTCTTATAGACACTCCTTTCTTTTTATTCTTTCTCGGGTAATTTAGAAGGCTCTGAAGATCAGGTTATTCATTAGAATAGATCATTTCACTTTTTTCAAACTGTGCCTGGGTTTTTTCTTAGCTGGTGACTGAGGCCTGAGCTCTTTTATTATGTGTTGTTCCCTGAAATATCTTCTTCAAGATATTAAAGAGATTACCCTAATTTGATGACATTTATTGTATCTGTCAAACAAAGCAATGACCTTTTTTTTGCCTAATTTGTTTTATGGTAAAAAGTGACTTTTTGAAGTTTGACTTTATCAGCATAAATGTATAACGAATATTAGTTATGATCAAGTTCCCAAAGAGTCCATTGTTCATAATTATTTTATTTTATTTCTTTTGGGTGCTGGAGATCGAACCCAGGACCTTCTGCTTGCAAGGCAAGCACTCTACCGACTGAGCTATCTCCCCAGCCCCTGTTCATAATTATTGACTTCAGTCTACCTTGACTATTTAATTTCTCTTGTCTTTTTATGTAGTTGCAGGTACAAAAAGCTTCTAACCTTTATTGAACTATTTTGATGTTTACTGAGCTTTCAAGGTAAAAAATTAGAAGAACAACCCAGAAAGTGTTGGTGTTAAATCAACATTTGTTTTAATGTAAAAATGTTTTTTTTTTTTAAATAGTTTCTAGTTGTCTATGGACCTTCTTATTTTATTTATTTATATGTGGTGCTGAGAATCGAACTCAGTGCCTCACACATACTAGGTAAGCACTCTACCACTGAGCCACAACCCCAGCCCGTAAAAATGGTTCTTAAAAGTATTATGGAACCATTAAAAAAGTACATTTATTTGAAAAATATGAGCAAGCATTTATATTATAAAAATGTATTTGAATAGAATTTTATAATTGCAGTATACATTTATTAAAGGCATATGTCAGTCAGGTGCTGGTCTGAAACAATTTGTATGAAAAACTCTTGATGTGAGCTATCTCATTTAAATCTCATAATCATCCTCTGAAGAGGTTTTATTATCAGTTCCATTGTATACATGAGACTGAGGAGCACAGAATTCTTAACTACTTCTCTACTTCCTTAAATCATTTCTCTAAAACAGATGGAAAGTTGATGACTCATTGTACCTCATTGAGCACACTGTTTAAAGGCCTTCCCTCCTTCTGTCCCTTTGAGTGCCCAGGAACTGTGGAGACTGATGAATAAGACATGATTCCTGTACTCTAGGAGCTCCCAGTTACAAGAGCATAGTGTGTCTATTGGTTATTATGGTGTGGTATGCTAAGGAAGAGAGGCATTAAGAGTTCTGGGAACATGGAAGACCTTTATTTTTCTTCTGTCAAATCTTGTCATGGTCAGGGATAGGTGACTCTGTTTTTAAAGTATGTGCATAATAAAGGATAATTGTCATTATCCAAAGGAAAGTATTAAAAGAGTGGTAGTGTTTGCATGTTGGAATTCTGGATGGTCTTCATGTGATGATGGAACATTGATGAGCTCTGGCCATCAGTTCTTGGAAATTGCTGGTCTTGGCCAACCTGTGTCTAATACAATTAATTTTCATACACACATTGGAGCTTAGCCAGTTTACATGGGCCAGAATTATTATAAGCTCACACTGACTCATCAGCCTGCATATGTATTTCTACAAGTTTAAGTGTGTTCTGTTATTTCTCTCCAAATGTTGGCATTCTCTTTTAATAATTCTGCATGTTTTTTTCTCCAACCTTAGAGCTTTGAAGTTTAGTGTAATAAATTATTATGCAAACAGATATAAAATGATCTGTCCTTTGGGATACTTGGCATAACTTGATGGTTTGCTTGGTGATTACCCTTCAAATTGGCCAAACAGAAACATTGTCTTTTTGCAATCTGTAGCTAATCAAGACATTAGAATATGAACCAATATATTTAGAGGTCTTTGATGACTCTGGTATAGCATAAAGATGATAGTCAGATGGATTAATTTAAAGATGTCAAAGATAGATTTAAAAACAAGTAGATTAATTATAATTAAAAATTTTACAATCAAGGGGGATATAAAATCTAAATCCAGAGTTGAATTACAAGATGTACATTGGATCATTCATCTAAAATAGAATCCCTAGTTCCCAGGAATTTTGGACAGAAAGGGGGCTTTCTCATGGGCTAAATAGTGGTCCTCCAAAATGTACACATGTTAATACCCAAACCTTAGGTGTTATCTTACATGGCAAGAAGAACTATGTAGATTTAAGGTAAGGATTTGGGGATAGGGAGATTACCCTGGATTATTTGGGCTGACCCAGTGTAATCACTCAGGTCCTGATTGGGGGGAGGGTGCAGTAAGATCCATGTTAGAGAAGGAAATGTGACAGCGGAAGCAAAGGTTGGAATGATGTGGCCACAAGATAAGGGATGGTATAGACTCCCAGAAGAAATACAGCCCTGCCAACACCTTGATTTTATAGCTCAGGGAAACCAATTTTGAACTTCTGACCTCCAGGAGAATAAGAAAACAAATCTGTGTTGATTTAAGGAATAAATCTGTGGCATTGTGTTACAGGGGCAATATGAAATTAATACAGACCTTAAATGTCATATAGTGCATGTTCTTAGTCTTTCTTAAGTCTCACCAGGCAGATTTTGGGACCAAGAAGGGGCTGGGGGGAAGCAGGAGAAACACTTTGGATGATCAGAAGGATTGGGAGATTAGGAGAATTTTTTGTTTTTTAAGATTACTGTTAACATCTCAGAAGAGCACATGTGAGTAATTTGAGAGGCAGTTGGTACTACAGGATGGAGGCAAAGCAACATCGGGTAGTGTTCTAGATCCTGGGTTCCCCTTGAGCTGCTTCTTTCTCATAGTAGTAGTTAAGACCATTGTAGGGGATCCGTCTCCAGGTAAGGGAAGGTCTGCCTCAGCTGCCGTAAGTCTCTCGATCATGTCTATATTACCAGTCATCCTCTGCAGTTATACAATACTCTATTTTATGTGAATTTTTTTTTTTTTTTTTTGGTGCTGGGGATTTGAACCCAGGGCCTTGGGCTTGTGAGGCAAGCACTCTACCAACTGAGCTATATCCCTGAACCCAGGGCCTTGGGCTTGTGAGGCAAGCACTCTACCAACTGAGCTATATCCCCAGCCCCCTTTTATGTGAATTTTTAAAAAATATGTTCTCATTAGTTATACATGACAGTAGAATGCATTTTGACACATTGTACACAAATGGAGCATAACTTCTCATTCCTATAAAATACTCTTGAACCCATTTTGAACTGAACTGGTGGTGTCCATCTGCTCTAGTTAATGAACTTCTTTCTCTGATCTACATAAAAGAAACTTAAAACTGCATTTGTTTTAATTCATTAGTAGAAAGTCTTTCTTTAAAAGAAATTTAATTCCAGTTCTTTTTTAATTTGAAAATAATTCTCTTTTCATCTGGCCTATGAAAAAAAGTATTTAGTCAAACCTTGTTTTATTTGAAAACCAGTTTTTCTTTTCTTTTTTAGCCAGTTGATTTTATACATATGTACATCTATATATGCATATATATAATATTTTTACTTAAAGTATGTTGTTTTCTAAGTTTGTACCAGTCGTCTTTCTGTCACAATAACAAAATATCTGAGAAAACTGGCATATAAAGATAAAAGGTTTATTTTGGCTCACAGTTTTGGAGGTTCCAGCCCAGGATCGATTAGCCCATTGCTTGTTGGCCTGTGGCAAGGCAGCCCAATGTGGTGGTAATGTCTGGTGAAGCAAAACTGCTCATCTCATCACCAGGAACAAAAAATGAGCAAGAGGAAGGGTATGGGGTACTACTGTCCCCTTCAAAGGTATGTGACCAATGACCTAAAGACCTCCTCTACTAAGCCCTATTTCTTAAAGTTTCTATCACTTCCCAATAGTAACCCCTGGGGACAAAGACTTTAATACATACACCTTTGGGGGACATTTTATGATTCAAATTACATAGATATTTTATGTTCTTGAACCTTATCCAAGCATCATTTTAACCTTTTAATTTGTATTTCCCGGAACTAAATCTAGTTAATTAGTTTTTATCATTGAGTCTAGTCAGTGATAATAGTAAGAATAATTGCGTAAATGGGAGAAAAAACCTCTTAGTTAATATGGAATGTTGATTTGAAATTGATTCAATTGAAATACAAATTGGCATTAACTTTGAAAGAAAATCAGCAAGTTTATAATGCAGTTTGTCTTGGATATGTTACTAAGAACCTCTGTAAAATGAATTGACCTTTTCAAATAAAAATATCTTAGGATATATTTTTTGAAATTATTTTATTCCATCATTGTTCAAAAATAATCATATGTCTGGGTCATAATATTAATTATAGGATCTCTTGTCTTTCTTGGGGCACATTCTCAGTGCTTTTATTCTCCCATACAGTATTTTTTCCTTTTTTTTTTTATTGGTGCCTATTAATTATATAGAGTGGTGAGTTTCACTGTGGCATATCGGTACATGCATATAACATAATTTGATTAATTTCACTCCCCAGTGCCTTTTCTTTAACTCTCCTCCACCCTCCTCCTGGTCCCCTTCTTACCAATTGGTGTCTTTTTGTGACATCCTCCCCCACTTTTTTCTCCTAGCTTCCAGATATGAAAGAAAACATATGGTTCTTGTCTTTTTGAGTCTGGCTTATTTTGCTTACCATGATGCTCTCCAGTTTCATCCATTTTCCTGCACATGACATAATTTGTCTTTCTTTATGGCAGAATAAAATTCCTTTGTGTATTATAGCACAATTTTTATCCATTCTTCTGTTGACAGATACCTAGGCAGATTCCATAATATGTCTATTGTGAATTGTGCTGCAATAAACATGGATATGCATGTATCTCTAAAATATGTTGGCTTTAATTCCTTTGGATAAATAGGGAGCAGTAGCATGACTGGATCATATGGTAGATCTAATTTTAGTTTTTTTGTGAACCCTCCATACTGATTTCCATAGTGGCTGTACTAATTTATATTTTCCCCGTATCTTTGCCAGCATTGGTTGTTAATTTTATTCCTAAGGATATTCTTTCTCTCTGGAGTGAGATAGTATCTCAGTATGGTTTTGATTTGCATTTCCCCAATCACTAAAGATGGTGTACATTTCTTCATTTTGTTTGGATATTTGTACTTTTGAGAAGTGTCTGTTTGTTTGCCCATTTATTGAATGGGTTAATTTTTTTTGGTTTGGTGTTGAGATTTTTGAATTCTTTATAATTAATTCCATCAAAAGAGTAGCTGGCAAAGATTCTTCATGTTGTTTCTTTTGCTGTGCAGAAGGTTTTCAATTTAATGCTATTTCATTTATTAATTCTTTCTATTATTTCCTGAGTTACACGAATCCTATTCAGGAAGTAGTTGCCTGTGCCTTTTATGTTTCTGGTCCTAGGCCTAGATCTTTGATCCATGTTAACTGATTTTTATACAGTGAGATACAGGGATGTGGTTTCATTCTTCTACATATGGATAGCCAGTTTTCCCAGCACCATTTATTAAAGAGGTTGTCTTTTCCTCAATGTATCTTTTTGGTATCTTTTTAAAAAATCAGATGACTTGAGCTATGTGACTTTGTCTCTGTGTCTTATATTCCTTTCCATTGGTCTATGTATCTGTTTAAAACAATTTTTTTTTGTGGTTGTAGATGGATAGAATGCCTTTATTTTATTTGTTTATTTTTATGTGGTGCTAAGATGGAACCCAGTACTTCACATGTGTTAGGCAAACACTCTGCCACTGAACTACAATCCCAACCCCTATGTATGTGTTTTTATACCAGTACTGTGATGTTTTTACTACTATGATTCTGTAGTATAATTTGAAATCAGGTATTGTGATGCCTCCAGCTTTACTCTTTGCTCAGGATTACTTTGGCTATCTGGGCCTTTCATTCTTTTATATGAATTTTAGGATTTTTTTCTAGTTCTGTGAAGAATATCACTTGTATTTTGATGGAAATTTCATTGAATCTGCTCATCACTTTGGTAATATGGTCATCTTAATATTAATTCTGCCTATCCATGAACATGGGAGTTTTTTCCATTTTCTAGTGTTATCTGTCTTTTCTGTTCTATAATTTTCATTGTGGAAGTTTTTTACCTTCTTGGTTAGGTTTATTCCTAGGTATTTTTTTCCTTCTCTAGGTATTTTTTAAAGCTATTGTGTGTGGAATTGTTTTTCCTGATTTTTTTCTCAGTGGATTTATTATTGGCAGATAGAAAAATATTGATTTTTGTATGTTGATTTAGTATTCTACTTTGCTGAATTTGCTTATCAGTCTTAGAATTCTTTTGGTGGAACCTTTAGGGTCTTCTATACAGTAGAACCATATCATCTACAAATAGAGATAATTTGATTTCTTCCTTTCTATTTGAATTCCTTTTATTACTTTCTCTTGCATAAATGTACTGACCAAAGTTTCAAGTATTTTATTAAATAGGAGTGATGGTAGTAGATATCCTTGTCTTGTTCTTGATTTTAAAGAGATTGCTTTCAGTTTTCCTCATTTAGTATTATGTTGCCTTTGGGTTTGTCATATATAGCCTTTATTTTTTTAATTTTTATTTTTACATTTATTTATTCATTTTTCATTGTTTTTTTGACTGATAAATATTTTTAAACAATTTTTTCATACATGTATATAGGATAATAATGTTTGTCTCATTCTACTGTCCTTCCCAACCCCACTACCCCACCTCTCCCCTCACTCCCTTCTGTACAATTGAAAGTTTCTTCGTTCTTCCCTACCCACCCCCCACTATGGATCAGCATCTGCTTATCAGAGAAAACATTTGACCTTTGGCTTTTTGGGATTGACTTATTTCACTTAGCATGATATTCTCCAGTTCCATCCATTTACCTGCAAATGCCATAATTTCATTCTTCTTTAAGGCTGAGTAATATTCCATTGTGTATATGTATCACATTTTCTTTATCCATTCATCAGTTGAAGGGCATCTGGGTTGTTTCCACAATCTAGCTATTGTGAATTGAGCAGCTGTAAACATCGATGTGACTGTGTTACTGTAGTAGGCTGATTTTAAGTCCTTTGGGTATAAATCGAGGAGTGGGATAGTTGGGTCAAATGGTGGGTCCATTCCGGATTTTCTTAGGAATCTCCATACTGCTTTCCAAAGTGTTTGCACCAGTGTGCAATCCCACCAACAATTATGAGTGTACCTTTTCCCCCACATCCTCCCAACACTTATTGCTTGTAATTTGATTTTTGCCATTCTGACTGGGGTGAGATAAAATCTTAGAGCAATTTTGATTTTCATTTCTCTAATTGTAAGAGATGATGAACATTTTTTCATGTTTGTTGATCAATTGTATTTCTTCTTCTGTGAAGTGTCTGTTCAGTTCCTTAGCCCATTTATTGATTGGGTTATTTGTTTTTTGAGTTCTTTATGTATCTTGGAGATTAATGCTCTATCTGAGGTGTGTGCGGTAAAGATTTTTTCCCATTATGTAGGCTTTCTTTTCAAATTATTGATTATCTCCTTTGCTGAGAAAAAGCTTTTTAGTTTGAATTCATCCCATTTATTGATTCTTAATTTTACTTCTTGCGCTTTAGGAGTCTTGTTAAGGAAATCAGGTCCTAAGCCAACATGATGAAGATTTGGGCTTACTTTTTCTTCTATTAGGCGCAGTGTCTCTGTTTTGGTGCCTAAATCTTTGATCCACTTTGAATTGATTTTTGTGGAGGGTGACAGAAGTTTAATTTCATTTTGTTACATAAGGGTTTCCAGTTTTCCCAGCACCATCTGTTGAACAGGCTATCTTTTCTCCAATGTATGTTTTTGACACCTTTGTCTAGTATGAGATAATTGTATTTATGTGGGTTTGTCTCTGTATCTTCTATTTTGCACCATTGGTGTACATGTCTATTTTGGTGCCAATAGCATGCTGTTTTTGTTACTGTTGCTCTATAGTATAACTTAAGGTCTGATAGTGTGAAGTTAAAGGGATACGAATGGGAAAAGAAGACCTCAAACTATCACTATTTGTCGATGACATGATTCTATATTTAGAATATAAAAAAAAATTCCACCAGGAAATTTCTAGAACTCATAAATGATTGAAGGTATAAAATTGATACCCATATTTCAAATGCATTTCTATACATAAACAATGAATCCTCTGCAAGAGAAATTAGGAAAACTACCCCATTCACAAGAATGTCAACAAAAATAAAATACTTTGGAATCAATCTAAGAGGTGAAAGACCTCTACAATGAAAACTACAGAACACTAAAGAAAGAAATTAAAGAAAACCATAGTATCAAAAGTATTCTACAAATTCAATGTAATTCTTATTAAAATCCCAATGACATTCTTCATACAAATAGAAAAATCAATCATGAAATTCATTTGGAAAAATAAGAGACCCAGAATAGACAAGGTAATCCTTAGCAAGAAGAGTGAAGCAGGAGGCATCACAATACCAGACCTTAAATTATAGTACAGAATAATACATAGCCTTTATGATGTTAAGTTCCCTTTATCCCTGATTTCTTCATGGTTTTTGTGAACCGTGAAGGAGTATTGTATTTTGTCAAAGGCTTTTTCTTCATCTGTTGAGATGATTATATGATTAGTGTTCTTGGTTTTATTTATGTGTACATTATGTTTATTGATTTGTGCATGTTGAACTATCTTTGCACCTCTGGAAATAAACCAATTTGATTGTAATGTATGATCTTTTTAACATGTTGTTGAATTCAGTTTACTAATATTAAGGATTTTTGCATCTAAGTTCATCAAGGATATTAATGTGTTTTCTTTCCTTGAAGTACCCTCATCCAGTTTTGGTTTCAATGTTATATTGGCTTCACAGAGTGAGTTTGGAAGTGTTTCCTTTCTTTATATTTCATGGAACAATTTGAGGAGCATTGATATTAGTTTTTCTTTAAATGAATCTGTCTAGTTTGGGACTTTCCTTTGTTGGGAAGCTTTTTATTACTGCTTCAGTCTAAATTGCTTGTTAGCAATCTGTTTAGGTTTTCTGTGTTCTCTTAGTCCAGTGTTGGTAGGTTATATGTGTCTAGAAATTAATTAATTTATTCTTTATTTTCCAAATTATTGGAATGTAAGTTTTCAAAAATAGTTCCCAATTATTCTCTGGATTTCAGTGGTATCTTTTTCTGATAACCTCATTTTCCTCTTTTATTTTTTTATTTATTTAAAAAAATTTTTTTAGTCATAAATGGACCCAGTACCTTTACTTTATGTATATATGTATGTATGTATATATGTATATATGTATGTATGTATGTATGTATCTATCTATCTATCTATCTATCTATTATGTGGTGCAGAGGATAGAACCCAGTGCCTCACACAAACAGGCAAGTGTTCTACTATTGAACTACAATCCCAGCCTTCTTATTTTATTAATTTGGGTCTTTTCTCTCTCTCTCTCTCTCTTTTTTTTTTTTTTTTGGTTAGTTTGGCTAAGGATTTACCAGTTCTGTTTATTTTTTCAAAGAATCAACTCTTTGCTTCATTAATCCTTTGTGTTATTTTTTCATTTTTATTTCACTGATTTCAACTCTGACCTTTATTATTTTTTTCCCTTCTACTAGTTTTGGAATTGGCTTATTGTTTTTCTGTGACCTTTGGATGCATCATTGGGTTGTCTTGAGATCTCTTTCTCTTTCTCTCTCCCTTTTATGTGTTCATAGCTATAAACTTCCCTTGTAGAACTACCTTAGCTGTCTCTCACAGGTTTTCATATGCCACCTTTCCATTTTCTTTTGCTTTTGAGAATGTTTAGCCCCTCCCCCTGCTAATTTCTTCAGTGACCCATTCATCATTCAAAAGTCTATTGCTTAATTGTCATGTATTTGAATAGTTTCTGTAGTTTTCTTGCTGTTGATTTCTAATTTCATTCTGTTATGATTCAAAAGAATGCAAAAGATTTTTCAGTTTGTTTATATTTGCTAAAACTCGATTTCAGGCCTAATACATTTCTCTAATTTTTGAGAAAGTTACATGAGCAGCTAAAAAGAGAGGGTATCCAGCTGGTTTTGGATAAAATAACCTGTAGATGTCTTTAAAGTACATTGATCTATGGCATAGTTTAACTCTTTTGTGCCTTTGTTAATTTCTGTCTGGGTGGCCTGTCTGTTAGTGAGAATGATGTGTTGAAATCCCCACAACTATTTTATTGGGGCCTAGAAGTCCATTTTTATTGAGTAAAGTTTGTTTTATGAAATTGGTTGCATATTCAGGGCACATTTATGCACTTCAGGGCTTGAATATTTACAAATGTTTTATGTCCTTATCATACGTCCTCTTTTTCAGTACATACTGACTTTCCTTGTCTCTAATTTTGTCAGGAGTTCACTTTGAGAGTTGCCACTCCTGCTTATTTTCAGATTCCATTTGCACAGAATCTTATTTTCCATTCTTTTATTTTCAGTCTGTGAATGTCTTTGTGAGGTGTGTTTCTAGGAGGCAAAATATAATTGGGTTCTATTTTTTAAAAATCCAGCATGCAACTCTGTATCTTTTAATTGGAGCATAAAGACCATTAATATTCAATGTTATTATACAGAGGTATGTATTACATCCTATCACTTTGTTTTTTCCTAATGTTTGAATCACTGCTACTTCTCATTTGGTTTTCTATTTTTTATAACAAGAATTATTTTTTCTTATGCTCACTCGATCATTTTTATTTTCTTCTCGTATGTGTAGGATTTCTTTAAATATCTTCTGCAATGCTGGCTTAGTGGTCAGAATTTTTATTTCTTTGTTGATTTTAAAGGATAGTTTGCTGGATAGAGTAACCTAAGTTCACAGTTGTTTTCTTTTGTGGCTTGAAATACTTCATTCCATGTCCTGGCCTGTAGAGTTTCTGTTGAGCTATTTGCTCTTAATGTGGTGGGTTTGCCTTTATAAATTACTTGGTACCTCTTTCATAGCTTTTAATATTATTTGTTCTGAATTTTTCTCTTCTGCACTTTGATGTTTTATTATTTCCAAATCTCAGGCTTATGTACAAAAAGTAAGAGCACTGATAAAATAAGAAACAGACCTAAATTGGCCTGGTTGGTGTGGCCAGTTGGCCACATAGAGCAGCAGCCCTTGTCCCACCACCTTCCCCTCAGAGGGAGTCCATTGCCTGGGGGCCTATTGGCATTGTTTGGCTGGTATGGCCCCTGTGACCAGCTGCCAACAGCCCCAGGCTGGCACTGTAGGGCATATCTGCTGCCACGAAACACTTGAGCAACCTGTGACTCCTTCATTGTCCAACTAGTTTCCTAACTGTCCTGGCAGAACTAATGGCAGAGACAACAGTCCTGTCCCCAGAGGTCTAGAGTTTCCAGTTGGTGCCCTGAATTTCTTATATTTTAGCTATCATACATTTTAGAACAGTTCTTTTCTGGTCATGTCTTTTTGGAGTTCTAAATGCCTCAGTTATCTGCATATTCTCTCATTCCCAGGATTAGGGAAATTTTCTTACTTCCTTGAATAAACTTTCATGCCATCAGTCTCTCTGTTTTATTTCTCAAGACCTAGGAGTCTGGCCTTTTAATGTTGTTCCGGAGCTCTTGTTTATTTTGTTCTTAGTTTCTTCTTATTTTTTTCTTTATAATGTCTGAGTGTTCTAATTTGCCCACTTGCCTTTGAACTCTAATAGTCTTTCTTCTGCTCAATCTAGAAGACTTTGCACGGAGTTTTTTATTTTTAAATCAGTTTTTTATTTGTAAGATTTCTGTTTGGTTCTGTTTAGAATTGTTATCTCTTTATTGAAATGTTCTTTCACACCTTGTAATTTATACCTTAGTTTATTCCTTAGATCTTTTAATTCATCAATCATTCTAACAATCAGTTTTTTGAATTTTTTGTTCAGCATTTTCTCTGATCGGTGACTGGAGAGTTATGAACATTTGGAGG
Organism: Sciurus carolinensis; assembly: GCF_902686445.1. NCBI lineage: Eukaryota > Metazoa > Chordata > Mammalia > Rodentia > Sciuridae > Sciurus > Sciurus carolinensis. The sequence goes on from NC_062218.1 coordinate 37,675,364, forward strand.
TATTACCATGCTTTCTTATGTCTCCTATATTTCTGTTTTGAGATTTGCACAGCTTCTGGGATGGATATCTCATCCTTTGTTATGTGGGAGTATTTTTAGTGAACTGCTTTCCCTTTTCTGTGTGCCCTGGGTTGGTGGTATATCTCAGTGTCAGAGGACTCACCCAGTGTGTTCCCTGTGCTGTGGTCGATCCCTCACATCACTTTCTGTGTAAGTGTTCTCCAGTTGTTTCTGATTCCAGGCTGCAGAGGAATTGGAACTTGCAGCCTCTGTCAACTCTACCATCTTACTCTCTCCTAGACAGTATTCGGAAGAACATTGAATTAAAATTTTTGTCAGTATAAAATAGTGCATTTGATTTATAATAAACTAAAGTTCCAATTTAAGCTCTTCTTGGTTGAGATTTGGATTGTTAATCTTGGTAATCTTTATTGTTACATATTTGCAAGGAATTACCATCTAGGGAAAAAACAAATAATGAATTCTATCCACTTAATCCAATGCCCATTGAATAAAGTAGCTTCCATTTAAATATTTTCTCTCACATCAAACTTTACCCCTCCCCCATTGAATATATGTACCAATACTAGTTTTTATTGAGATGTTTACAAAATTTTGCTTTAAAAACCTCAGAACATTTATCAGCCCACTGTCCACCACTGTAAGAGGAAGTGCTTCCTTAAGTTGCTTATTTCTCTTCTTATTGACTTATGAATCTGTTACCAGTATTAACTATGGGTTTCCCATTTTTCCAAGTAGGTTAGAATCTTACTCTCATTTATTTTGATGTTTAAGTGGCTTTATTTTATACACATTAATATCATGTATCTTATATATTCTTGTCACTCTTTCATGTGTATTTTGTTTTGAATTCTGCCTCAATTTTCACCTAATGCAAGAATGACAAATTCTCTCTCTCTCTCTCTCTCTCTCTCTCTCTCTCTCTCTCTCTCTCTCTCTCGTAGTGCTGGGGACTGAACCCAGGACCTTGTGCATAGTAGGCAAGTGCTCCACCACTGAGCCATATATACCCTCAGCTTTTCTTTTCTTTTTAATTTAAATTGTTATTACACTTAGATGAACTTTACCTTTCCTCAGTCTGTTTTGTTTTTCATATTGCTTCTATAACTATCCATTAACCTAAGGGATTATTTAGCTATCCCCACCATAGAAGAAAATGTTAAATGTTCTGAGTAGAAGATTGATGTTCTTTCATAAAATCAAGTACTATTGGAATTTACATTTATCATATCTTTTCTGTTCCCAAGTTCATGACCATTAATAGGCTTAGGAGTACATTTTGGTTATTGCAATGTAATGCATTTTCTTTCTAAGTCCATTTTTATATTCAGGCTTAAACTTCATGTTAAAAGATATTTATGTTCAGATTTGAGGTTTAGTAGAATACCTACCATTTAATGAGTGGACACTTTGATGCTTGGAGAATATTTTTTTTGTTGTTTGAGATTGGTTCTTGCTATTTGCCCAGATTGGAGAGCTTAAGTGATCCTTTTACCCCAGCCTCCTGAGTGACTGGGACCACAGGCATGTGCCCTGTGCCCAACTTTTTAAAAAAAGTTTTATTTCCACTGCAAAAATTTAAAAATTTTAGATATCTCAATGAAAGCATTTTAGAGATGATTTTTTTCTGGAGCAATTTGGAAAAAAAAAACTATGGTAATGCTAAATATAGCATATATTGCCACATGAAGGCTGCACATAAGTTGTCTATATTTTGCTTCATTTCAGTTGTCAGAAGTGATTGAAAAATATCATTTGGTATGGATGATGACAGGTTAACAATGTCTAATTTAAAAAATGTAATCTTGTTTCTGGAGAACTAAAAACATTTTTTTTTTTTTTAAATCTGTGCATTCCCCAAAATGATAGGACAGTTTATAGCAGGAACCTCTAGCCAATCAGAGACTGAAAGCTGTCAGAACATGACAAGGCAAATGCTAACTACATCCCATCAGGTTATTTCTGTATGTTACAGCCTTTGTGTGTGTGTGTGCTTGTGTAAATATAACCCACACATGTGGGATGGGACATTCTGTACCATGTTTATTCTGGGATCCTGTCTGGTTCTAGAACCTTTTCCTTGCTCAAGTGAACTTTGTAAGTTTCACTGGTCTGAGTTTTTCTTTTAAAAGGTTCAAACACTAGTAGCTAATTACTTAATCAATCTTGCTTACATAATGAAACTTCCATAAAAACCCCAAAACTTAAAGGTTCAGAGAGCTTCCAGGTTTTTGAATACACTGAGGTCTTGGGAAAGTGGCACATGGAATTTCCATTATTCCTTTCCTGCAAACTGCTCTCTGCACCTCTACCATTTGACTGTTCCCAACTTGTGTCCTGTATAATAATTTGGCAAAAATAAGAGTTAGATGAGTTTTGTGAGCTGCTCCAACAAATTATCAAAACTAGGGAGGATCTGATTAGTTAGAAGTATAGGTAGAAATCTGGAACTTATAAGGACATCTGAAGTAGCAGCAGTCTTGTGAGACGGGCACACACACAAAAAAAGTGTGGAGCCTGATACTCAAAATTGAATTAGATGATAGGACCCCTGGCCTGTTTGGAGAGTAGAGAACTGGTTTTTGGTATGCAGAAAGCCTACACATTTGGTATCAGATATTGTGAGTAGAAACACTATCAGACCATTCCTATATATATATATTTTTTTGAATTGAATTCCTCAAAGTTTAAGGGATGCTTATAAATGTTTTGCTTTGTAATGGATAGGGTCAGACTAAGAGGCATTTTTCTTCTCTGCATATTCGTCTATTCATGTCTTTAATGATTTTTAAAATTTTATTGCTTGTAGCATTATTTAAACTATTTGGAACTCTATTATTTTCAAAGAACATTATACATTGTATTCTTGAAACAGAACACTCTTCTTATCATATTATTTAACCCATTCTAGCACAAATAAATAGGTCTTTTTCAATTCTTTTCTACAAAGAGTTCCATATTCTTTGGCATGATGTGGACTCATTATAATAGCTATTTAATATTCTTTGGGAAAACTGAGATAGAGTAACTTGCCTGAGATCACCCACCTAGTTAACCTGAACTGTTAAAAAAAGTATCTCTTAAATTGTTTTTTTTTTTTTGTTTTTTTTTTGTTTTTTTTTTTTTGCGGTGCTGGGGATTGAACCCAGGGCCTTATGCTTGCAAGGCAAGCATTCTACCAACTGAGCTATATCCCCAGCCCAGTATCTCTTAAATTGAAGGACTATGCTGACTATATTTTTATAGTAGTTAAGAGTTCAGGCTCTTGATGCTGGAAGACCCAGGTTTGTATCGTGCTCCTAAACACATCCTATTACATATCAACTAAACAAACAGACACCCCTAAGTTTGAATCCCATCTTCACTACTTACTAAAAAAAGAGTCATATACCTACACAGCACATCTTGAAGAGTATTAGCCATTATTCCAAAACATATGTCAGTGGTCTTTTTTGATTTGGACACATGGGAACATAGCTCTAAAACCCAGTTTATTTAACTGAGTTTGCGTCATCTGCCTAAATTCTAATTCTAGATGGAGATTGCTAAAGATTGTTGGAGATGGGATAATATGTGAGAAATCACTTTATAAAACATATCATAATGTAAAAGCATCAAGTGTTAATTTATTTCAAATGGTAAATTATTTTTTTCCACTATAAAAACTATACAACCTTGTGTTGGGGATGTGACTCAGAGTGTTTGTGTAACATGTGCAAGTCCCTGGATTTGATCCCCAACACTGCAAAAAGAAACAAATAAAAACTATACATCCTCATAGAATATTTGAAAAAACATAAAAAGAGAAAAAGAAGAGTGATTACTTATTGTACTTCTGCCTAGAGATAATTGTTATCTTTTCATTATAGCACTAGTTTGTTTCTCTTAAAACATAAATTGGTTGTTTTAGAACATTCAGTGATCACAGATGGAAAATTACATAGAAAGGAGTTTGATAAGAGGGAATGTCTTGATGTCTATTTCCCACCAATTATAAGTTCCCCAATAATTCAAGCTCTTTGTCATCAATTTTTAAGATGTGTAAAACCATTAGTTATTTATCTGTGCAAAATAAGTGGCTATTGTATAGTTCTTTTCAGGTCTTCTGTTGGGGAAGGGGTCAATTCCTATGCTCTTTAATCTCTTTCCAACAGGGCCTCCCTGTGTTAAGAGCAAGGAGACCTGTCTTGGTAGCAGCTCATATGAAAAATGTCAGGCATCTTAAACGACTGAAAGTTTTGTGTGAACCAGCAATGTGTTGCGGCAGCAGACTTAGGCTTCACCAGTGAAAAATTTTGGATGTGATTTTCTTTCTGTGCCTTGATGCATCTATATTATGTACAGCATTTTATATGCACTTTAGGGTTCTGAGGTTTAAGGTGGACATTGACATTTGTCGAACAGGTGACTAAGATAGTAGTGGATAAGGAAATCCTGTCATTCATCAAGCAGTTGAAAGAACTGAGGCTGTTGTGCTTGTTAGGCATCCTAGAGACAGTTGAGGAATCCTCATGTGAAGGTGGGAGTAGATTCATTATGGTTCCACATGGCAAAACTGCAGACCTTGGAAAAAATGAGGTGGCGTTTCTCTTTGGCTTGATATATATTTTTGTGCACACATACAAACATGCAATTTATTTTCCTTTGGTTTAATATAAATGAATACATATGTATGAATGAATATATACATGTATGTGTATATGTACACATACACATCTGTTCATATAGTCTAGCCAATCAGAGACTGAAAGCTGTCAGAACATGACAAGGCAAATGCTAACTACATCCCATCAGGTTATTTCTGTATGTTATAGCCTTTGTGTGTATCATCTAGTATTGGACTAGGCCTTAGAAAGGAGTGTCTGGTCACTGAAGGGAGCAAATTTCTAATCATTGTATTTAACCTGAGTTGGATGGATCCCAACTAAGTAATAACATAAAATGCATTTATTGAATTTAATCATTCATTCACTTCTTTTTTTGGGGGTGAGATGCTGGGGATTGAACTCAGGGGCACTCGACCACTGAGCCACATTCCTAGCCCTCTTTTGTATTTTATTTAGAGACAGGGTCTCACTGAGTTGCTTAACACCTTGTTTATGCTGAGGCTGGCTCTGAACTCGCAATTCTCCTGCCTTAGGCTTCTGAGCTGCTGGGATTACAGGCATTCTCCACCGTGCCTGACTTCGTTAACTTCTGTTCATCTCATCCAAATTTCGTTGGTAATGTCCAAAGCATCATAATCAGGAGCCAAACATATGTTGTCTTCTCTCCATGAGTCCTGATCAGGATGTTCATCTTGACCACATCATGTGTCTTAGAGCTTCTTTGCAGCCTTTTTGACTTGGTACTTGCTGACCTTGACATCCACAATCAGCATGAATATGTTGTTGTCTTCTATCTTCTTCATGGTCCACTCAGTGGTCAGGGGGATCTTGTGAAGGTGTAGTGGTCAAGCTTGTTTCTCCTGTGGGTGTTCTTCTGAGGGTATTTGGTCTGCCTCTGGAACCTCAGTGTCTTGGGATGCCAGAAGTGGGTGACATCTGTTTTCCTTGTGACTGTGGACACATTTCAACACTACCTTCTTGACCTTCAGAGTCTTTGCTTTGGCTTTGACTTTGGCTCTGGGATGGACATGAACGTCCTTCTTCGCTTTCAGCACCATCTTGGTGAAAAGCTCATTCACTTACTTTTCATGGAGACCTTTCTATGTGCCAGGCACCATGCCCAGTGCTGCGAGATAAATCAGAGGGTAAGAGGTTGAATTAAGAAACTTTAAAGATCCCGTTTTATCTGTGGTTGAAAGAAATTGCTTGATGTTTCTGTTTTCTTTGCCTTAAATGTGGAGATCTGATTGTGTGTTATCCATTTTCTTTTAAACATTCCATTGTGTTACTATCATATTTCCTCTGTGATATAGAGTAATGCTTTATATCATTCTCTGAAAGATTGTGGGCCTTTAACATCATGTTTGTGCAATATTTTATTTTCCTACCTTTGAGCTTAAAGGTTAAAGTTGAATGTGGAGTCAGTTTTTGATGGAATAATATTGATTTTTTTCATTGGAAATGTTTAATTCCAGGTTGACTTAACATGTTTTTAAAGATTCAGGATTTATTACTAGGTGCAGTGGTGCATGCCTGTAAATCGCACTACTTGGGAGATTGAGGCAGGAGGATTGGAAATTTGAGGCCAGCCTGGGAAACTTAGGGAGACTATCTCAAAATAAAAAGACTAGGGCTATATCTCAGTGGTAGAGCACCACTGGCTTCAATCCTCAGCAATGCAGGAAATTAAAAAAGGTTCAGAATTTATCCAAAAGTATCATAAGAGAACATAATGTTTTTAAATGTAACAGGATATTATTTATTAATATTGTTTGAAGTTCATTGCACTTAAAATATATATGAAGGAGTCAGACTCCAGTTACACCCTCATTTTTATGAGGGAAGTTATAGTTTGTGTATACTATGACCATGAATCTTTAACTTCAGTTTTGTAGATTGATCATCTATCTGAGCAAATCCTACTTCTGCCTGAAGAGATCAGATAGTACCAAGAGAATGCAGAGGTGCCAAGAACAAAGTGTACAGATTTAGAGGTGATATTGGTCTCTGTACATTTTGGCTATCAAGTAAGGCCAGCTGTTCATTTGTTTCTTGTCTAGGTTTGGAATTCACCCAGTTGCAGGCCGAATGCCTGGTCAGCTTAATGTGCTGCTGGCTGAGGCTGGGGTGCCATATGATATTGTGTTGGAAATGGATGAGATCAACCATGATTTCCCAGGTAAGTGACGGGGATGATGAGGATGTTTAAATATTCATAATGTGAATAAAGTGATGCCAGACTTAGAATATCAGATATGTAGTCAAAATTAAATAAACTGAAAGTATTGAATAAGGCATGTAAGCAGCATGGTTTAATTTTGCTCCTCTGTGAAGAGCTGGAGGTCGGCGCAAATCCTGCGGTTTAATGCACAGGTGAATCTGAGGTCTGGGCAGACATGTCTCTTGAATCCAGGTCCTGACTCTCAGTAGCTTGTGGCCTTGAACTAGCTCATTCTTGCCAGTGTCTGAGGTTATACTGGTCTTTTTCTTTTTTTTTGAAGTACTAGGACTTCATGAGATAAGGTGCTGTACTTCATAGCTGTCATTTGTAGATGTTGAATGGTGATGACATTTGGCCCAAGATCGTGTTTGTTAAAGTTAGACCAGTTCCTTCTGGCAAGTATCCACTGTAAACTTAAAAAACACTGTTTATTTGAAAAAAAAAAAAAAAAAAAAAAAAGAAATAGTGTGTATTTCTAGATGCACGTGGCATTTCTGGCAACATCCTAAGATATAGTTTAAATTATAACCTTAAAGAGAGAATCTAGGCCATTTTAATTTTATGTCCCTTTTAAAATTTCCCTGTTGCTAAATTATGTATAAAACCAGCCAGTTCCAGGAATTATGGAAACAGCTTTAATATGGTACAGACTTTTAGACCATTGTCTTTTAGACATTAGATTGCATCTTAATTGGTCATTTTAAAAGTTGAAAATGGATGCAGATCTTATAAAATCATATTACTAGCAAGATCATTTTGGGATTAAAAAATTATAAAGTCAGATTAGGCAGATCCATTGGGTGGGGTAAGTGTAATAAAGCAGGCTCTAGTCAGGAGGCAAGTTTCAATGCAGGACCTATTACAGCTTTTTAGCTGTGCAACATTGTCTAAGTTGGCTGATTTCTCTGATAAAGTTGTTTATATAGTGCTTGCCATGAGTGAGCATCCTAAAAATATCAGCTTTTGCTATTATTATTTTGAATTCAGATCACTATAATTTACCTGACCTCCTTTGTTTTTTATATTTTCTGTTTTTTCTTTTTTCATATAGACACTGATTTGGTTCTTGTAATTGGAGCTAATGACACTGTTAATTCAGCAGCTCAGGAAGACCCCAACTCTATTATTGCAGGCATGCCAGTCCTTGAGGTCTGGAAATCAAAGCAGGTAAAGTTTCAGACTTGTATTTCATCCTGATGATCAAAGGTCACTTAAAATATGCACATAGGACTTTCTTTGGTCATGTGATGAGAAATAATGCCGCCTTTTAGGAGGCCCAGGATTAAGTACATGTTTAGAGTCTGATTCTCTGTGTCCAGCTTCTGTCTATGCTCTGGCCACGAGAGAACCTGAGAGAAAGCCTCATCATGAGTAGAACCAGATGAGATTATGTGGACAGATTAACAAAATCCGTAACCACAGCTGAAAAAAGAGCTGTGAGCTTTTGGAATGAGTCTGGCCAGTTTCCAGATGGAGTCCAGTGAAGCAGATGGCTTCCCTCTGGGACAGTGAGTCAGCATCATCGCCTTCATATACCAAGACAAGCACATTTTTTTAATTTAATTTTTTTTGAAAAGGAATTTGTAAGTTGTTATGGAGTGTCTAGCAGAAAGGTGATTTAGAAAGCCAAACAATAACATGGCATAAGAGAGCAAGCTTTGCACATGTACATTATTTGTGAAGAAAGCTAATTGCTAGATTCTGGAGAACTCAGAGGCTTATAAATTTTCTTCTGTCCCAGCAGAGGGTATATCTCTTTATTACTCCTGAGTCACATCTGCATTTTAAGAATTATAGCATAATGCACATTTTTTCTTTTAATTTTGTTTCTTTTTGTTGTAAATATATGAGCTTAAAGCAGTATTTGAGATTAGTGTGTAGACATAAAATACACTTGTTCATGTGCATATAAAATATTAGTGCATCAGTAATCAATATTTGAGTTTGCAGAAAGCATTACTTGACTAATGTCATGCAGTGCATGAATACATTTTCACTGTCTGCATTTCATTAATAACTGATGAGACATTCATTAGGACAGTATCCATAATGCATGTCATTAGAAATATCTGTAGCACATCAATACTGTGGATTGACTTACCACTTTCATTGTGATTTTTAGGAGCATTCTGTTAGTGATTAGTTCTGTCCTTGAGAGATGCTGGATTGCTTTTTGGGATTTTTTTCCCCAGAACTTTCTGATATCCTTTAATAGAAAAGAATCATACCATTTCACCACTCAACCTCATTTATTTTTAGAATTTGTAGTAGGTATTTATGAACTAAGTTCATTCTCTTTAACTTATTCATAGAAAGATAAACTAAATGCTATTTTCCAATCTAGAAAATGTTATTCATAATCATTATAGAGAAAAACAAAGAAGAAAGTCACTGTAATCATTTCACTTAAACAACTATTAACATGATCTTTTATCTAATTAACATAAGAATATGGCCACACATTAAAAATTAACATTGATACAAAGAAAAATACATTTAAGAGGGCTGGGGTTGTCACTCTGTGGTAGAGCACTTGCCTAGCATGTGTGAGGTACTGGGTTCAATCTCCAGCACCACATAAAAAGAAATAAACAAAACAAAAGTATCGTGTCCCACCTACAACTAAAAAAATACATTTTAAAACACTCCTGATATATTTTAAAAGTCTCTGTATTAAAGACAGTAGTGGTACATGCCTTGAGTTAGGAAGAAGTCCTGGTATGCTGTTGCATAGTTTGGTAACATTTGACAATGTACTGTATATTTCAAAAAACTTAAAGGAAGGAATTTGAATGTTTTTGCAATAAATAAATAGCACTGGAGAAGACAGATATCTTTAGACTGACTTAATTATACAATGTATGCATGTATTGAAATGTCACCTAATACCCTATTAATGTGTGCAATTTCAATGTTTTCATGTAGCATATAAATAAAAAAGAAATGTGAAAATTATAAAAAATAACAACAGAAAGCAAAGTTAGGGAAGGGCACTGTTTGTGTGCCCAGCAGACCCTAAACAGGTCCGTTAAATACACTCTCTCATTTAACCCTTGTTTCTTAGGTCATTGTCATGAAGAGGTCTCTGGGTGTTGGCTACGCTGCAGTGGACAATCCAATCTTCTACAAACCCAACACGGCCATGCTTCTAGGTGATGCCAAGAAGACATGTGATGCGCTGCAGGCAAAAGTTAGAGAGTCCTACCAGAAGTAAATACTAAAGCTCAAGCCGGTGTCTGATGACGTCACTGCTTCAGTGTAGAAGTGGGCAGAAAGCATCAGTATATGTGGCTGATCCACATCTGTAGCAAAGCTCTTGGAAAAAAGGAAGACTAAAAAAAGCCAAGAAAATAGAGGGACATTTTTCAAGAACAGGGATCCCTCAATTTTATAAAAAAGATTGAAAATTCTGAATGTTTATCTGTGCATACATTTTTGGGGTTATGAAGCAAAAGTATTTTATAAAAGGAGAAAGAACAACCTCATTTTAGATATAATTCTGTTGAATTTTTAAATTCCGCTTCTGTAACCAGAAACATTTTCAGAAGTTGAATGTTTAGAATTTCAGGACTTACATAATGTTTGGGTCTAAAAAATACGACACAATATAAACATTGCAGATACCTGCATTTTTGTTTTCTCAACAGATGTGACTAATTTGAAACTTTTGTCAGTTCCTAAATTGTCCCATTGCATTTTAACCATAGTTTGAATTGATCTAATTAAATCTGTTTTAAGTTTTCAAACTTACTTCAGATTGTAGATTTTAATGGTATATTTTCTCACTTCTATTTTAATACATTAAAGGACTAGATAATCTTTCAGAGATGCTGGAAACAAATCATGTGCTTTCTATGGTCAATGAAACAACTTGAAATGAACATTGATAGTATTCTTGAAAACCCCATTTCCAATTGGAAATCTCTTTAATTTCAATCAGTTTAGTACTCTATTAAGTGCACTTGATGGAATTCAGCTATTTGACAAATAAAATGAATTTATCATGTTTGCAAGTGATGCAGCAGTTCTCTGGTGACGAAAGGCTAACACTGAAAAGCTCTGTCTACTACTAACTTTGGGGGAAGACTCACTACTAGGAAATAGATGAAATTAATCTATCTTAACTAATAAGAATGGATTTTTTTTCAAACCAGTGAGTTTTGGGATCTCATATAGTTGATGACATTTGAGATGAATGGTGATACTTTTTTCAAAGCTATTTTTTTGTGTTTCTGAGCACCTGTAAAGATCATGACTTTATAGAAGTCTAGATTTTCTTTGTGACTTTGGTACTGTGCCCAAAGTTCTAATGTAGGTGAATGTGTGGATCACAATTAGAACATGTTTCTTTGAATAATCAAATTAGTACTAAATTTCTCAAAATAGTTATTAACCTATAAAAAACTATCTCTGAGCCAGAAGATGAAATAACTGGTGCAAAATGTTAATTGTTTTATTCATATTTACCAAGTTTACACTGTATAGTATAGGTTGGTTTGGTAATCAGTTTGTTTTGCTATGCTGGTGTGTGTGTGTATGTATGTGTGCATGTGTGTGCATGTGTGTGTTAAAGCAAGAAAGACTCCTTTTAAATTTGTAAGTAATAAACATAATTTGTTGATGGATTTGAGGTCATTAGTAACCTCAGGACTGACGTTTATGAAATTTCTATTAGAAGAAATTAAACAGCATATATTCATGTCCTTTTCCTTCTCTTAAAGTAGTTGTAGGTATAGCTAGAAAGTAGTATCTTAGAGTTTTTAAAAAAAGATAGTTCCTGCATTTAATTTAAATTGAAAACAATCATGCTTGGATTTATTAACTTATGTTTGTCATTTATAGTAAACTTACATATATATCATTTTTATATTGTATTAACTAATTCTTTGATACCTGCCAATCCTTAGACATTCAGTTTTACTAACTGAATTGAAAATTTATGTTCCAGTTGGTTTTATTTAACTTTATTGGTGAGAATATTTTAAGGATAATTTCTGAAAATTTTTAGATTATTAAATTACTACTCTGAAAGGTTTATTGTCCTATTATGTCATAGTCTAAAAGTAAAAAAAAAAAAAATTCACACACATCTATCTACCTGCCTATTTGCTTACTTACCTCTGACCTACCTGGACAGTTTTCTTTTATAAAATCTTTATCATTTTATAGACTCTTTTTTCCTAAGGATTAAAATCAGGAGAACAGATCTCACCATGCAGTAGACTTCCTTTACTTAGAAATATCACTTAAGTATTTGTTCATGAATCTGGAAAGTGGACTTTGACTTTTCTGATTCTACCCTTGACCCTAACTTTTAGATTTTCTGTATTCTGTCATCCAACATAAATATGGAACATATTATGTATCAGTGAGTTTTAGGGCTTAGTTCAATTTATTTGAGCCTTATTCTGTATAATTAATAACTCATAACCCATATGTTTACTTAAGTTAGAGGCAACTTTTCTAGTTCCTAAGGTGTAAGTCTTGAGAGTTAGGGCATCTTCGTGCTAGAAGGTTGGATGATTCTTGCATAGCTAGGGAGAATGATTTAAAGGTCTGATTTACAGCTCTTGCCAGTTTTTGAGAGTCTTTGCCAATAAATATTGTCTGGTCAGAATAGTAAAACAAACAAATAAAAACAAACCAAACACACTTTACCCACCCCCCCAATAAAAACCCAAACCAAATCCTTCCACTCCAGTGGCAGCAACTTGCACAATCCAGCTGCTCTTTAGATTCTCAAAGGGAAAAAAAAAAAAAAAAAATTAAACTAATTAACAGGGAGTAAACAAAACTTTTCAAAGTGAAGCTTTTAAAGTGTTCAGTAAAGCAGCAGAAATGGTCACATATGAATTTCAAAGTACTCAAGATTCCTTTTAGAAGTTACAAGTTGGACTAAGGAACTGCTTTTTTTCACTAAAAAAACATTTATGGACATTTGACATCCTGAATATTCTATTTCTGAATGAAGATCTAGATGCTGGTGACAGTGATATATATGACAAGATAGTAATTAAAGCAGCTAGTATTTGAAACCCCTAAATATAATAAGTATGATAGTGTTAGGGATAATTCATTTGAAGGAAAAGTGAGAAATCATATTGTATAGGTACAGGAAACCCAGTTAATGATTACAGAGAACTTTAAAAGTTGGAATCTTAAGAGGAGGGCCATCTCACTGTCGAAATCTATGCCTGCTTCATTCTATTAAAAGTATTTGTACCTTATATGTTGCCCACCACCTTTCCAGTTGCTCTGCTTTCCAGTTCCTGCAAAAGCATATTTGTGAAGAATAATACTCATGGAAAGATTGCTTAAAAGATGTGGAGTCCAGTTTGCCCCCTGGATGTTTGTATTTTGCCCACAGACCCAACCAGTCCTTCAGAGAGCTCTTCAGAGAGCTGTGTACTTGGACTGTGCCGTTTTGGGATCCTATTAAAAAAAAAAAAAAAAGACACAAAGACATTGGAATGGAGAGAATAAAGGTGATTCCACCTGCTTAAGGTGATGGTGAATTCAGGGGAGGATGTACCCATGGCAGCTACAGAATGGTGGGGAGCGGACATGACTGCCCTGGACTTGGAGAAAAATCGAGGAGATGTGGATCTGGGGAATGCACAGGACCCTTAGGACGATGGCAGCTAGTCCCACAATGGGAGCAGTGAACAGGGCCAGTGAGATTTTTGCTTAAATTTTCCCTATGTAGAAGATCTAATAAACTTTCACTTGAGAAGATGAAAAGCATGCAGTAGACATGTGATAGGATGTAGGAAATAGTAAAAACCCTTGGAAACCCATTTAGAAATTGAAATTGTCAGTTTTTTTTTTTCTTTCTGTTTTCCTACTTCATTTTTGGTTTCCTATAGAAAAAAGGAGAACATAGAAAGGTCTACTGAAAAGTATGGATCTATATTCAGCTAGTGAACTTCTATCTAAACTAAGTTCTTTTCTGGAACTGATTTTGCAAAAGTTAATGAGTTGTTATAAGCAGGACTTATATTTTTGTTTTCCCAGTTAGGAACTACACTTTTCATAAGAATACATCACTTAATGCTAACATAGCCAGACATTGCCTGGCTAATTCTTTTTTATGTCTTGTGCTTATAATCCCCTAGGACACTCAGGAGGCAGCAGCCTCAGCACGTTAGGGTTGAAAGTTCATTACTAAAACTCTCCAGAGAAATGGGAGAATGTGGAGCTAAATATCCCCTCTTGTGCTACCTCAGGAGGAAGATGTATTATTCCTGGGGGGGGGGGGTCAGAATATCATGTCTTTATCTTTAGAATGTTTTGTCACTAGTGTCTAAGTTTACTGGAGCACTATGTTTCAGAAATTACTTGTTTGAGAAAGGGTCTTCTAAAGTTTTCAGGGGTTTACTGATTCATGGGAAATTTTGTGCTTGTGCATTATAGGTAGCTCTGTGGTTTTGTCCTTTTGGGATATGTATATGAGAATAGCAGCGAAGACTTGTAGTCCTTACCCAGAAGTCCTGGATATAATTGCTTAATGTTGGATATCATTATAGTAACTTGGAAACATGATCTTGTAAAGATGAGAATCATCATAAATGAGAGCAATAGAATATTCAAAGATTATAACAAATTTATGGAGACACTGAACAGGTAAAGATTTTAGAATATCTGTACTGTCTTTTGTTCTTGCCATAGTGCATCTAACCCAGAATACCGTCTGTACAGTAGTGGACCTGGCATGGGTATTTGGGTAGTGGCATCATTAGGAGAGATGCTATTGTTTTCTACTTTTGGTCATTTTTGTATTTCTAGGATGTGTCACCCTTTGATAAAGTAAGCACAGGATGTGTGTGTGTGTGTGTGTGTGTGTGTGTGTGTGTATGCTCCACGTTGACCTCTGTTCAGGACTCACTCATTATCTGAAAATTCATCTTAGGTCAGGGATTTTATTTTACTCTTTTTCTTAGTTAGAAAGACCGTTCCCTCATTCATTTCAGGTGAATATCCTCAGGTGGATAACTCTTAACAGTGGCTATTAGTTAATAATTGCTCATTTAGTGCCAAGCAACATCCTGTCTGCATCCTGTGGGGTTTAGTACATCCTGCAACAGAAAATGGCAGTGGGATTTGTGTTAGAAGTAAAGAAAAGGATGGCATTCATGACTGGGAAGAATCATTTCATACAAAATCATGAGTTCCACAAACCCCAATTGTATTTCCAGCAAGAAGATGCCATCCATTTACAAAATGACCTAGGAAATGTTGATGACGTTGAGAAAATAAGTGCGTGGTGTTTTTACATAATGGTATGAAAATTGCTGGTTATGTGTGCATGACTTGTGCTGCCTCCCATTCTTCCTTCAAGTGGTTACTGAGATTTATGCCTGAACCCTCACAATGCTTCCTCCTTAGATGCAGAAGGAGGCTCAGGAGCAGATCTGCACCTCTCTGGGATTTTCTTTCCATGACCATACCTGCTGCAACTCCTTGCCTGACTTGACCTGCACCTTCCTCTATCACAGCTGGTCAAGGAAAAGCTCATTGCTGTGGATTTTCATCCCTCACAGGCCATAAACTCAGATGAGCCAAAATATAACTTTTTTTTTCTATAACTGAATTTAATTCCTCTCTTGAGTCTCTATTTTCTCTGGTAATGGAAATTTGACCTTAATTCAAGGGTGTTTCCTTGTTTTCCTCCTAGGGATTCAACTTCCCTCAGAGGCAAAGGGGAATAGGGATCAAGATTAATGACATAACATCACATTTGGGAGGAGTGAGCTGGGTCCTTGGTCTTCATGTGTCCAGTCTGAGATGTAGATTGTCCTTTCTGTCTTGGTTACTGATATATTTGCATATGAACCTCCTTTATTTTTCTTTCGTTTAAATAAAAGAAGTTACAAGATGTATGAATCAGTATAGAATGGGAAGGAAGAAATATACAAGGAGAGGGTCATGATAATCTCAATATATTTTGGCAAATTTATTACTATAATTTGTATTTGTGTATAATTTGAAGAAACCTTTAAAATTATGAGACTGGAGTATTAGTGCTATTTCTACAAGAAAAATAGTAGGTTCTCTATTTAAATAATTTGGAATGGAATTCATCCAAATATTTCATGCAAAGATATTTTAAGAAAGAGCCATTTAATTTATCTCCTGATATTAACTTAATTGCTTCAGAAATCTGACCTTTTAGAATTTTAATGAGGCATTAAGTTGTTTTGGGGGAAGTTTTTTTTCCCCCTGTCCTATGAGGAATAAAATGTGCACTATCATCTAATTTTTATTAGTTTATCAGCAATACTTTGGTACTAAATCTATAGCCAAAAGTTGAAAAGAGCAATTAATTCAGAGCTGGAACACATCTGAAACAAAGACAGGGAGGTCAAAACACAGCCCTTTTGATAATCATTCTCTTCTTAAGAACACAAGTTAGCATTTCTAGGCCATCCAATTTTTTTGTATTGCTGTATTACTCATGGAATCATTTTTTTAAAAAAAGTGGTTTTGGTGCATGTTATTAATTGCAATTTTCACTGAAGAAATCAGAGCACAAAACACTACAACCTTCCCATGATTACTCTGTGGCAGATGGAACAGCAAGAATCATCTTTAGCCAATTAACTACATTTTTTTTTCTTAAATTACAAGTGTTTGGTTATTTCAGTAAGTGTCATGGTTTCTATTTTATGCATAAGATTTTTGCTCCTCTGGAATAATATTTATCCTCTGCAGAAAGAGAAGGAAGTCAAGCAAAATGGAACAAAGATAAACATTTAAAATTGCCATGATTGAATACTTTCATACCACTGTCTGGACATGAATTTAGAATAGATTGCAGGGACACTATGAAGAAACAGTGTAATAGGTGTTGTTGATGTAGTGAGCCCCTGGCACAAGGAGAGCTCGGCAAGGTGGAACACAGGTCGAGAAGTGAGGTGACATCGAGTGATCTTTTGTATTCCATGAGATGGGAAGGAAAAGCCCCTGGAAAGGAGAGAGACCACAGGAGCATTTGTGTGACAGTGAAAGCCAAACTATCCTGGTTCTTTTAGTTTCAAAATGGAGGTAGGGGAGGGCAAAGGGGAGAAGAATCAGAAACCTTTGGTATGTGAGTCTTGGGGGGAGAAAAGGAGTGGATGGTGGTACTAAATAGCACTTTCTAGATTTTAAGTAATGAGAAGTTGGTTATACTCGAAATGTTTTGAATTATGCTCCTGTCATTGTTGACTTGGTTTGATCTCCTCTCTACAAAATATATGACCAAGTGACAATGACAAGTGCACCATTTATTACAAGTCATGTATGATATGGCCCCTCCTCTCAAGAAGCTTGCAGTGTGTCGTGGGACTCATATAAGGACAATTAAATTATAATTCGATGCAAAATTAAATGATTTTATATATATTTACTTATGTATGTATTTGTGTGTATATATATATAATAACTCCTAGAAGAGAATGGAATAAGCACTGCTGTCTGAGTTGGGGATTCTGGGGAACTCCTATAGAGGAAAGGTTCTAGAAGATAATGAAGAGAAAAGTAGAGAAGGAAGGCAGTTTTTTTTAAAAATAGTTGAAAGTTGTTATTTTAAACATGAAAAAAAGAAAAAAAAAATCCACAGGCTACAGGTACATGCTATCATACGCAGCTTCACTACTTTTTAAAAAATTACCGTTCAGTAGATATTAGCCCATATCCCTCTGCTTAAGCTGTTCTCAGGCAAAAGTAAAATAAAAATAACATTTCCAGTATTTTTCAAAATCTGTGCCTTACTCTACTTTTGTCAGAGCACAAGTGAAGAAAGAACACTATGTTCTTTTCCTTAAGGAAGGCTCGATTTACTGAGAAAATATCAAGTCAATCAAAATCAGGCATCAGTAATCGTTGTACCAGTTTCTCTATTTTCTGGGATCTTGTTTGCCTTCTAGCAGATCTCAGAAGATAACAGTATTAGGCAAGAAGCAGCCCTGTTTCTGATGGGTGGTGGGCATGGTTTTGGGTCAATTTAGCTTAGCTTGAAAGTGTGTTTTCCAGAATGTTCTTCCTTGTCTGATTTTAGGTTAGCTCCAACAGAAATTGTATGAATTTGAAAGGTGAGGTGAAGCAGCTGCCATTTTGCTGTGAAGGTTTGTTCCAAGTACTGCTGCAGCTCTGTGCACACTGTCACTGATCTCCAGACTGATGTGTTTGTTTGGCATGGTGGCTGGAACCACTATTTCTCTTTGCTCCTGCTGACTCTTTTCTTCAGCTTCTCTACATCCTGGCACAAGCTCATAGACAGCTGCATGGGGAATGGCACCAGCTTCTGCAGGGCCCTGTACTGTTGGGCATCAGTGTGGTGAGAGACAGACAAAGATTCTACTCTGTCCTTGCTTCCTCCACTTCATGTCCAGTTAGTAGCCCTGCCCACCTATGGTCCACAGGCACAACTACAAAATGAAGACAAGAGCTGGCCATAGACTTCTTCACCAGCATTCACAATTGTGGTAAAGTCTAATTCCTAGTAAACCTCTTCTTTCCCATCACTTATGGTAGTTACTGCTTTTCTGATTGAGCCTTAACTGGTAGAGTTCCCTTACAACACATCAAGAATGGTAATGGAAATAAATTGTGGTTATTAATGGTGTTGAGAGATTGGGATAGCATAAGTCATTGAAATTATAGGTGATCAGAACATCTCATTTAATCATTTCAACCACTTCTAACATAAAAATTAGGTGACTCATATTTCACTTCCTTTTACAAATGGACTGAATGATGAATATAGTTTATTGTTCTCCCATACAAATGGTTGATTTTTTCCAGAGGACAATTTAATATGATGAGAACTTCATCACTCATAAAAATCTATCTTCTTTGTGACAGAGGATGGGTATGTGTGTGGAGAATGACTACAGATATGAGAAAATGAGGTGGCTAAATATTTTTGGTGACATTTTGGTGATAATGTGTACATACATATAGAGAAATAGTAAAACTGTTTTTAGAAATATCAAAAGCACTTGTTCCTGTAAATGTGAATCAATTCTATTAGAACTCTGGGTTTGACCATCTGACTTGCTTTGGTCCCTGGGACATTGGGATGTAACATATGAAAAGAGGTTTGGTTTTTGCTTGTGCACTGGGGCTTAGCTTTTGGGAAAGTTCTTTCTTGGGAACTAGTTGTCATGTTGTAAAAATGCTTGAACTGAATCATAAGAAGCAATGTGGAGAGAGTCTTGGAGAATGAAGAGTCTTCTTGGGCTTCCCACCAGAAGGCAACTATATGAGACAACATCACATGGAGCAGGAGAACCCAAGGAGGATCTTGGCAGAGTTCCTGAAAAACCAAATTCTGGAAAATAACAAATTACTGTTCTAGGATGATTTGTTGCACGGCAATGGAAGACTGAAACATGCTATAACAGAGCCTTTCCAACAAACTTTGTTTTTTCTTAAAAACAAACCAAAAATTATCCATTGACTTGGTTTTGATTAGTCTTCCTTTTATCTCTTGGTTTCTTTTTTTCTTTCTTCCTCTTGTCTCAGCTTCCCTTTTCCTGTGGAAGTACAATGGTAGATCTGGTAGGCAGTGTGAACTGAGAGACATTGGCAAGCCCTGCTTATCCCAGAGTATCATTCATAGCCTTTTCCAGTACTTGGAGACTTCAACATTATATAAGTATTTTTTTTCTTTGTTTAAGATTTTCCATCTTTAAGAATAAATATGCAACTCTCTATGTAACAGGAATACTTTGTCATTCAACCATTGATCCAGGATTAGTTTGTCATTTTGCTTTCCTAAGAAATAGGTGAGAGGGTTTACATACCAGGACCTTTCTTGACAGAGGCCATGGCCATGTATTGACTTCTGACTGCCTCTACCTTTCCATCAATTTAAATCCTGATCTTCCTTCGGCTCTTGGTCCCAGTGACTCCTAGTACCAGGTATTTTCTCTTTAGGACCTTTATCACAATTACAATTCAAACTACTGTATATGCATTGTTTTGTATTTATGCACCTGGGACTACAAGCTCCAAGAGGACAGAGATCTTGTATATTTTGCCCACTGTTGTATAGTAGTCATGCCTTATCTGTGGGAGATACGGTCCCAAGAGACCTGGTGGTTGCTGGAACTGCAGATAGTACCAAATCCTTTATATTCTATTTTTTCATATATACATATATATATATATATATATATGTATATGTGTACACACACACACACACACATATATATACATATATACTTATTTTTTAAAATATATTTTTAGTTGTCAATAGACCTTATTTTTAAAAAATATATATGTGTCGAGAATTGAACCCAGTGCCTCACTCATGCTAAGCAAGTGCTCTACCACTGAGCTACAACCCCAGCCCCTGTATATACTTACGATGAAGTTTAATTTATAAATTAGGCACAGCAAGAGATTAACAATAATTAATTATAAAATAAAATAATTATAAAACTATAATGAAAGTTATGTGAAATGTGATCTCTCTGTCTTGAAAGTCAAGATAAATATTGACATTTCTGGATGATGGCTGGCTGTGAGTAACTGAAATCATGTTAAGTAAAACCAGTAATAAGGAGGAACTACTGTCTTCCAATACCTCATACATTCTGACCATGGAATATTTTTGGTATTTGTTACACTAAAGGATGAATGAACTGAGATTTTGAACCACTAGATTCTTTTTATCTTCTTACTTTAGAGATTCTGGTGCTTGGACTTGCTGTTTTATTGGGGGCAAGAAAGCAGGCACTTGGCATTATAAAAGTTCTATGAGATGTTTCAGGAGGGGAAATGAAAGCTAAGAGTGCTACCATGAACAAAGACTTACTAGACCAATGTGGACTCCCTTACAATGCCTTATCCATTTAAATTCTAGCCTATGAACCCAATCATTCCCAGAAAGAGGAAAACTAACAAGAGCTAACATGCATTATACTAGCATGCTTTGTAAGAACATCACTGGGATGCCATAAATATTATTCCCATTTTTCCATGCAATAATAGTTAAAAGCGTCCCTTTCTTTTATAATTAAGTAATTTCAGATTTGTTAAGGAAGAACTAAAATGCTTTAATATACTTTGCTGTTCTCAGATTTAATCGTCATTAAAGCCTGTAATAATTAACTTAAATACAGAAATTATTTATAGTGGGTTTACTAATATGGTCAGAAAAAGGAAGTGATGGGATTTCAGATTTTATTTTAACATAGCTATTCTGACTTTGAATGGGTTGAGCAAGAATAGCAATCATGGTTTGGTCAATATTCAACTTATGAATAGCAGTTTTATAATTCTCTAAGGGGTGTGAGTCAAAAGTCTCTACTTTTATTTCCCTAGGGATGACTTCTGTTTGTTCTTTAATCAGAGTATCTAGGAAGTAATTGACCTGGAGAAGCATTTCCTAAAGTGTATCAATGGTAGTTGAGGAAAAAATGGGTTCTGTGGTCCCATGAATATAGAAAATGCTAGACTAAACAACATGCTTTTTTTCCTTTAAAAGTCTTATGATTGATAATGCACTGGAAATTTCCAAGAAGAAACAATACAGTCTGCACATTTCCTATTGTCATCTGATCACTGAAATTTTAATTTTTTTTCTTTTTTTTATTGAGTTCTTTGGAATTTCAATGATCTCTGCTAAGTATTTTTGGGACTGTAGCATAGTCTATTATGCATATGAGAGATATGTGTGTGATCAGATCCCTGGTGGGGCGTGGCATTTCTGTCTTACTTATTCCCACAGTCACAGTCCTATGATCCTCTGGCTCTAGGAAGTACTTTCTGAGCTTCTGTTTCTATAAGGGTGCTGATGCTCGTAATAGCTAATTTTTTTTGAATTCATCAAGTACAAGGCACAGTTCTAAAGACTTTCTGTGTTGTGACTTGGTAACCACAACAGGTCAATCCTTGGAGCAGGTATCCTATTTTACAGATGTGTGTCTAATTAAGTAGGTGGTGGAGTCAGTGTTTGAACCCACACATTCTGGTTTCCCTGAGAACTACAGGACTATGCTGTTAAAGAACTGATTTGCCAACTAACTTTTAGAAAACAACTTCTTGGTAATTTGGGAACTACTTGTCATTTGTGAACTCTTTGGGATACTAAACAAAGAAGCAAAGAAGTATAGTTTAATATACCTGTTTGACATTTGCTTAACTTCGTTCATATGTTTGGCAGGGTCAATTTTTCCAAAAGATCGTTTTCATCATCTAGAAATACAGACTCTGTCTTTTTGGTGTGGCACTGTGAGAAGAATCACAAGCCTTACTCCTAAGATCTTATCTCTTCCTTCTGAAATGTAAGCTGCTGTTGAGTTCTTGTTCTCTTTCTCTTTCTGCCCCTGCCAGCTTTTCTTCCTTCTTTCATGGTGTAGCTATAGACCTTATTGTGTTTTTAAGCATATGCATCCACACAAGCAGCTACAAATAGTTCAACTACAGAACACATTGTGGTTCAGGAGTTGATTACTACTTCTTTGCTTGCTAGAAAATTATGAAGTCTTTAGTAGCCTGGTTAGGGTAGGATCTCTATCCTATTTCTGACATCCTCTTTTTATTCTCTGGGTTCTTTATCATCTTCTGAGCCTCTTCTTTCTCCCATGTTGGTCTGTGTTTCCTACAGAGGATTTTTCTTTATGGCAGAGCTGAAAGAATTTTTGCAGAAAATTGTCCTTCATATGCTGCTGCTCATGGTTTAGATTCCTGTCTTCTTTTTTAACTAGTCCAGTAATTCTGTTAACCCATATTGTAGTTTCTCTATATTACCTCACAACTAGCTTTTCTGATATAAATGTGCAATAAATGTAAATTCAAATAATACATGGATTATTGATTCTTAGAAGCAGAGCACAGCCAAAGCTGGATAATCATCTAGAGATAGTAAGCCTATAGCTTCTGAGTTTTAATTATAAAGATTTTCCCCTCTAAATTGCATAAAATTACCAGTTTTCTAAAATTAGGAGAACTTAACATCAATCCAATGTTAGTTTATCTTCTCTACTTAAAAATTATTTTCTTTCTTTTACTAACTAAATTGCTCAAATGGATGATTTACTGAGGCCTACACCCTCCCCATGCCTCCAACCGTTTAGATGTTGTCTCCTAATTATTTAAGGAAATCACTCTTGAAAGTTGATGGTGACCTCCTTATCAACAATATAAATCTCAGAATGCATTTTCTTGGATGTTTCTGTGACCTTTGACACTATGCACCAGCCACTATGGAAAACATCTCTCTAGGTACTATGACATTACCTGATATAAGTCTAATAATTCTTCTTCTCTTATATGGGACTTAATTAAATCCCTTAACTTTTCCCACACATACTGCTGATAATTTAATTTTCTCCCCTTTATATTTTTGTTTTTTTAAATTGTATTTATTTTTATTTTTTAGTTCATCAATGGACCTTTATTTTACTTATTTATTTGTGGTGCTGAGAACCGAACCCAGTGCATCACACATGGTAGGGAAGCGCTATGCAACCAAGTTACGACCCCAGCCCATGATATTTTTTTTTTAAATATTCTTTTAGTTGTAGGTGGACACCTTGATTTTTATTTATTTATTTTTATATGGTGCTGAGGATCAAACCCAGTGCCTCACATGTGCTAGGTTTGTGCTCCAATGCTGAGCTATAACCCCAGTTCCCCATGTTTCTTTCTTTCTTTTTTTTTTTAACTTGACTCATTTGGTGCATTTTCTGTTTTTTTGAGAGCAATTTCCTGAGTTTTCTGCATAGGAGTTGACTCTTCCTTTTAATTTTGTCACCTGCAAGTACAGCAGCAGTATTCTCACTGAATTCATAGGGGGTGGGAGTAAAACTTTCTTATTTTATAGAGCTTAGGGCAAAGGTGAACTACATGTGCACAGACTATTCTCCAAGGCTGATTCTGATCTGTTAATAAAGACATTTTAGGTACAAACAGCAATAAATATAGTATACGGAACTTGCATTTCTTCACTTTTTGTCCAGATGGATATCTTTAGAAGCTTTGTCAAATGTCTTCTAAAAGTACACAGATAGGAAACTGACTAACCCAATAAACATAAAAACAGAAATGTGTTAGTTCTGGTAGGACTTGTTTCCTGTGAACTAATTCTGATTTGTACTCAACATGGTTTTGTTTTTAAAATCTCCTAGTCTGAAATTTTAATATACATATATTAAAAAAAATATATATATATATATATTTATTTTTTTTTTAGAAAGTAGCTGAGAATGATAAGCATTTTTTCAGTTCATTATTTGCAGTATCTACCTTTTGCAATTTTTGGTCAGGAATGTATTTGCCCGTGATCAATCTCGCAGCACTTTTTCTGTTTGTCTTGATTCCTTGAAGATGGCTGACAACAGATTCAGTAATCTTAAGGCACAGTTTGGAGCAGTTAGGATGTCTTTTATGAAGTTCTTTCTTTTACCTTTTCCAGCTACAGTTCACTTTACTTTTACAGTAAACAAAGCAAATTTCTTTGCTGCTTGTTTTTATGACATTGTCTCCCATAGTCCAAAGATGTGTATTTTCTCATGCTCTAATTTTTCTCTAAATACAATTTAAAGAGCCAAGTTTATTGTTCTTATTTTTTCACAATCTTGAGCTCATTTTGTGTTTTTTGCTTTCTTTGACACTGCTATCCTTATTTTTTTTAAAAATATTTTTCTTTAGATTTAGATGGACACAATACCTTTATTCTATTTATTTATTTTTTATGTGGTGCTGAGAATTGAACCCAGTGCCTCACACATGCTAGGTGAGTGCTCTACCACTGAGCCACAACCCCAGTCCAATACTGCTATACTTCTGTGCCACTTTTTCATATTATTCTTTGTTATGAATCCTTTTATTTTTTGTCCATGTCATTTAAAAATTATGCTGTGCATTCTTTTTTTACAGAAAACATACCCATAAGTATCAGCTAAGATTTCCAGTTTAAAAAAATAGAAGCAAAATCCAAAAATCTTCGATTCAATTTGAATGTAGAATTCTTTCAGATTGTTATGATTTCTCCCATCTGCTACAGTTGTTTTACTTCCATTTGATTTGATGTGATTTCTTAAACTTATATTTTATTGGTTGATATACTGTTTATTCAAATTGTGTAATTAATATTTTATAGCTTCAAGTAAAACTGGCATGGATGTATTTGGAAATGAAATCCAATTGTCTCTCATTAAGCATACAACTCAGATGATAGGGACAATAGTCCATGAGTGTTTTAGAGTATTCTGCTAGCCTTAAGCACTCAATGTGTAGTGGGCCTGAGTCAATGCATTTTACAGATATGGAGAACTTCAGTTAATTTGGAGAGTTGGCTAAAAGGAAATTGACTAAGAGACTGTACCCGCCAATGAAATTGTGAAATGGTAGCCAATTCTATCTGACTTTTGCAATGAGAATGGATTAATTCAGCTCCATATCATAATGTGTATGAAAATTTATTTCCCTAAAGTCTAAATCTATTGGATTTTGAGGTTCTTGAGGGCACGTTGTACACAATAAATGGTTAGGTGAATATATTAAAACAATTACCATGTGATAATGGAAGTGTATGGACTGATATAAAATAAAACAGTTCAAAAATTATTCCGGGATATTGGTACCATGTACTGTCTGAGAACCTCTAGTCATCGGTAATAGAAAAGTGAATAGGGTTGAAGGTAGAGAGCAGGCTAATTCTCAACTTCTAAATTCAAAATAATAAAAAATCTAAAGTACATAATATTTTTAGTATTAAGCCACAATGTTTGCATTTAACAAATCTTATCTTGTTTTAGAACAGTTGATGAAACATTAGGCTTTATTGACAGATTAAACTGGAACTCAGGAACCACTCTGTAATTATCCTGTTTCTTCACTAGATGGTGCTTGTGAGCCAACGAGAAGAAAAATGGAGTTTATGGTTTATTCACTTAAGGGGAAACAAGAAATTTGTGAATTAAATGGAACAAGGCAATGAAAAATTAGAACAATTTAAGACAGCCCTTTGTAGTTAAGTTAAACTACTTGGAGAAATGTTCATCTTTCTTTCTGGTAAAAATGTTAAACTCTTGGAAGAAAAAAATTACTCATTAAGGCCATTACAATCACCAACTTCTGAATGTTTTGCGGGTTGTCTAAGCATAGTGAATTAAAAGATCCTTAGGCTCAAAATATAATGTTAATCTTCAGCTGGAAGAAACCCACTTAAAATGTTTCTAGCATAAGAACACAGCTTCTTTCCCTAAGTTATTCTGTGAAATGGGTCATTGCCAACTTTTCAGTGCTGTCTGATATACAACCTTCCTTTACCCTCACTCAGGACCACTGAAATATAGAACATAAAAGGAAAAGTCTCTGGACCCATGATACTTCAGTTTAAACACTAGATCTGCCTCGGTTAGCTGTGGAATCTGGCTCTGTAGTCTTGGTACTTCTCTAACCTTCCTTACTCTCATCTTACAAAATGAAGGTGGTTTGGTTCCCACCTAAAGAGAGTGCTGTGAATTAATAGATGTAGAAGACTTAGAACAGTGTCTGGCACTCAGTGTAGGTACTCATAAAATGTTAGTCATCTTGAAAATTTTCATTATATTTCACTTACTAAGGATGATTGACATATCCCTAGTTATAAAACAATTGGCAGAAATACCAATTTCAGTTCATGTTTCTTTCCTTCCTCTCATTCTGATATTGAAACCTATTGTTACTTTGTCAGTGAAACTGACTTGTGTTTTACTCAGGATTGCCTTCATTAGAGGCAGTTACATTCTAATGGTGGACTTTGGCTTAGCTTCTGAACCGGAAGAAATGGATTTGGTTTTACATTATAGGTCCTGGGACTGAGATACTGCGGTGACTGACAGGAAACTTCTGTCAGTGGAAGTTCTGTTACAGACAGGTTTCTGTGGGTGGTTATCTGTTGTCATTGCAGATAAAGGAAAATGCACAAGGGAGAAATTATTCAAAAGAAATAACTTCTCAAAATAGTAGTAATATGGATGTGAAAAGAACATAGGACAAACATTTCAATAGATGTATCAAAACTAAAGAAAGGTTATGTCTACAACTAAGAAGAACCCTGTACAAATTCATGAGTCACAGTTTTTGTTTATAGTTCTATTTTTAGTGTACATGAACCCCTGTACCTGAAAGGATGGGTGGGATCTCTGTCCTTTACTCTTGAATATAGGAGGTGACATGAGAAAATAAAATAAATGTTATCCTTTTTGAACACCAGTAACCAAAAGGCAGTAATTACTCATAACCAACTCTTGCCAGGTTGTGGTGATAGGAATTCTACCTGAACCATCACATTTAAACCTTACCAAATTCTCCAAAGTATCCATTATTATCATCATCCCCATTCTAAATATGAGCAAATTGGGGTTTTCCTACATGAGCCAGTGAATGGTAGAGCTAGTATTGAAACCTAGTTCTCTCTGACTAGAGCCTCAGTGTTCAGTTGTTGTCTTCAGATGTCAGTTCAAAGGAGGACATTGTTTGATTCTGGAAGTACAGGCAGAGCCCTCAATAACACGCTTCCTGTTGGCCTTCCTTATTGAGACATCAACTTGTCAACATAAGGTATTATCCTTCATTGGTTCCCTGCCTGCCAGGGTAGTTAAAGAATCAAACTGTCCTTCATAATTTGGAGATGATACCACCACATATGAGCCTGTGGCTGAAAAAACCAACCTCTGACAAGCAGTTCTTTCCACATCGTGTATACATGCAGATTGCTCTTTGGTTTGTGGTTCGAGCCTGTGTTGGCAGAGCCTTACTTCATGTTTTGTTTTGTCACGATGTGGTTGGCTAAAGTTTAATTTGAAGAAGGCTACACTATCATTGATCCTATCTGCTCATCGGGCCTCCTCTCTTCTTGTTCCCAGCCATTCCTAGCTTTGTCATGCCATTCTTTGGACTGCAGGACCTCCGGAGGTTTTTTGACCTCCCAGGTTTTATATGTGCGACCTGTTTAGCATATGTGGTCATTTTAAGTATGCCTGGTTCACTCGACCTGAGCTCTGTGATGCACTCTTTCTAGTGAATGACAGGTTCTTGTGGTTGGTTGTTGGGCCTTGCTATTTACTGTTCTCAGGCTTGAGATAACTGTGGGACAGTAGATGGTGGCTGTGTCAGAGTTACAGGAAGGTCACTCATCCTCCTTTTTGATAAAATTTGATTTTGTTCATGATCTTGATTCCCCTTCCAGAGTCTATCAGTTATCAAGTTACTCTATGACCAATTTGCATGTAGAAGGATAGTTGGGGGCTGGGATTCCGGATCAATGGCAGCAGGTCATGATGTCTTGGCATTTAGCAGTACAGAAGGCAGCTATAGGGTGCCCATCTCCAAAGCACTGTTCCTCCTCCTCCTCTCCCTGTCCAGCTCCTCCCTCTTTCTTCCTCCTTATCCCCCTCCGTCTCGCCTCTCCGGGTGAGATTTTTGACTGCACGCTTCATCTAGGCTTTAGTCTAAGTTAGGGTTTCACAGCCTCAGGACCCTTAATATTTTGGTCCAAATTATCTTGGCTTTGGAGGACTTTCCTGCACATGATAGGATATTAAGATCACCCCTGAGTTTTACCTATACTAGCCTTCCCAAAGGGAATCAAAAATGTCTCCACACACTACTAAATGCTTCTTTTTAAAATTTTTAATTCTTTTATTTTTACAGACTGCAATTTGATTCATTGTACACAAATGGGGTACATCATTTTGTTTCTGTGGTTGTGAACAATGTAGATTCATACCATTCGTGTAATCATACATGTACATAGGGAAATGCTTCTTGAGGGCAAAATTACCTGCAGTTGAGAACTACTGATCTAAGGGTATTATTTGATTTAATAATTAAAATGACTCCATGAAATAGGAAGAATTTTGATTTCCTATTTTAGAGGTGGAAAAATGTTGACGTATCATGTTAGGTAATTTGCCCAAGGTCATAAGAAGAGTGATTTCTAAATCAGAGATAATAGCACAAATCTAACTCCAGGATTGCACGTCTTACCTATATGCCAGACTCATTACCACTATGCATTTGTGTTCTTTGATTTACTCAGGAAATGTTTCTTTTTATAATCTGTTCAAGTTGAAATTATTACCTTTCAGATTTTAATTACTTTATTTCCTTTTTAAAAACTTTTAATTTGTTCTAATTTGTCATACATGACAGTAGAATGTATTTGTGTACTTTGATATATCATGCAAAAATGGAGTATAATTTCTCATTTTTCTGATTATACATGTAGAATCACATTGGTCATGCAGTCATATATGTACATAAGGTGATAATGTCTGTTTCACTCTACTGTTCTTCCTACCCCCACTCCCCCTCCCCTCCCTTCACTCCTCTCTACCTAATCTAAAGTAACTATTCTTCCCTAGCACCCTCACCCCTTATTATGAATTAGCATCAACATATCAGAGAAAACATTCAGCCTTTGGTTTTTGGGGGTTGACTTATTTCACTTAGCATGAAATTCTCCAACTCTATCATTTACCTGCAAATGCCATAATTCCATTCTTCTTTAAGGCTGAATAATATTCCATTGTGTATACATACCACATTTTCTTTATCTGTTCATCTGTTAAAGGGCACCTATGTTGGTTCCATAGTTTAGCTATTGTGCTTTGAGCTGCTATAGACATTGATGTGGCTATGTCACTGTACTATGCTGATTTTAAGTCCTTTGGGTATAAACTGAGGAGTGGGATAGCTGGGTCAAAGCATGGTTCCATTTCAAGTTTTCTGAGGAATCTCCATACCACTTTCCATGATGGTTGCACCAATTTGCATTCCCACCAGTAATGTGTGAGTGTACCTTTTTCCATACATCCTCGCCAACATTTATTGTTGCTTGTATTCTTAATAATTGCCATTCTGACTAGAAGAATAAAAACTAGGCCCAAATCTTCACCATGTTGCCCTAGGATCTGACTTCCCTAACAAGATCCCTAAAGTACAAGAAGTAAAACCAAGAATCAATAAATGGGATGGATTCAAACGAAAAAGTTTCTTCTTAGCAAAAGAAACAATCAACGATGTGAAGAGA
Organism: Sciurus carolinensis; assembly: GCF_902686445.1. Classification (NCBI taxonomy): domain Eukaryota; kingdom Metazoa; phylum Chordata; class Mammalia; order Rodentia; family Sciuridae; genus Sciurus; species Sciurus carolinensis. Next base: position 37,705,227 of record NC_062218.1, read on the forward strand.
GAGCCTACAGATTGGGACAAAATATTTACCACATGCACCTCAGATAAAGTATTAATCTCTAGGATATGTAAAGAACTCAAAAAACTTAACACCAAAAAAAAAAAACCAATCAATAAATGGACAAAGGAACTGAACAGACACTTCACAGAAGAAGAAATACAATTGATCAACAAATGTACGAAAAAATGTTCAACATTTCTAATAATTAGAGAAATGCAAATCAAAAATATTTTAATTACTTTCAATTCCCGAATATGTTACATTTTTTGTGATCCTGTGCCTTTGCCCATGGTATTCCTTCTGTTAAGGTTAACTTTGCTCCCCCTCTCCATCTAGGGAAAGCTAATTAGTCCTCATAGCCTGAGCAATGCTGTCACCTCTCTATGGCACTAGACCTGGTCACTACTCATGTGCCTACCAATTCCCTTTCCAACTAGATGCCACAGTATTTTGAATCTGTAGACAGAACATGGATGTAGCAGTAAGTGACCTTGAAAAAATACAAAAAGGGAAATATAAGATTATATTCTGAGGGTTAAAATACATAAGAAACACATATTACCCAGGTTAGAAATTTACAAAGTTACTTTAAAGAGACAGAATAGTTTCCTGGATGAAAAGGTATGTAGACATCCTACTCATCTTGCTTAAGTCTTGACCTCTGTACTAGGTCACTCACTGTATGGAAATAAAGCATGGTCTAGACAGTAGTGGTGTTAGGGGATACCCTGTTCACCTCACTTGGGCTGGGCCGTAATATTCTGTGGCTGGTCACAGTCCCTTGTGAAGGTTCTCTCCTTGTTTGGGATTTTGCACCTCATGGCCCATTTCCCTTACCCAAGTGGGCTCACCTTGTACAGGCCATTCCTCTGTTGGATTTCCCACATTAGAGTCTATTGCAAGGATGTCTTATTAAACCATGTTTAGGCTTGGACGCACCATGTTGAATTTCCTTCCATATTGGTCCTCTCTTTCCTCTGGGCTATGATTCTTATCCTGGCAACCTCTCTCTGTGGATGTCCTCCTTATCACACTCCTCCCTAACAAATCTCTGAATCCCCATCTTATATTTAAGAGACAGAATCCAGAGTAGAAATTGGGATTAGTGGTCAAGAAAGTATAGGTGGAATTTAGAGATCAGGGCTCACTTAGAAGAGAGTATGGACAGAGAACAGAAGAGGTCCTAATACAGAATCCTAAATAAAAATAAGTGATAGAGAATCTTGGTTAAGAGTAAGGATTCTGGGCTGGGGATGTAGCTCAGTGGTAGATCACTTGCAGCCCTGGGTTGATCCCCAACACCACAAAAGAGAGGGGATTTGGGAAGAGAGAGAGAGAGAGAGAGAGAGAGAGAGAGAGAGAGAGAGAGAGAGAGAGAGAGAGAGTCCTAGATTCTGATGGATTGAGTCCTCATTCCAATTCCCCCGGTATCATAGCTACGTGAACACCAGGAAGATCTTTTATAAGCCTCAGTTTCCATGTATACAATGGAGACATTAATAGTATCTTCTTAATAGGAATGTTATTAGGATTATTCTAGTTAGTGCATTTTAGGCACTTAGAGCTAATAATGTATGATGAGTGCTCAATGAATCACTAACTATTATTATAATTATCAATTTTAATTCATATGAAGTGTTTTGGAATGCCAAAGAAGGAACAACCAACTGAAGGCATGTCTACTCTTTTAGCCTGATCTGTAAATGGTAACTTTGCAGAGCAATAGGTAAAAGTCAGCCTATGCAAATTATCATGTATTAGAAATGACCATTAAGTAAACTTGTGCAATTATACTATGAAAAATGGAATCCTTGCATACTGTTGATGCCAATGTAAATTAGTAATATATGGAAAACAGGTGGATATTTCTCACAAAATTAAAATAGAACTACCCAGTAATCCAATTCCTGGATATATTCAAAGGAAATTATATCAGTGTCAAAGAGATATCTGCACTCCTATGTTTATTGCAGCACTCATTCACAATAGACAATTAATGGAAACAACCTAAGTCTCTATCAAATGATGAAATGATAAAGAAAATGTACACAAATATACGAGATGGAATCCTATTCAGTCATAAAAAATGAAATCCTGTCATTTGCAACAACATGGATGGAACTGAAGATTTTTATGTTAAGTGAAATAAACCAGGGAGAGAAAGGCAAGTACTAAAAAACGTTAATATTGCAGTTGAGAGTGATGGTTTCCAAAGACTAGAGAGAGTAGGAGCCGGGGAAGGGCAGGGAGAGGTTGATCAATGTGCACTAAGTTACAATTAGATAGGAGTAAGAAGCTCTGGTGTGCTATTGCATAGTACGATGACTATGGATAACAAATATGTCTTGTATATTTAAAAAAAAGCTAGAGAAAGTATTCTGAATGTTTTCATTATAAAAACGTTTGAAGAAATAGATACATTTAACCTGGTTGGAACATTGCACAATGCATGTATGTATTGAAACATCACTTGGTACCCAATTAATATGTATCACTTCCAAGTTTTTATAAATAGCTAAAAAACAAATTTAAAAAGTGAATCTTTTCTTCAAAAAGTCCATTCATTAAGAGTAGTTTTAAAGTTTCATAAATAATATTGAGATAGAAAAATAATAAAGTTCTATCTCAATGACAGAAAAATAGTTTGAAATTTGAATATTCTAATTTTGCATTTCAATTCATGAAAAAATGAATTGTTTCTTTCTAGGCATTGTAAAATGGCAATTAAAATAACAGACACTCAAGTGTTTACATGACACAAAGAAAAAGGCAAATGCACTTTAGAGGTGAGGAAGGGGATGGGTTGTTGCCATGGGAACTGCACACGAGGCTGGGGAGGAATTGATGGGAAGTCATCAAGTGATGTGGCAAGTGGACCAGTGGAAATTTCATGAAGTGGTGGCAGGAAATGGCTGAAATTTCCACTGACCAACTGATAGTTTTCTGTACTCAAGGCATTTTCAGTAATGTGTTATGCCTTTTGATTGTACGGTTAGGTATCCATTCCTGCCACATCAAGGAGACATGTATTCAGCACTGATAAATGATCCATAAAGAGTTCATGTTTTGTTATATGTCTGAAATAGTCTTAAAAATGGTTAGTTGAATTCTCTTTCTTCTAGTTTTGTAGCACAGTCGTTTTAGAGCTTCCCATTTTAATTGAATAGAACATTTCATCCCTCTAATTCATATAATATAATAGCCCCTAGGTTTTTAGTGCTTCTGTGTTTTACTGAGCACTTAATATGTGTGTGTGTGTAAATTTTCTTTAATCCTTACCAAAATTTTGCTAAATAAACTCCTTCATATCCACTTGATACATAAGGAAAATGAAGCTTGGAGAAGTTAAAGAGGTTGTTCATGGGATACAAACCTGGGCAAGGGGTGGAAGTAGGATTTGAGGGCAGGTTTGCTGGATTCCCAAAATCTGACGCTGAAGTATTTTTTATGATTCTATAGAATTTTTTTAGAAGTTTACATTTATCATTCAAAGTGGCATAATAGTAGTCTTATAGCTGATCTCTATGTCACATTTAAAAAAAAATAGCACCAAATATTACTTAAAGGAATTAAAGCAATTGTTTGGGGGATCATTTGGGAGTGCTGTTGTTTGCATATCAAGTTCAGTAGGCCTGAAGAACCAGAGAATAGCAAAACCCTCATATGCCCTGTCTGTGTATCATGTTTCTAATACGATCCTTTTGTGATTGATCCTTAGAGAAAGCAGTAGCTCTAGTAAGGGGTTGTAAATCCAGTTTATGAATCTTGGAAAATCTCCTTTTTCATTCAGCTTTCACATCTAAATATTGTCATTGTTTTGGAACACCTGCAATAAGGGTCCTGACAAACACACTTCTCATAAGGAAACCCAATATTGCCTTCAACTAGGTCATCTTTCACATCAAATGTTTTCATGATGTCACTTGTCCTTGGAGCCAGCTGACGCACACAGAATCTATTATTTTTTAGGACTTATTCAATCCCTTATTTCCTTGACCTGAGGGGAGTGTGGAATTGGGACACTCAGTGAGTAAAGAGGATGGAAGATGAACAGAGCATTATGTAAGTGTATCAAGTATGTGAGGCATACACTGCTTAGACATGGCAGGGAATACCAATTAGCACAGGTCCTGGGTAGGATGTTGATAATTGACATGTCACACTGGAATGCAACCAAGAGTTTAATTTTTTTTATTTATGATGGAACTTTTCAAATGTGCATCCATGCTAGCAGAATTAGTATACTGAACTCCAATATATCTGTCACTTGGCTTCAACAATTGTCAGCTGTTTGTTAATTTTATTTGATCTCTTCTCTCATCCCTTTACTTGTTTTTCTTCCCTTAATAATTGGGAACAAATTCCTTTTATATTATTTTATCTATAAATACTTCAGTAGGTATTGCTAACAGACCAAAGCTTAAAAGTATAGTAACAATCCTATTGTTATACTTAACAAATGTAACACCAATTTCTTAATACCATTTAAAACCTAAGGCCATTCTGGAAAGCCGTATGATTCTTCAAGAAACTAGGAATGGAACCACCATATAACCCAGCTATCCCACTCCTTGGTATATATCCAAAAATTTAAAATCAGCGTACTACAGTGACACAGACTCATCAATGTTCATAGCAACACAATTTACAAAAACTAAGCTATGAAGCCAGCCTTAGTGTCCTTCAACAGATGAATGGATAAAGAAAATGTGGTATATATACATGATAAAATATTATTCAGCTATAAAGAAGAATGACATAATGGCATTTGCCAGTAAATGGATGGAACGATCATGCTAAGTGAAATAAACCAGTCCCCAAAAGGCAAAGTTTGAATGTTTTCTCTGACATGTGGAAGCTGATACAAAATAGGGAGCAAGGGATAAAAAATAGAAGAAAGATCAGTGGAGTAGACCAAGGGGATTGAAGGGGAGGGAGAAGAGATGGGATAAGGAGAGAGCAGTAGAATAAATTTGCCCTAATTTTCCTGTATATATATATTATATAAAAATATGTGGCATATATATAAGTAGGCCACAGAGAACCTCACCATCATGTATATCCATAAGACAATAATTAAAAAACAAACTATAATAGCAGAAAGATTAATAGAGTACACAAAAGGGAACATGGGGAGGGAGGAGGTGAGGGAAAGGGGAAGTACTGGGGACTGAATTAGAACAAGTCATATTCCACACTTTTATAATTTTGTCAAAATGAATCCTAATGGTATGTATAACTAAAAAGAACCAAGAAAAAGAAAAAGAAAATAAAAATAAATAAAAAGAAAAGAAAAATCTAAGTCCCACTTAAAAAATTTCCAAAATTTCCTCAGAATTGTCTTTTCCAGTTTGTTTATTAAAGCAGGATTTCAATAAGGACTACATTTGTATTGATATTTCTCTTAATTTTTCTTCAGTCTTAACTACCCTTTCCTTCCACCCTGCTTTGTTGAAGAAACCAGGTCTTCGGTGCCATCATTCCACATCCCTCACTGTGGCTGCTTGCAGATCCACAATGTTATGTAGTTCCTTTATTCCATATATTTCCTGAAAATGTATTGTTAGATTTAGACACGTAATTATATTCAAGTTCAGTTTTTTGATGGGGGCAGAAACTAGTGTACTTTTTAATTCACATCAGGAGGTATATGATGACAAGTTCTGTTGCTCATTTTTATTTTATTTTTAAATTTTTATCAGTGCATTATAATTATACATAATAATGGGAATCATCATGCTATATTTGTATGTGCAGGTAACAGAAATTGATCAATCTCATTTCCTAGTATCTTCCTTTTCTCTTCCCTCTTCCCTCCCTCATTCCACTTGCTCTACTCTACTAATCTCCCTTCTATTGCTATTACTATGATTATTATTTCAGTTAGTGCATTATAATTATGCATACAAGTGGATTCATTGTAGTGTATTCTTCAAGGACATAACATAATTTGATGTCATTCTTAATGATGGTAATATGAACTAATATCTTTGGGTGTTTTTGGCTTGATCCCTATTTAAAAAAATTCAAATAAACTTTTTATTAGAGCATTATAGTTATACACAGCAGTTGGGTTCATTTTGATGAAATCATATATGCACTGAGTTTGATTTCAATTCCCATTTCCTCTCTCCTTTCCCCCTTTCTTCCCTTTCCCATTCTTCTTTCTATACTCTACTGATATTCCTTTTGCTTATTTATTGATTTTTTATTTGTACTTTCTGTATGTACATAAAGGTGAAATTCCTGTGGTGTATTCATATATGCATATAGCATGCTTTGTTAAATTTATTCCATATTTCCTCCCCTTTCTCATCCTTCCTCCCTCACTCTCGATTGGTCTCCTTCTTCTATTCCACTGATCTATCTTATATGTTTGTGATATACAATCTCCCTGTCTTCCACCTTCTTAATTTTGTTCTAGTGTCCTCAAGAGAGAAAACATTTGACCCCTGGATTTTTTGAGTGTGCTTTATTTCAATTAGCATTATATCCTCCATTTCCATTCATTTATTGGCAAATGCCATAATTTCATTCTACTTTGTGATTGGGTAAAACTCCGTTGTACTTATATACCACATTTTCTTGATCCCATTTATCTATTGACAGGCATCTGAGCTGATTTCATAATTTGGCTATTGTGAAATGTGTTGCTATCAACATTGAAGTGACTTATCACTATAGTATGCTGATTTTAGTTCTTTTGGATAAAAACCAAGGAGTAAGATAGCTGGGCCATATGGTAACTATTCCTAGTTTTTTGAGGAATCTCCATACTGCTTTCCAGAGTAGTTGTACTAATATGCAGTCCCACTAACAATGTGTGAGTGTATCTTTCCTCCCACACCCTCACTAACATTTATTATTTGTGTTCTTGAAAATTTTCTTTCTTACTAGAGTGAGATGAAATCTTGGTGTTGTTTCAATATGCATTTCCCTGATTGCTAGAGATATTGAACATTTTTTCATACATTTGTGTTTCTTCTTCTGAGAAATATCTGTTGGGATTTTTGCCTTTTCATTGATTGGGTTATTTGTTTCTTAAGTGTAAAGTTTTTCTGAGTTTTTATATATTCTAGATATTATTCCCCTGTCAGAGGAGCAGCTGACAAAGATTTTCTTCTATTCTGTAGGCTCTCTTTATGCTATTAATCAATTACTTTGCAGTACAGAAGCTTTTTAATTTGATGGCATTCCACTTACTCATTCTTGGTTTTATTTCTTGAGCTTCGGGGGTATTGTTGAGGAAGTTGGTGCCTGCACCTATATGATGGAGTGTTGACCCCATGTTTTCATCTAGTAGTTGTATGTTTTCTGGTTTAATTCCTACATCTTTGTTCCATTTTTTTTATCCATTTTACTTTTATGTAGGATGAGAGGTATGGATCTAATTTTATTCTTCTACATATGACTATCTAGTTTTCCCAGAACCATAAAAAGTTTATCTTTTATTCCAACATGTTTTTGGCACCTTTGTTAAGTATCAGATGGCTGTGCGTGTGTGGATTTGTGTCTTTTATTCTATTACATTGGTCTTCATTTTATTTTGATGCCAATACTACACTGGTTATTTTTTAAAACTACAACTCTGTAGTATATTTTGAGCTCAGGTACTGTGATGCCTCCTGCTTTGCTTTTCTTGCTCAGAATTGTTTTGACTATTCTGGGGCTCTTATTCTTCCAAATGAATTTAAGGACTGTTTCTTTCTAATTCTGTGAAGAATGTTATTGGGTTTTGATGGGGATTGCATTGAATCTGTGTATTGCTTTTGGTAGTTTAGCCAATTTGACAATATTAATTCTGCCTATCCAAGAACACAACTTGATCCTTAAAGGTCCTCAACAACCTTTAACCTAACACTTTTAGCAGTCATTCGTGATGATTGCATAGTTCTATCATTCCTTCTGTATTAGAGTCAGAATTCTTTCCTTTATCAACAATTTGGGGAAGCTCAAGATGGAAGTGAGCTCGGCAATACTCCCAGATCTCCTCACAGCAAGAGGGGAGAGAGCAAAGGAAAAGCATAATTGAAAGGTGGGTGATGAAATAAATACACTAGGATTTGATATTGCATGGTCTCAAACCCGGAGACACTGGAAGATAGGGACAGGATTAGAAAATAAACACAAGTACCCTAACCCACCAACCCAAAATGGTGAATAAGCAGGGAGGGACATCGGAGAGAGTAGTGGACATTATCTCAAGCTCACTGACTTTAAAATGATTGGAAAGACAGACAAAGCCTAAAGCCCAGTGGTAACAGAAAGCTTTTTAAAACAGCGCAAACATCTTAAAACCAAATTATGAAAAGAAAGCTGAGTTGGGGGGTTCTGCAGCCATTTCATGGAGCCCTCGACCAAGCAGCCACCTTCTTAAATCAGCATGTCATCTTCCTGTGCCCAGACAGTGGCACACTAAACCAGGGGGAAGTCCCCTGCAGTGCGGCCCCTTAAAAATCTGGCCAGAAAAAACTTCTAGAAGGACCACTACAAGCCCCAAATCACTGAAACTGCCCTCCCACCGCCCCCTCACTGCAAACTCGGGGAAAGAGTGAGCTTGAGACCAGTGCCAGGGAAGTACAGCAAGCCCTGCTCAGAGTCTGTGCCCTCGGCAGGGGCAAAAGCTCTGTGCAGCCTCCGCTCACTCACTCAACACAGGCACAGGTGACAAAGAAGCAGAGTTGGCACTGAACAAAGGAAGGCAGATTCATCAGGCTCCCAATTTCTGACTCTGGGGGAAGGCACTGTAGGCTAGTCCCCAGGATCTGGATTGCAGGGCCAGGATTGAAGGGCCTACCAGAGGGAAGTTGCCTGAATATCCAGTGGCATAGAGACCCAGGCAGAAAGTGCCTGAGGCTATGCAGCAGATAGGGACCATACTAGCATAATCATAAGTAGCAAGTGACAGGGCATTGTTTGGGATACTTTGGGTCCTTGCATTGGGAATCAATGCATGCCATTCGCAGCCTGGGGCAGTGTAATTTAGAGTACATGTGAACAACTGGAGTCCCTTCACTGACATATTTTTTTTTTTGTTTTTTTTTTACATAGGGTAATGATGTTTATTATATTTTTCCCCTCCCCCCCACCCCTCCCACCCCTCCCACCCCTCTTTTCCCTCTACACAGTCCTTCTTTCCTTCATTCTTACTACTCTCCTTAGCCTAACTCTAAACCTAACCCTAAACCTAATGCTAGCCCGTCCCACCCCCCATTATATGTTCTCATCCGCTTATCAGCGAGATCATTCGTCCTTTAGTTTTTTGAGATTGGCTTATCTCACTTAGCATGATATTCTCCAATTTCGACCATTTGCCTACAAATGCCATAATTTTATCATTCTTCATTGCGGAGTAATATTCCATTGTATAAATATGCCACAGTTTCTTTATCCATTCATCAACTGAAGGGCATCTAGGTTGGTTCCACAATCTGGCTATGGTGAATTGAGCAGCAATGAACATTGATGTGGCTGTATCTCTGTAGTATGCTGATTTTAAGTCCTTTGGGTATAGGCCAAGGAGTGGGATAGCTGGGTCAAATGGTGTTTCCATTCCAAGCTTTCTGAGGAATCTCCACACTGCTTTCCAGAGTGGTTGCACTAATTTGCAACCCCACCAGCAATGTATGAGTGTTCCTTTTTCACCACATCCTCGCCAACACCTATTGTTGCTTGTAATCTTGATAATCGCCATTCTAATTGGGGTGAGATGAAATCTTAGGGTAGTTTTGATTTGCATTTCCCTTATTACTAGGGATGTTGAACATTTTTTCATATATCTGGTGATTACTTGTACATCTTCTTCTGTGAAGTGTCTGTTCATTTCCTTAGCCCATTTGTTGATTGGATTATTTGTATTCTTCGTGTAGAGTTTTTTGAGTTCTTTATAGATTCTGGAAATTAGCGCTCTATCTGAGGTATGGTTGGCAAAGATATTCTCCCACTCTGTAGGCTCTCTCTTCACATTTCTGATAGTTTCCTTTGCTGAGAGAAAGCTTTTTAGTTTGAATCTATCCCAGTTGTTTATTCTTGCTTTTATTTCTTGTGCTATGGGAGTCCTGTTAAGGAAATCTGATCCTGAGCCAACAAGTTGAAGATTTGGACCTACTTTTTCTTCTATAAGATGCAGGGTCTCTGGTCTGATTCCGAGGTCCTTGATCCATTTTGAGTTGAGTTTTGTGTAGGGTGAGAGATAGGGGTTTAGTTTCATTCTATTGCATATGGTTTTCCAGTTTTCCCAGCACCATTTGTTGAAGAGGCTATCTTTTCTCCATTGCATATTGTTGGAACCTTTGTCTAGTATGAGAAAATTGTATTTATTTGGGTTTGTGTCCATGTCCTCTATTCTGTACCATTGATCTACCTGTCTATTTTGGTACCAATACCATGCCATTTTTGTTACTATTGCTTTGTAGTAGAGTTGAAGATCTGGTATTGCAATACCCCCTGCTTCGCTCTTGCTACTGAGGATTGCTTTAGCTATTCTAGGTTTTTTATTTTTCCAGATGAATTTCATAATTGCTTGCTCTATTTCTGCGAGGTACATCATTGGGATTTTAATTGGAATTGCATTGAATCTGTATAGAACTTTAGGTAGTATAGCCATTTTGACGATATTAATTCTGCCTATCCAGGAACATGGGAGATCTTTCCATCTTCTAAGGTTTTCTTTAATTTCTTTCTTTAGTGTTCTGTAGTTCTCATTGTAGAGGTCTTTCACCTCTTTTGTGAGATTGATTCCCAAGTATTTTATTTTTTTCGATGCTATTGTGAATGGGGTAGTTTTCCTAATTTCTCTTTCTGAAGATTCATCACTTATGTATAAAAATGCATTGGATTTATGAGCATTGATCTTGTAACCTGCTACTTTACTGAATTCACTTATGAGTTCTAAAAGTTTTCTGGTGGAATTTCCAGGTTCCTCTAAATATATAATCATGTCATCAGCGAACAGGGATAGTTTGAGTTCTTCTTTTCCTATTCGTATCCCTTTAATTTCTTTGGTTTGTCTGATTGCTCTGGCTAGAGTCTCAAGGACGATGTTGAATAGAAGCGGTGAAAGAGGGCATCCCTGCCTTGTTCCAGTTTTTAGGGGGAACGCTTTCAGTTTTTCACCATTTAGAATGATATTAGCCATGGGCTTAGCGTAGATTGCCTTTATAATGTTTAGGAATGTTCCCACTACCCCAATTTTTTCTAGTGTTTTGAGCATGAAGGGATGCTGTATTTTATCAAATGCTTTTTCTGCATCTATTGAAATAATCATGTGATTCTTAACTTTAAGTCTGTTGATATGGTGAATGACATTTATTGATTTCCGAATGTTGAACCAACCTTGCATCCCTGGGATAAAACCCACTTGATCGTGGTGCACTATCTTTTTAATATATATTTGTATGCGATTTGCTAAAATTTTGTTGAGAATTTTTGCGTCGATGTTCATTAAGGATATTGGTCTGAAATTTTCTTTCCTTGATGTGTCTCTGTCTGGTTTAGGTATCAGGGTGATATTGGCTTCATAGAACGAGTTTGGTAGGGTTCCCTCCTCTTCTATTTCATGGAATAGTTTGAGGAGTATTGGAATGAGCTCTTCTTTAAAGGTTTTGTAGAACTCGGCTGAGAACCCATCTGGTCCTGGACTTTTCTTTGTTGGTAGGCTTTTGATGACCTCTTCTATTTCATTGCTTGAAATTGGTTTATTTAAATTGTGTATGTCCTCCTCGTTCAGTTTAGGAAGTTCATATGTCTCTAGAAATTTGTTGATGTCTTCGAGGTTTTCTGTTTTGTTGGAGTATAGATTTTCGAAATAGCTTCTAATTATGTTTTGTATTTCACTCGTGTCTGTTGTGATGTTTCCTTGTTCATTCCGAATTTTAGTAATTTGAGTTTTCTCCCTCTTTCTCTTTGTTAATGTGGCTAAGGGTTTATCAATCTTATTTATTTTTTCAAAGAACCAACTATTTATTTTATTAATTTTTCCGATTGTTTCTTTTGTTTCGATTTCGTTGATTTCGGCTCTGATTTTAACTATTTCCTGTCTTCTACTACTTTTGGTATTGGTCTGCTCTTCTTTTTCTAGTGCTTTGAGCTGTAGTGTTAACTCGTTTATTTGTTGATTTCTACTTCTTCTTTTGAATGCACCCCGTGAAATAAATCTTCCTCTAAGTACTGCTTTCATAGTGTCCCAGAGATTTTGATATGATGTGTCTTTGTTCTCGTTTACTTCTAAGAATTTTTTTATTTCCCTCCTGATGTCTTCTGTTATCCATTCATCATATAATAGTGTATTATTTAGTCTCCAGGTATTGGAGAAGTTTCTGTTTTTTATTCTGTCATTTATTTCTAATTTCAATCCATTATGATCTGATAGAGTACAAGGTAGTATCTCTATCTTCTTGTATTTACTAACAGTAGCTTTGTGGCATAAAATATGATCTATTTTAGAGAAGGATCCATGTGCTGCTGAGAAGAAAGTGTATTCATTCTTTGTTGGATGGTATATTCTATATATGTCCATTAAGTCTAAATTGCTGATTGTGTTGTTGAGATCTATAGTTTCTTTATTCAATTTTTGTTTGGACGATCTATCCAGTGGTGAGAGAGGTGTGTTAAAATCGCCTAGTATTATTGTGTTGTGGTCTATTTGATTTCTGGAATTGAGAAGGATTTGTTTGACGTACGTGGATGAGCCAATGTTCGGGGCATAGATATTTATGATTGTTATGTCTTGCTGATTTATGCTTCCCTTAAGCAGCATGTAATGTCCTTCTTTATCCCTTCTGACTAGTTTTGGTTTGAAGTCCACATTATCTGAGATGAGGATGGATACTCCAGCTTTTTTGCTGTGTCCGTGTGCATGGTATGTTTTTCCCCATCCTTTCACCTTTAGTCTATGGGTGTCTCTTTCTATGAGATGAGTCTCTTGCAGGCAGCATATTGTTGGATTTTTCTTTTTAATCCAATCTGCCAGTCTGTGTCTTTTGATTGATGAATTCAGGCCATTAACATTCAGGGTTATTATTGTGATATGATTTGTATTCCCAGTCAATTGACTCATATTTGTTTTTGACATGATTTGGTTTCTCCTTTATTTGGCTATTCCTTTAGGCTAGCGCCTCCTGTTGCTGATTTGCATCGTTGTTTTTCATCTCTTCCTCATGGAATATTTTGCTGAGAATGTTCTGTAATGCTGGCTTTCTTTTTGTAAATTCCTTTAGCTTTTGTTTATCATGGAAGGATCTTATTTCATCGTCAAATTTGAAGGTAAGTTTTGCTGGGTATAAGATTCTTGGTTGGCATCCGTTTTCTTTCAGGGCTTGGTATATGTTGTTCCAGGCCCTTCTAGCTTTTAGGGTCTGGATTGAAAAATCTGCTGATATTCTTATTGGTTTCCCTCTGAATGTAATTTGATTCTTTTCTCTCGCGGCCTTTTAAATTCTGTCTTTATTTTGTATGTTAGGTATTTTCATAATAATGTGCCTTGGTGTGGGTCTGTTGTAATTTTGTATGTTTGGAGTTCTATAAGCCTCTTGTACTTGGTTTTCCATTTCGTTCTTCAGATTTGGGAAATTTTCTGTTATTATTTCATTGAATAGATTGTTCATTCCTTTGGTTTGTTTCTCTAAGCCTTCCTCAATCCCAATAATTCTCAAATTTGGCCTTTTCATGATATCCCATAGTTCTTGGAGATTCTGTTCATGATTTCTTACCATCTTCTCTGTTTGTTCAACTTTGTTTTCAAGGTTAAATATTTTGTCTTCAATGTCTGAGGTTCTGTCTTCCAGGTGTTCTATCCTATTGGTTATGCTTTCTATGGAGTTTTTAACTTGGTTTATTGTTTCCTTCATTTCAAGGATTTCAGTTTGGTTTTTTTTCAGTATCTCTAACTCTTTATTGAAATGATCTCTTGCTTCCCGTATTTGGTCTTTTAACTGTTGATTGGTGCGATCATTTAATGCCTGCATTTGCTCTTTCATCTCCTCCTTCAATGCCTGCATTTGCTCTTTCATCTCCTCATTAGCTTCCCTGATCGTTTTAATTACGTACATTCTGAACTCCCTTTCTGACATTTCTTCTGCTGTGCTGTCATTGGGTTTTATTGATGTAGTATCTAGGTTTGTTTGGGACATTTTCTTCCCTTGTTTTCTCATAATGGTCAGTTGTCAGTGGGACCCTGAGATATTGCAGTTTTCCACTATTGGCTTATAGTGTCCCAGTAGATTTCCAGTGTATCACCTCCCAGCCTTCAGTAGCCTGATGTCTTGGAGGAATCTGATAAAGCAGCTCATTCGAAGAATACTGCCCCTAGCCCCCTACTGGTTCCACGTTTTGGAACTGGCTCTGTGCGGAAATGCTCTCACTGTGGGCCTGCACCGTGCAGCTGGCCGTGTGGAAAGAGCCCACTGCCGGAGTGTGGAAGACTACCTTGGGAAGACTCAAGCTGCCCTGCCCGGCTCTGCTAAGCCACCTCTATCTGGGCCTGCCACCCGGGCTGAGCTTTACCCAGTGGGCAGACTCACCCGTGGCTCTATTTCAGTCCGAGTCTCTCTATGCCTCCCCCTCTTAGCTCCTGGGTTCTGGAGCGACCGGGGGTGCAGTCTCCCTCTAGGCCGCCATCTTGGATTGCCCCGTGAAGAGAGCCCGCAGCCGGAGTGGGCAGAGCCGCCTGAAGAGGTCTCCGGCTGCCCTGCCCTTATCCCTGAGGCTGATTGCAGATCGAGGCTCTCCGCTGGTTCTTTGCAGGAGTACACTGCACTGCAGCGGCTCCGGGACTCAGAGCCTGCTCTGTTCAGACAGGCTCTCACTAGCGGGCCAGTTCCGTTCCGAGAACCTGGAAAAGCTGGCTGTGTGGGCGGGGCCCACCGCCGGAGTGCGCAGGACTGCCTGTGGATGACTCTAGCTGCCCTGCCCGGCTCCGATAAGCCACCTCTATCTGGGCCTGCCACCCGGGCCGAGCTTTACCCAGTGGGCAGACTCACCCGTGACTCTATTTCAGTCCGAGTCTCTCAATGCCTCCCCTTCTTAACTCCTGGGTTCTGGAGCGACTGGGGGTGCAGTCTCCCTCTAGGCCGCCATCTTGGATCGCCCCGTGAAGAGAGCCCGCAGCCGGAGTGGGCAGAGCCGCCTGAAGAGGTCTCCGGCTGCCCTGCCCTTATCCCTGAGGCTGATTGCAGATCGAGGCTCTCCGCTGGTTCTTTGCAGGAGTACACTGCACTGCAGCGGCTCTGGGACTCAGAGCCTGCTCTGTTCAGACAGGCTCTCACTAGCGGGCCAGATCCGTTCCGAGAACCTGGAGAAGCTCCACTGACATATTTTAGACAGATGTATCAGCCATGGGAATACTTCTGCACAACAGATCACCTGTAGTAAATTCACAACCAGCATTCCCATGCCCACAGACAGCCAACAGGACCTCCACTGTTGCTACTAACAATATGACATTTAATACAGTTCATTTTTTTTTTTTTTTTTAGTGTGTGTTTTTTTGTGTTTGGAGTTATTCCAAATTGATACACAATACAAATGTCAAACTTGAAATTATTGAAACAATTCTTTAAGTGGCTATACCACCAACTTAATGTACAGTTAGGTTTGTTTATTTTTCAGTTTGGGTGATTGCTTTTTTAAAACAGACTTGGTTTTTAGAATTTTGATTCACAGCAAAATTGAGCAGAAAATTCAAATATTTCCTAGTATCCCCACCCCAATATGTCACAGCCTTCCCCATTATCAACACCTTCCACCAGAATAGTGTGTCTTTTACCATGGATAACCCAAATTAAAACCCTAAAGCAATGTGCATTCAGGTAAAGCTTGCTTCCATTATTGTGCAACTCCTGTTGCAAACACCATAGGTAACTGTTTCTTTTAGTTTTTAGTTTGTTTTTCTTTCTTGACAAAAATACTAATGAATACATATATACTTTAGAATTATTTTTGTTTCTGGATAATAGGTAACATAATCTTTAAATACTTTTCTTTTTCAACTTAAAATATTTTAGAGACAACAGATTGAAATAAGAGTTTTTTTTTTTAAATCTCACATTGGTGTCAATGTGGGAACTGTTTTAGTTCTCTTTTGATTTACAAATAAAAGCAATAATAATTGGGCTGAAAAATTCTGATAAATTTTTGCAGAAAAAATAATTGATTTGTGGGTGTTCATTTTATATCCTGCTGCTTTCCTGAATTTGTTTATGGGTTCTAGAAATTTTCTGGTGGAGTTTTTTGGGTCTTCAAAATATAGGATCATGTCATCAGCAAATAGGGAGAGTTGGAACTCTTCTTTTCCTATTTGTATGCCTTTAATTTCTTTCTTTTTCCTAATTGCTCTGGATAAAGTTTCTGGGACAATGTTGAATAGAAGTGGTAAAAGAGGGCATCCCTGTCTTATTCCAGTATTTAGAGGGGATGCTTTCAGTTTTTCTCCATTCAGAATGATGTTGGCCTTGGGTTTAATGTATATAGCTTTTACAACATGGAGGTACTGTCTTACTATCCCAAGTTTTTCTAGCTTTTTCAGCATGAAAGGATGCTGTATTTTGTCAAATGCTTTTTCTGCATCTATTGAGATGACCATTTGATTCTTGTCTTTAAGTCTATTGATGTGGTTGATTACATTTATTGATTTCCATATGTTGAACCAACCTGCATCACTGAAATGAATCCCACTTGATCATGGTGCCTTATCTTTTTAATGTTTTTTTGCATGTGATTTACCGGTATTTTGTTAAGAAGTTTTGCATCTATGTTCATCAGCGATATTAGTACGAAGTTTTCTTTCCTTGATGTGTCTTTGGTTTTGGAATCAGGGTGACACTTGTTTCATAGAAAGAGTTTGGAGTGTTCCCTCCTTTTCTATTTCATGGAAGAATCTGAGGAGAAATGGTGTTAGTTCTTCTTTGAAGGTCTAGTAGAACTTGGCTGAGAATCCGTCTGGTCCTTGAGTTTTCTTTGTTAGTAGGTTTTTTTTTTTTTCTTCAATTTTTTTAGTTGTAGATTAACACCACACCTTTATTTACTTTTATGTGGTGCTGAGGATTGAACCCAGTGCCTCACATGTGCTAGGCAAGTGCTCTACCACTGAGCTACCACCCCAGCCCATGTTGGTAGGTTTTGATGGCATTTTCAATTCATTTCTTGAAATTGACCTGTTTAAATTTCTATGTCCTCCTGGTTCAATTTGGGTAGGCCATATGTCTCTAGAAATTTGTCAATATCTTTAAGATTTTCTGTTTTATTGGAGATTAAGTTTTCAAAATACTTTCTGATTATCCTTTGTTTCTCAGTGGTATCTATGGTGATATTTCCTTTTTCATCACAAATTTTAGAAATTTGAGATTTTCCCTCTTTCTCTTGGCAGGCATAGCTATGGGTTTATCAGTTTTATTAATTTTTTTTCAAAGAACCACCTTTTTGTTTTGTTGAAATTTATAGATTTCCCCCCCCCAATATTGTTGATTCTGGCTCTGATTTTAATTATTTCCTGTTTTCTACTTCTTTTAGTTCTTTAATTCTTGATTTATTCTTCTTTTACCAGGGTCTTAAGAAGTAATGTTAGGCTATTTATTTGGTGACCTTTTACTCTTTTAATTAGTGAGCTCAGTGCTATGAATGTTCCTCTTAGAACCACCTTTATAGTGTCCCAGAGATTTTGATATGTTGTATTGCTATTCTTTTTACTCTAAGTATTTTTATTATTTCATTCCTGATTTCTTCTATGATTCATTATTCATTCAATAGCATATTATTTAGTCTCCAGGTGTTAGCTTCTATTTTTTATTTTATTGTTGATTTCTAATTTAATTCTATTCTGATCTGATAGAATGCAAGATATTACCTCTATGTTTTTGTATTTGATAAACATTGTTTTGTGGCCTAAGCTGTGATCTCTTTTATAAAATGATCTGTGTGCTGCTAAGGAGAAAGTGTATTCAGTCTTTGTGGATGAAATATTCTATATATGTCTCTTAAGTCTAAGTTATTAATTGTACTTTTTAGTTATATAACTTCTTTGTGTAGTTTTGTTTGGATGAGAGCTCAGAAATATAAACCAAAGGAATGCACAAACTTTTCAATGAAATAATATAAGAAAATTTCCCAAACCTCTCTCAGTGATGAGAGAGGCATGTTAAAGTCACTCAGTATTATTATGAGGTGCATTTTTTCCTTGAAATTGGGAAGAGTTTAATGTATGTCAATGCTCTATTGTTAGGGGAATATTTATTTATGAGCATTATTTCTTGTATAATTCCCTTAAGCAGCATGAAATGACCTTCTTTGTCTCTTCTGATTAACTTTGGCTTGATGACCACTTTATCTGATTTAAGTATAGAGACCCCTGCTTGTTTACAAGACCCTTGTGAATGGTATGTTTTTTTCCCATCCTTTTACCTTTAGTCTTTGTATGTCTTTGCCTATGAGGAGAATCTCTTGGAGACAGTATATTGTTGGGTCTTATTTTTTAGTCTAATCTATCCATCTATGTTTTTTGATTGAAGAATTTAGGCCATTTGCATTCAATGTTATCATTTAGAAATAATTTACTCCTTGTCATTTTGATTTCTTTCTTTTTTTAAATTTATTTTCTTCTTTGATTGGATCTTCAAGTGTAGTTCCTCCCTCTGTTTTCAATTTTATTTTCATTTCTTCTTCATGAAATATTTTATGAAGTATGTTTTGTAGTGCGGGTTTTCTAGTTGTAAACTTTATTTTATTATTTCATCATCAAACCCAAAGCTTAATTTTGTCAGATATAGTATTCCTGCTTGGCATCCATTTTTCTTCAGTGCATGATATATATTATCCCAAGACTTCCTATCTTTTAGGGTCTGGGTTAAAAAACCAGCTGTGATCTGGATTGGTTTCCCTCTAAATGTGACATGACTTGTCATTTTTCTATAGCAACCTTTCAAATTTTATCTTTATTTTGGGCATTTTCATAATGTATGCCCTATTGTAGGTCTATTGTAATTTTATATATTTGGGGTCATGTAAGCCTCCTGTATTTGATTTTTCACTTAGTTTTTAAGGTTTGGGAAATTTTCTGATATTATTTCATTGAAAAGTTTGTGCATTCCTTTGGTTTATATTTCTGAGCCTTCATCTATCCTGATAAATCTTAAATTTGGTCTTTTCATATCCCATATTTCTTGAAAGTTTTGTTCATGGTCTCTTAAATCTTTTCTCCATAGTCAACTTTATTTTCAAGATTATATATATTTTGTCTTTGTTGCCTGAAACTCTATCTGTAGATTGGTCTTGTCTGTTGGTGATGCTTTCCATTGAATTCTTTTTTGTTTTTATATTTTAATGAACTTCAAGATGTAACACAGCTTCATGGCCTTTTTTCTTTTCTTTTTTCAAAAATTTATTTATTTATTTTTAAATTTTTTACAGATTGCATTTTGATTCATTGTACACAAATGGGGTACATCGTTTTGTTTCTATGGTTGTACATGATGTAGAGTCATACCATTCATCTAATCATACATGTACATAGGGTATTGATGTCTATCTCATTCCACCATTTTTCATACCCCCCTCCATTGAATTTTTAATTTGGATTTTTGATTCCTTCATTTCAAGAATTTCTGATTGATCCTTCTTCAGGATTTCTATCTCCTTATTAAAGCAAGCTTTCAGTTCTTGGATTTTCTCTTTGACTTCACTACTTCCATTGCTTTTACCTTGCAGATCAGTTTATGCACTTTTTAAATTCCCTCTCTGATTTTTCCTACACTGTGATATCATTGGATTCTCTTAATGAGGTATTTTGATTTGTTTGGGGTGGTTTGTTCCCTTGTTTTTTCATGTAGTTTATATGTCTACTCATTTATCCATAAGAATCCAAGATGACAGAGCTTCTACCCTATGGATTTATAGTGTTCCTGAAAGTTTCTAGTACCTTGCAGTTTGGAGGGAGACAAATAATAACAACAACCAAAGCAATCAATATTCAGCATTAAACTAAATACTTAGTTCCTATTTTGACTTCTACAATGTTAATTGGCATTATAAACAGAAATGGTATGGTAAGTAATTGCCAACAGTTGAGATATTATGTTTACAAAAGGATTTGCTATTTCAAAAAATGTGTAGAGAGAGACTGCAGAGGAGATGTAGCATGTAATAATTGAGAAGGAGAATGAAAGAGTAGTATTAAAGAGTGAAAGAGAGAACATTAGATTTTGGCTGTTAGTGAATACAAAAGAGAGAGAAGGGAACTAGGAGAAAAACAATATAAAACAAACAAATAAAAAAAATATAAAATGAAACCAAGGTATACTAATAAAAAACCATAGACCTCAAAAAAGAGACAAGAAAATAACTACCTTCAAGAAATGCTAGAAATGAAAAGAATGATACAAGTGTATATGTAGAAATGTCCTTGAACCACACAAAAAATTTAAAAAGAAAGGAAAAGAAAAAGAAAAAAAAATTTTTTTTTTTTTGGTACTGAGGATTGCATTTAGGGGCACTCAACCACTGAGTCCCAGCCCTATTTTGTATTTTATTTAGAGACAGGGTCTCTAGTACCCTGCCTAGCACCTCACTTTTGCTGAGGCTGACTTTGAACTTGCCTCCTGCCTCAGCCTCCCTAGTTACTGGGATTACAGGCATATGCCACCAGAAAAATGTTCTTGGTGGAAGATTAAGGAATCATTTCTGTTATGATGGTCAAAAAATTGTTATAATATTATATGTTGGTTGTCAGTTCCCAATAAACTTTCTTTCCATTTTTTCCTGAACATGTATTGTGTGTAAGAGTAGTAGTCAGGGGCCGACGATTCCTTCTTTCTTTGGATCTAGTCAGGTTGCTGGTCCTCAGCTTCCCTTCTCAGTAGTAAGAGGTAGGGCAGGTTGGACCCCTCACTGCTAGGGGTCGCTGTAGAGTTTGGTGACTAGTGTTCCTAGAGGTGGAGCGCCTAGAGGCAAGGTCTAGTCAGACCTCTGGTGCTTTGTGGAATGACATTTGGTGAAGCTTTAAAATAGCACACCTGGTCTCTGAACTGCTGGAATCTCCCCTGGGTTCCACCTGAGCTGCGGAGGAGCCAGTCCTTCACTCCTGCTTCCTGCTGCTTCCATATCTCAGCCTCCTGGGCTCAGTCTCAAAGTGCCCCTGCCCCCATTCCCCACCGATCAAGTTCCTGGCAGGCCCCGTCCTGTGAACAGGAGACTCAAAGAGAGAGGCATGTAGGATCTCTCCCATATGAGTGTCTTGAATTCCCCTGGGTGCAACACTTTCCTTGCCTGATTTTCTAGTCACACTCTGGGTCACATGGCGTGCCTCTGCCAGGTCATGTTTTTGGACCCAGATGGAATTACACAGGTCTGGATGCCTGGATTTGGACCTATACCTGCGGGCTGCTGTAGCACAGTGGGAAAAGATGGCGGCTGCCTGGCTTTCTGGCGGCCACTGGGAGACATGTAGCACCTCTCTCTCAGGAAATCAAAGAGCAGCTCACCCACTGGATCAGCTCGACAGTGTCCTTGATCACTGTCCTCTCTGCTTCAAGACCTCCACGGTGCCATCTGAAATCTGGGCTTTCTGACCTGCCTGTGGTGAATCTGCATCTGCAACTGCTGGTAGGTTTTTTCCCTTCTTTTATTTTTATATTTTTATTCTATCCAACCTTATGAGTCCCTAGGCTGTTCTGAAAGTCCAGTATTAAATCCCAGTAGGATTTCTGTTTTCACCCATCTCAGAGATGCTGTTTCTCTGCTTTTCTGATCTCCTGCCATAGAGCAGCTTGGAAAGTAACCTTTACTTCACCATCTTGACCCCCTCCCCTAGGCAGATCTTCATTCCATTTGATGGTTACATAAATTCCACTGTGTGGATGGATGTACCATGGTTTATTCAACCAGTGCTGTTGATTGAAACTTGGCTTCCAGTCTTTTGCTATTACAATAACACTGCCAGAGAAAACCTTGTGAAAATGTTGTTTCATATTTTTGCTAGCATATTTTAAAAACAGATTCCTAGAAGAATGGATAAAACAAAGGGTAAATGAATATGTAACACAATTCTCCAGTTGTCTTACATCCACATTAGGAAATCAGCTTTCTAATTATTTGTTGTCCTGTGCTTATCATGTATTAAATTTGTATGTGCACATTGGTCTATTTCTGAATATTTTTATTTTACTGGTCTGTTTATTGTTGAGTCAATATCACACTATTTTAATTGAACAGACTTCAAACATATGTGGTATCTGGTAGGGCTACCTATTCTCAATGCTTTTTAAAGGACAGTAAATTTTATTGTGTTTATTTAAGTTATACAACAAGATGTGTGGAATACATATAGATAGTAAAATGGTCTCTTCAGAGAAGCAAATTAACATATACATCATCATCTTAAATAGTTACCCTTTTCCTGTTTCTGTAGCAAGAATAGCTAAAACCTACTCATTTAGTATGAATCACAAATATAGTAAATTTTTTTAAACTATAGTCCTCATATCGTAACTCAGATCACTAAACTTGTTCATCCTACACATATACTATTTTTAATCCTCTGACCCATCTCTATCCTTTTTCTCCTCCACTCTCTCACCCCTGGTAATCAGTGTTTTATCTTCTATTTCGATATTTTGAACTTATTTTTTTTTTTGAGACTCTCCTTATGGATGAGATCATTGTATTTGGCTTATGTCATTTATCATAATGTTCTCCAGGTTCATCCATGTTGTAGCAAATAGTGGGAAGTTCTTTCTTAAGGCTGAATAATATTCTCTCTCTCTCTCTCTCTCTCTCTCTCTCTCTCTCTCTCACACACACACACACACACACACACACACACACACCAGTTTCTTTGATCTGTAGACTGATGTTGTTTACATATTTTGGCTACTGTGAATAATAGTGCTAAGAACACGGCAGTGTGGATATCTTTATGAGGTAGCGATTTCATTTCCTTTGGGAATTTGCCCAGAAGAGGGATAGCTAAGTCATATGGAAGTTCTATTTCTAATTTCTTTAGGAACCTTTACACTATATTCTATATTGGATGCACCAACCTATGTGTTCATTAATAGCATACAAGAGTTTCCTTTACTCTGCCACCTCACCAACATTTGTTATCTTTTTATTTTTTTGATAATAGTCTTCCTGATGGGTGTAAGGTAATATCTTATAGTGGTTTTCATTTAGATTTCCCTGATGATTAAAGATGTAGAACACTTTTTCAAATATGTTTTGGCCATTTTCCTTCCTTCCTTCCTTCCTTCCTTCCTTCCTTCCTTCCTTCCTTCCTTCTTTCCTTCCTTCCTTCCTACCAGGGATTGAACCCAGGGGTGCTTAACCACTGGGCCACATTTCCAGCCCTTTTTATATTTTATTTGGAGACAGGGTCTTGATGAGTTGCTCAAATCCTTGCAAAGTTGCTGAGGCTGGCTTTGAACTTGTGATTCTCCTGCCTTAGTGTGAGATTACAGCATGCATTTCTGTGCCCAGCTCCATTTCTGCCATCTTCAGAGAAATATGAATTGAGGTTCTGATTTTCATATGTTGATTTTGCATTCTTCAACTTTATTGAATCCATTTATTAGTTCTAACAGATTTTTTTGGTAACTGGGGATTGAACTCAGGGGCACTCAACTGTTGAACCACATCCCCAACCCTATTTTGTATTTTATTTAGAGACAGGGTCTCACTGAATTGCTTAGTGCCTCACCAGTACTGAGGCTGGTTTTGAACTCGTGATCCTGTCTCAGCCACCAAAGCTGCTGGGATTACAGGCTTGGGCCACCACACCAGGCTTATTTCTAACTGTTTTATAACGAAATATTTGATATTTTCTTCCTGTAGGATCATGCTGTCTGCAAATAGAGATTATTTTACTTCTTCCTTTCCAATCGAACACCTTTTATTTCCTTTTATTTTCTGACTGCTCTTGCTAATTCTTCCAATACTATGTTGAATAGAAATGACAAAAGTGAGAGTCCTTGCCTTGTGCTCACAGATCTTAGTGGAAAAGCTTGCAACTTTTCTCCATTGATTATAGCATTAGCTATGGTTTTTTTAAAAAAAATAATGGACCTTATTATGTTGAGAAACTTTTCTTCTATACTTAAACCATTGAGAATTTTTATCAAGAAAAGATGTTGAATTTTGTAGACTACTTTTTCTACATCAACTGAAATAATCATGTGGTTTTTATCTTTCATTCTGTTAGTGTGATATATTGCATTGATTGATTTATATATGTTAGACCAGGCTTGCATGCCAGCAATAAATCCCATTTAGTCATGGTGTATAATATTTTTGATGAGTCATTGAATTTGGTTTGCTAATATTTTATTGAGGATTTTTGCATCAATGTTCATCAGAGATATTGGTTCGTAGTTTTCTTGTGATATTTTTGTCTAGTCTAAGTATCAGCATGATGTTGACCTCACAAAATGTGCTGGAAGTACTTCCTTTAGTTCTAGTTTTCTGGAGAGTTTGGAAAGTATTGGTATTAAATCTTATGTGAATGCTTTGTAGAATTCAGTTGTGAAACCATCTGGTCCCAGGCTTTTGGGAGTTTTTGGTTACTTCTTTCATCTCTTTATTTGTTACTGGTTTGTTCTGGCTTTACATTTCTTCCTGCTTCAATCTCAGTAGGTTGTATTTTCCTGAGAATTTGTCTATTTCCTCTAGGTTATCCAGTTTGTTAACATATAATTTTTCTTAATTTTTCCTTAAGGATTCATTTATTTCTGAGGTATCATAATGTATCCTCTCTCAGTTTAGATTTTTTATTTGAGTCTTCTGTTTTTCTTTGTTAATCTAGCTAAGAGTTGGAAAATTTTATTTATTTTTTAAAAACAACTCTTAGTTTTATTGGTATTTTCTGTGATTTTCCTATTCCCTATTTGATTTATTTCTGTTATGTTCCTTTCTATTTCCTTCCTTCTGCTAACCTTGGGTTTAGTTATTTCCTTTTTCTATTTTCTGTAGAAAAAGAATCTTTGTTTGGAATCTTTCCTCTCTTTTATTGTAGGTATGTATTGCTATAAACTTCCCTGTTAGAGCTCTTTTTCTTGCATCCTATAGGTTTTGGTAAGTTGTGTTTCCATTGTTATTTGTGTCAAGATATTTAAAAATATTCCCTTTGATGTCTTCTTTGGCTCACTTGTTCAAGCGTGCAGTCTAATTTCCACATATTTATGAATTTTCCAAGATTTTTCTTGAAATTGATTTCTATTTTCATACCATTGCAGTTGAAAATGATATTATGTGTGATTTCAACCCTCTTAAGTTTAAGATTGCATTCATCCCTAACTTATGGTCTATTCTGGAGAATATTCCATGTGCTCTTGGATAGAAGGTTCTGTTTGTATGTGTTAAGTTCATTTGGTCTAAAATGCAGTTAAAGTCAAGTATTGCTCTATTAATTTTCTTTCTGGTTGATATATTAATTGTTGAAAGTGGGGTATTGAAGTTTTTTGCTTTTCTATTGCTATTTTTCCCCTTTGTGTCCATTAATATTTGCTTTATATATTTAAGTACTCTAATGTTGGGTGCCTATATATTTATAACTGTTATGTCTTCTTGATTAATAAATTTCTGTATTATTAGATAATTTTTTTTGTTGCTTGTGAAGTCCATTTTGTGTGATGTAAATATAGCCCTCCCTGCTTTCTTTTGATGACCATTTATTTGCAAGGAATATCTTCTTCTATCCCTTTGTATTCAACCTGTTTGTGCCCTTGAAGTGGGTCTCTGATAGGCAGCATATAGTAAGCATATAGTTGGATCTTTTTTCTTTTTTTAAATTCAGTCAGTCTCCATCTTTGGATTGGAGAATTTAATCCATTTGTATTCAAGGTTATTATTGATAGGTAAGGTCTTACTACTGTCACTTTGTTATTTATTTTCTGGTTGTTTTATAGATCCTTTTTTTTCTTCTTCTGTTATTATATACACTTATGAGTGACTAATTGTTTTTGGTGTTAATATTTGATTCCTTTCTATTTATTGTTTATGTATTTGCTGTAGTTTTTTGCTTTATGGTTACCATGAGGCTTACATAAAATATCTTATAACAGACTTTTTTAAGGTGATAACAACTTCTGTCTCATTAAAGATTGTAGATTTTTATCTTCCCCCCACAATATATATTTTTGATGGCACAATTTGCACTTTTATATTATGTATTCCTTAGCAACTCATTGAAACCTCAGTATTTTTTTGACATTGCTTTGTTTTAGACTTTTGCTTACTGTTATTTCTTGCTTTTTTTTTTTGAACTTTATAAATTTTCTAACTTTTGGGAAGAAAATCTGAGAGCTATTTTTTATTTGGATTTCACAAATTTATAAAGAAATGTAGGGAGAAAGTTTATCAATGTGATGTGGAGTTCTCTTGAAGAATCATGTCTTTCTATTTGTTCTGCACTTGTAAGTTACAGAGAATTAAAACAGTTTTCATATAGATTTTGGATATTTCTTCAAATCTGCTTTAAACATGTCTCGTGCATTCCTGCTCTTTTGGCAAGATAGGACATACTTTTTTAAATTGATTTCTTAAATAAATAGAAATTTACTCTATTGCACACTGAGCCCAGCAGCCTAGATTAGCCACCAATCTAATCAAATTTTTCCTTTTGAAATATAGAGAGAAGATTTTGAAATCTCAGATTGTGAGATGAGAGGAACTATAAAATGCAAGCCAGGGTAATGATATTCTTTAACTTATTGTTATTAGTTTGTATATTTTACAAAGTTTTTCCTTGTTATTTTCCTTTCCCAAAACATGCAATCTCTTTAAAATTTCTGCCTTGTATTACACAGCATGAAACAAATTTCCCATAATACAAAGCATTCTGATATATTGCTTTAAAATTAAATTAGATATAATAGGAAATTGAGCTCATATATTCTTAATTACATATGATCAAATATGTATACAACACAAATGTATATTCTAATTTTGTTTGGACAAATTGTGTAAAAGAAATTATATAGGAATTAAGCACAAATTACAAGGTTTATAAGTGGATCTTCTGGTGGAATAGAGCCAATTTTTGGAAGAGTTTTTAAATTATCAATGCAAGTAAAATTATTATAGACCAATAGTTGTGGTGTAGCATAAATCCAGGACATTAAGTGTTAATATTTTACTCATTTTTTTTTAACTACAAACTTTCCTCTTCAAGCTGTATGCTGCTAACATGGTAAATATGGTTTAAAACAGAAAAAACTGTTAGTTTTTATTGCTATTTCTTTTTTTAATTGAGTTTTTAAAAACAAATAACTTTATTTTCAATTGAAAGGAAAAGTTGTAGATATGATTTTTTTCTCTCCTTATACTGTTAAATACAATGACATTATGGGGCAACATAGTCATGGTTATAAGCATGAACTTTGGAGTCACACTGCTGGGGTACAAATTCTGTCCCTGCTGGTCTCTAGCTATGTGTGTTGGGCAAATCAACTAGCCAACCATGGCTTTGATCTTCCAGGGTAGAAGTGAGGATTAAATGAGGGAATAGTTTAAAATGCTTGCATAATGTTGACAAGTAGTAAGCTGTATAACTTTTTGATAAGCTAGAAGAAATGTGTACACTACATTTTCCTCTCCTTGTCAGCATCTTGACGTAGACAAAGGTAAGTGAATATCAATATTGATATCAAAGAGTCCTTCAAGTCAAGGAAAAGATGAAGGCAAGGGAGAAACCAGGAGAGGCACTGCCTCTGCTACACTGGCTGTGGTATGGTGGAGGGATGCACAGGATGACGGTTCTCTTATAAATCCCAGTCTCTGCCATCTGGGAACCTACCTCCTCCGACCCTCTGGAAAATTCCTCTGCATTTTGCCAGTATAAGCAGCAGGATTCCACAAAAAGCTTGAGGTGGAGGCAATCAGCTCAATTTGTCACTCCTTAAGAAAGGCCCTGGGAGGGAAAACAACAGCAAAATCATGACAAGTCAACAAATAGATCCTTCTATTAAATACAGTGTTAATTCTGTCTCCTCATATTCTGCCTAATGGAATCTTCAGCCACTTCCCATTTCATGGAATCTTTGTTCCAAACCAATTAAATTGCTCTATTGACTGAACCTCAAATCTGTGTGCAAACTATGAATATTTTGTAAATAGCAAATGATGAGGTTGTATTTCTTTCCATTACTTCGGACTCTCAGGAAAACCAGAAACAACTTAATACAACTCAGCATTCGTTTTTTCCAGGATTCTTTTTGATACCACACCACAAAGCGAAACAGAATACCACTCAGATGTGAGGACATTTTTCTCTCTAGTGTTGTCATTAGTCTTCACAAACAACTCTGCAGTTCATGCCCAGGGAGACCACAAAGGGTGGAATTAAATGGAAACTCAGGCAACTGTGTGCAATGATACAAATGGCATAATGAATCCTTAGGGCCATTATACTATTGTCTGCTTTCATAGAAAGTTTTAACTGTCTATTTTTTGTGGAGAAGATTTAGTAACATAAAGTACTAATACAAAACGAAGTCCATGCTGGAGACAATTCAGGCAAAATACCTCCAAGCACAACTCTTCTAAAGACTCAAAATCAACAGGGGTTGTATTTGTCTCATAGTGTTTCATTTTCAGTCTTTTTTTGTGCATTCATTTGTTCATTATTTATTCAACAAATATTTATGTAGTACCTACTCATGCTATGTACTCTTCTGGGAACTGGGGATACTGTGGAAGCCAAGGCATGAACTTACATTCTAAAGAAGAAAAATAAATAATTATGTAATTTTATGTTTTTGTGTAGTGATCAGTGACTCAAAGACAAATACAAGATAAGGGGTGATTTTAATATGGAAATCAGGGAAAGCTTTTTTCATGAGAAGATCTTTAGGCAAAGGTTTGGCTGAGAGACTCAGGGCTTTATGGGAAGAAAGTTCAGGTTGGAAAAAACGCAGGTGCAAATACTGGTATTGGGAGAGCTCTTGGTGCAGTTGAGGAACAGCAAGAAGGGAATGCGATTAAAGGAATGAATGTGCATGGGTGTCCAGGAGCAAGCACGGTGACCAATGGCTGGACATGGTCTGTGTGAATAGAAGTTTCTGGAAGGTTCTGAGCATGGGGATGAAATCAGATGATTTGCTATTTCAATGGCTCACTGGTTGCTATGTGAAGAATAGAATGCAGAAGCACAAGAGGAGAAGCAGAGATGAGTTGGGAACTACTAAACAGTTTGTGCAACAATGCCAGATGAGAAGGGGGATGTAGGAATAGTAAGGTCTATGTATATCCTTCCTTGGGGTTGTATTTGGAATATTCCTCTTGTGCCCTTTAATACAATTTTGTATATATCTCCATTGGTGTGTTCCTTCTAAATGAATAGTAGTATCTTAAACATCAAAAGACAGGAAACTAAGACGTCCTCCTAAATGGAAGAATTGCTGAATTAAATTCTGACAAGTCCATACTATGGATTATTAGTCAATCATTTAAAAAATGAAGTAAATGAAAACTAGGAAGGATAACCAAAATATACTCTTAAGTAAGAGAAAAAATATATTTATGTATGAATGTATGCATATATGCATATATGCATTTGGTCTCAATATTGAAAATAGAAATTCCCAACTTCTCTATTAGTATATATATATAAAATTGTACATGTGTACACAAGCATATATTATTCAGTGCTTATATCTAAGATTATATGAACATGGACAAAGGTATAAAAAAAGCACATAAGTGGTTAACAGACTGGTAACATTGGTTACTTAGGTTCAATATTTAAGTAGCATATATGAACACTGAAGTAAGAAAGGATACAACACAGTAGAAGCCAGGTGGGGTAAACCTAGTGTGAGACAAAGAAGAGGATCTAGAATGGTACAAGTATTAGTCCCTTGGGCACAATAATTGAGCATTATTACCAGTTCCTTGAGAGGAGGAACTGGAAATTCACTGTGTATCTTTTGCATGTAGTTTACATAATTGTGTATGGTAAAGTACATAAAATTCTCAGTTAAAAATGTTTGGGACATAAATCAGCCTAAGAAAAGATTTAATTCATAAGTTTTTGCATGTTTAACATAAGTATGATACAAATGTACTCCTGAGTATTTTAAAGATTAAAACGAGCAGGCACTGACTTCTGAACAGTGTGTATGTTGTGAACCATGTTGAATGATCAAGAAATGTACAAGCTCTTAAAGAAAGTCCTTACCCTTTTTGTCTTGGGTCTTCTCAAGAGAGATGCTAGGCTCAGATAACTTAAGCCAACATCATACACCTTTTATTTGGGGGAAAATTCTCTGATATTTTTCACCTTCAGTCAGCACTCTTCCTTAAAACCTGTATTTAAGCAAGAACATCTGGTCTCTGAAGTAACATTTGGTAATTAAAGCAATGCCTGTATTTGAACCTCCGTCACTGTGACGACAACTAGATTCAAAGGAATTCTGGGAAGAGGAGTGTTTCTTCACCTTCTGAACTCTCGCATGCGACCATCATTGAGAGACTTGTCATTCTGGCTAAGAAGCCTTGGCCTGCATAGTTCCCCATGTTGAACATTTGGCAGGTTAGCTCAATAGTGACCAAATGGTCCTTTTAACAAGCTCTGTTGATCATTGGGCTGTATTTCTTCATCTGCTTTGACTTTTAAAATGATTATTTGTGAGTAGTATCTCTTGGGAGATGGAGGAAAAGGAAGAAGTTTTTTTTTTTTTTTTTTTACCTTTTGGAAAGGCTGTTCATTCAGCTTTAAAGAAATTGCCAGAAAGCTCCATTGTTTACAAATTTTTCTATTGTGTTCTGTTTATTTGCCAAGAAAAATCTTGCACCATACCATCTTGTGTTAGTAAAACAAATGGCTCCTTTCACAATACAGCTCAGTGTATTTGTATATTTACATGAGTTTTCCAGCACTGATTTGGGAGGGAAGTTTCAGCTACACTTGCACATGTTTTGTTTTCCCTTGTGTGTAAGCTTTGACCTCCCAAATCAGCTCCCAGCCGAACCCACAGGCCACGGATTAGTCGGAGGCATTTTGCTAAGCCTTTAGTTAGACAGACTTTTGCTGGATTCCTTGAAATAAATAGTGTTTCTCAGAGTTTGAGCTACTTTGCATATCTGGGGGAATTATGAGTGAAGAAATGACTGAAGCCTATTCCCCCATGTCTCCCACCTTGTTAGGATTATCAGAAAGTTCCTGACACTTAGTTGGCCATTATTTCTTTTGTGGATGGTAACAAATAGCAACTTGTAGCAGACTCACAAATATGGTGCTAGCCTGTTTAGCTTGTGTGGATTGGAGTCTGACCTTGTGTGCTCTATGCTCAATTAACTATATTCCCTACAATTTCATGGTTACTCAATAAATAGTGTCAGAAAAAATTTTCAGAAGTTTCAAATGACTTAGAGTTTATATGATATATTTCTCCAGGGGTTGAAAGAAATTTTCAATAGCCTCACACTTAACTTGTTATTAGGGTGATTTTGGACAAACGACTACTGCTCTTTTAGTTTTCTCCTTTGTAAAAGGAGGGTAATAATTTCAATTTCATAAGCCTGTTATTAGGACCAAATAAAACAACATAGCAAAACACCTAGGCTAGGACTAGGTGTATAGCAGGTCTTCTGTGAATAGGAACTGCTGCTATTATTATGGGTGTTATTATTAACTTTGGCTAGGATGATATTTGTTATTTCTATAGAGGCAAGAGATAGGTGAATGAATCTGGGTAAGTGAGAATGCACATAGGTAGGTTGTTATTCTAGACCTTGATACACTAAAGAGTCCCCAGGAAATGAAATTGAGAGACTCTGGAGGTATGCCCAATGATCATGTTGTTTCATTCAGAAGCAAGAAGAATTTATTTTGGGTAGATATAGTCTAACTTTGGGCTGGAACCAATCTTGAAAGTGTTTTGGAAATCTCAGTTCTACACTGTGAAATAAAGCTCTACATTTCCAGGGACACCAGTCTGCATGTTGACATTTACTATAACATGACCACATCTCACCAAGAAAAAGACCAGAACAAACCATCTATGCCTTAAGATGAAACTTTAACATTAGTCTAAAACGTTGCCAGGGTTTTGGCTAGTGTAGAAAGGTCTTTAATTCTTGCTCTGTGTTGTTGTCTTTGAAGGATAAAGAAGTATAAAACAACCTCAAGAGGCATTTGTGCCTTGTTAATTTATTATTTAATTAATAATTAATAATAATTTGTGACACCTTTAACATGACAAGGAAATTAACATAAATTTTATTTACTGAATTTTGTCTTACTCTTATTTTTCTTCCCTTTAGTTTGACTTTTTATTTTCTTGCAGAATTCTATCTTGCAGAATTATAAAGTTATTGTATCTTGTAGAATTATAAGCTTCTTTTGAAGCTGCCTTAAATCCTTTCTGGAATAAGTCATACTACCAACAAACAAATAAAAAATAAATATTCATTTGTAATAATTGGACCACCCTGTTGAAATATGCTGGTAGTTTTTCTCCTTGAAAGGGTGATGGCATTATTGTTATTTCATCATTCTCCCTTTCTTTCTTTGAAACCATTATCCTGTGGCTTTGAAAATTCTCATGGAGGAACAAATAGTCCATTTGCTTCTGGAATTGCCAGCAAGTATAAAGGAATTGTAACAGAGGTAGCTTGTTAAAGGGGCAAAAATGAAGCTTCCTTTTTTCTGGCTTTGCTGAAGCATAAGAACTGAGGCCTAGGTTGTATCTTACATTGTATGTCATTAGTCAGTGAATTGACGGTTGGGCAAGTTCTTTATCTTTCCATGAATGATGCTACAGCTCATCATCTCAAACTGGGAGCAGGCCCCTGTCAGAACGTGGAATGGGTCACCAACCGATGAAAACAACACACTCATTTGGCAGATTTCAACAAATGGCAGGAACTACAATGTGTTCCCCTGACCCTGCCACTTTATTAACTATTTTAACATTCACTTGGACTCAATAACAGAAAAGGAAAAAAGATTTAAGCACCAGACCATGGGTTTGTAGAATGAAAATGGAAATTGCAGAAGCTTCTTAGTTCATCTGCCAAACACCTGTAGAGTTGCATTTCAATTGTGTGTCTGGGTTAGGTAGAAACTGGCTGTTTTCTGACAATGGTCTTTTGGACGGGATGTCACTGAGTAAGGGAGATGTACAAGGGGCATTTCCTATGAAAGGAACTGAGGATGTCAAAGTAAATTGGAACAGATAGAATCTGGGCAGGCATCTGGTGCTTTGGCTTACACTTCAGGGAAATGTTGTGTCTAGTGATTGCCCACAATTACAAAAAGCAAGGGAAAGGGGGCCTGCTGGACAACAATTTGATTTCAATAAATTTTACTGTTGAATCAACATCAGGAGGTGGGTTTTCTTGGAGGTGGGTTTTCTTTAAAAAAAGTTCTCAGTAACAGTCAAGTATTCACTGAATTCATTATTCTACAGACATCTGCATTTGAAAAATACTTAAAATTCTTCTCATATCAATGGATTTAAATGTTATTCACTAGTAATTCTTAGGGTCTTTGAAGCCTTCAGCTAAAGTTTTGGTTTATGACTCAGTGTTACCTTATGTTATTAACTATGTGTTGCCATTTTTCATGTCAGGAAAGCTCTTCAGCTACAGAAACTATTTGTAACAATATGGTATGCATTCTTCCAGGAGAACAATTGTTTTAATGTGCCTTGTTCAACCAAACTTGTTTATTGTATTCATTTTAGCATTTTCATTTGAATTGTCATGAGAGAGGAAATAATATATCTAGTATTAATGTTGAAATGAAATATCAACATATTCATTTATTCTGGATTTTCTCTCCAAATGAAATCTACCCTCTATGCATAATGATAAATACTTTAACAAAATTTAAAATAGAACTGTAGGTATTGACCTTAAAAATTCTCAAGTAGTAGCAAAAGATTCCTTCTGGATTTAGAGGGTTATTTTTGATAAAACATTTTTTTCTCTATGAGTATTTTTTTATTTTTTTATTTTTACAGATTGCATTTTGATTCATTGTACACAAATGAGGTACTACTTTTCGTTTCTATGGTTGTACACAATGTAGATTCACACCATTTTCACCATTTGTGTAATCACACATGTACATAGGGTAATGATGTCTGTCTCATTCCACCATCTTTCATACCCCTTTCCCCCATCTCATTTCCCTCTATGTAATCCAAAGTTCCTCCATTCTTCTCTTACCCCCCTACCCCTCCACCCCCATTATGTGTCATCATCCACTTATCAGAGAAAACATTCTGCCTTTGGTTTTTTGGGATTGGCTTATTTCTCTTAGTATGATATTCTCCAATTCCATCCATTTACCTGCAAATACCATAATTTTATTCTTCTTTATGGCTGAATAATATCCCACTGTATATATATACCACAGTTTCTTTATCCATTCATCTGTTGAAAGGCATCCAGTTTGGTTCCACAATCTAGCTATTGTGAATTGCGCTGCTATAAACATTGATGTGACTTTGTTATTGTAATATGCTGATTTTAAGTCCTTCGGGTATAAACTGAGGAGCGGGATAACTGGGTCAAATAGTGGGTCCATTCCAAGTTTTCTGAGAAATCTCCATACTGCTTTCTAGAGTGGCTGCACCAATTTGCAACTCTACCAGTAATGTACAAGTGTGCCTTTTCCCCCACATCCATGCCAACACCTGTTGATAAAACATTTTTTAGAAAAGTTTTAGCAAACCTCAGTAAATTATTCCTTAATTTCTGAGTCATCCATTAACTTATCAAGTACTTGGAGACACTAATGAATATTTTTTTCTTCTTTCAGAGTGCTCCCTAAACCCAATATAAACTGTAAACCTTTTAAATACCTGCAAAGTCAGATTGCAGGGAAATCGAAACTGGGGATCCTTTTTATCAGTGAGAATGGTGATTAATAATATGTATTATATATACATATATATATATATATATGTAACTTTCTGATCATGTGTTATATTAACTCACCTATGTGTGAAATTAGTACAGCACTACAATCTCTGTAGTTTCATTCTATGTGGGGAGGTTTATTTCTTTGTCTTGTTTCTTTAACTGTGAATGTAATTTGGTATTACTGATACCACCATCTTTTCTTTTTGTCACCCTGACTTTCTCAGTGGGGATGGAGAAAGAATTTTCACAAATAAAAGTATTTTACAGATTACATCTTTGCCTCTTAGTATGATCCATTTGTTTACTCCTACTTCCCTTCAAAGTTACGAATCTGTGGTGCTTGCGAAGGCAACATATGAAAAAGCAATAAAGTCTCTTCATATTTTGCTTTTGTATTGTTCATCTCATAGCATTTCTTTTGGTCTTTTTAGGTCTTAAGTTGTGGAAACATTAAAATCTCCACAAATTCTGTAGGTGATGGAAGTACTTAAATAAAACTGTTGTAATTTTGGGAGTTTGATATTTATACCACTCCATGAATATTGCTTTTACTATATATTTAAACAATGTATTAAGGATGAGTGAACTGACCTACACAGTGTCAGCTTGATACAAACCAGAGGCAGACAGAACGAGGGGCCCATGTCCTCCATCTTTCACTAGAATATTGGGCTATGTGTAAAAGCCCTGCATGTTTCACTATTCACATAGCAAGTAACCAATGGTGAATCTTGAGACAGAGATGATTTAGAGATGTTGTGTAGAGGTATTACTAAAACTTAAAATAAAAACCTAGGTCTTAAACATTGAGGAATTTCATCTTTGATGTTGAGATTGAAGAAAAGTATGGAAGAATGTAGCAAGATTTAAAAACTGTCTTAAAGTACCCATAAAGGTGAAATATTTGTTGGTTATGTAATTCCAATTCCCTGCAAGGAGTAACATTTTTCTTGTGAGAACTACACTTTATAATGGAACAACAATGAAAACTCGACTCTGAAAAGTGTTTTCTACACGTGGTGGTGTATGCTCTGTGAATCATTAAAATGCCTCTATTTTACAAATCATTAAAATGCCTCTACTTTTGGTAGCATTGTTTACCAAAAAATATAGTTTTCAGTCAACTCTCTCCTCAAATCACTTTAACTGTGACACTTATTTGAAATGAGGAGCTGGGTCCTGTTTTTTCTGCTTTATGTGGAAACTGTTTCTAAGCTTCTCATTATTTCTTCAGTGAGTTGAGGGATTAGTTGATAAGTTCCACTGTGTTTTCTAGACATCTTAACACAGTGGTCAAAATGTTAGATCAGGAGGAAGTAGGGCCAGAAGAAGGCACAGCTGGGGTGGAGTGACATGAGAGTTTTGAGGGTGAGTTGGAGGTGAGAGCCTCAGTGGATAGGCCAAACACGGGTTTTTTTGGATTTTAGAATGTAGTTTTGGGTGGACATTGAAAGACTCAAAATGAGCAGAGGTTATAGGCAAATCCATGGCTGGAGTATACAGAACTCAGTATCTGAAGTAGCCAGATGGACTGGAGAAAGCAGATTCATATTTAGGAATTCCAGATGGGGTTTAGAACAGAGCTTAGGTGGGGCAGGTGGGCACAAGTAGAAATAATGATTTTAACTAGGGGCATTAGCCAGTGCAGGAGAAAGAAAAGAGCCAGAAGGTGAGCAAAAGTTTCTCAAATCCTAAACAGTTAAGAGGGTTCATAAAATTGCACATTGATTTCAGGACAGGGATACTCTTTTCTTAATTGTGAAAAAATCAGTAGTGTGTGTGTGTGTGTGTGTGTGTGTGTGTGTGTGTGTGTCTGAACTTGATTAAATTCTCTGTTGGGCTTTTATAGTTTTTGTAATCTTTTTCCTATTCAAGAGAAAAGAGGAGTAGAGGGAATGAATTGCTGTAATTTGTCCCAGAGAAACTTGCAGCCGGATCAAAATGGGAGGTGCCTTGAAGGAGAATGGATTTGTTACGCAGGACTCATCTTCTGGTGTTGACC
The DNA here is from genome assembly GCF_902686445.1 of Sciurus carolinensis. Lineage (NCBI taxonomy): Eukaryota > Metazoa > Chordata > Mammalia > Rodentia > Sciuridae > Sciurus > Sciurus carolinensis. Next base: position 37,742,080 of record NC_062218.1, read on the forward strand.
TCCAATTTTGCCTGGGCTTCTCTTGAATTGAATTTCAAGAATTTCTTCTTTCTCTTGCATGATCCTCTGTTGATGGGATATAATAGGTTTCAAAAGGTAGAACTCCAACAAAGAGGCACAGAGGATGGATTTAATTCTGAGTGGTCTTGATAAGCCTTACTGCCTTGTACTTGTTGAATAATAAAAAAGATGTTTGACATAGAATAGAGTTGTTGAGTTGAGAAGCAGCTTTTTTTTTTTTTTTTAGAAAGCTATATGCCTTCTACTCCATTGAGAATTATGTTTTATTCAAAAGTGATGCTTGGGCTGGTCAATGGAAATTCGTTTTTCTTCCTTCAATATAGAAATCAATGTAGAAGGAATCTTTTTACTATTATATAATGAGGGATAAATGTATCAAATAAGGGTGCCAAAAATCATAGTTTTGGTAGAGAAAACTGGTTCAAGAATAAAGGTTCATGAGTGTCATGGCCTGAATACTTGTGTTCCATGCCAAAGTCATTTGTTAGGGTCCTAACTCCCAGTGTGAAGATATTAGGAGGTGAGACTTCTGGGTGGTGATTAGGTCATGAGAGAGGAGCCATCATGATGAGATTAGTCAGTCCTCTTGTGAGTTTCTGGAGAGTTCCCTGGTTCCTTCCCCCATGTAAGCACTCAGTGAGAAGATGGTTATCTTTGAACCAGGAAGCTGGTCCTACCAGACACTGGATCTGCCAGTACCTCGACCTTGGACTTTTTAGCCTCCAGAACTGAGAAATAAATTGATGTTGTTCACAAGCTCCCCAGTCTGTGGTTTTCTGTCATATCAGACTGACTGGAATAAGATAATAGGGAATAGATTTATGTGGAATAAAGTTGTAGCAAGAGGGTTAGGCGTTGTTTTGACATTATCATCCTAGGAAGTGTTATTGTTTAGATATGAGATGTCCCCCAAAAGTTCATGTGTAAGACAATGCAAGAAAGTTTGGAGGTGAAATGATTGGGACATGAAACTTTAACATAATCAGTGAATTAATCCCCTGATATGGATGAACTGGTCACTATAGGCAGGTGGGGAGTGACTGGAGGATGTGTCCTTCCACCATTATGTTCTACCTCATCTTGGGTCCAGAGCTACTGAGCCAGCTGATTATGAACTGAATCTCTGAAACTGTGAACTCCAAACAGACTTTTCCTCCTCTAAAATTGTTCTTGTCATATCTTTTGACCTCAGTGATGAAAAGCTGTCTAAAACGGGAAGTATTTCAGATACCAAGGTAGTGTATTATGCTCATTCTGTTGTATGGTAGGCTTTGGAATGCTGAATAGTAAATTCTGGAAGATTAAGGAGAACCTTTGGGGGAGTGAGGTGAAAGTCTTGATTGAAAAGATCTCTGTTAGAAAGCATTATGTTTAATGAAAAATGAATTCAGAACCATTTAATTTTTTGAAAATATACTTGAATAACATGGTTAGTGATGATCTTCCAAAAAAAAAAAATCCTGTGGGAAAGTATTTGACATTTTAAAATAAATGATTTCACAGGGAAATGACAATACTTTATTGCTTAATAGGAGCAAACACATAACCCAGAGGCCTAGATTTTCTGTTCAGAGTCATTCACTTTCTAACACAAGGCATTTTAACTGAACTCTTAAAGTATTAAAATTGCAGAGCTATTTTATTTCACATATTTATCTTATTGATCTTAGATGTTTCTTTATTTTCTTCTATTGCTTCTTCTGGATCTGGTATCTTTCATGGGTCAACAATTATTAAGCATCTAAAGATGTATCTTTTGTATATATACCTTTGGATAGTTCAGTGTTTCTCTCTAATGTGAATTTCTTCTCTTGACTCTGAATGCTATGACTGTTATATTTCATTTGCATGTATAGCATTACTTGAATGATGATCTCTTGGTCTAGAAAGTCAAGAAGTAATTTACATTTTTGCATTATCATTTCTGATAATATGGTAGCCTTGTTGGGAAAAAAAATGATCATGGGTTACTTGAGGCTTGTTTTAAGTATGTGAACTAGCTGGCATCTAATTCAGGGTCCTGCTCAATAATACCTTGTCAGTATGTCTATTTCAATGTTTTAAATTTTCTTCTGGAATCTTTAAATTTCACACCTTATTTGGTTTTTTAAAATGATCCAACATGGACAAGGTGTCTGATATTAATAGACCCAAAACACCGACAGTCCTATTGGAAAAGGAGTAAGATCAAGTAGAAAAACAGGCCTCATTGTGTGTTAGAAAAATGTACACAGGAATGAGAATAATTTAAGAAAAGTGGCTTGACAAGAAGATAAAATAAAAGCACAGGACATGGAGAAACAGCATAATAGCAATGGGCACTTCATGATACAATGTAAATACTATCTAGCTCTTATAAAGTTTTGACCAGAGAAGTATAATATATGAACCCCCAAAACTGACTTTAAGATTATTAAGTTTTGCCACCAAGAAAGATTTATGTATATTCTTCCTAAATAACTCCAACCCACTCCCTATCTTAAAATAATTTAAAGAAGTAATTGGAATAACTGGCATAGTTTTGCCTAAGGTAGGTGTCTAGCCTTTCCCCTAAAAAAATACAAGAAGGAATCTGAATCAAGTCAAAAGACATAAAACAAGAAAAGAGGAGATAATTTTTATAGAAATATACAAACCCAACCTTACATGATTGGGAGATTCTCAAATACTGGGGACCTGTTGCTTCTCCTACTGATTGGTCAGAGAATCATTAACTGAATACAGTCATAGATCATTGACAGTATATACATAATATAGGAATATTATATGTTAGTGTATTATTCTATATTTAGAATAATAGGTGAGGCCATATATATATATATATATATTTTAATTTTATATATTTAAAAAAAATATATATATTATTCTAATAGGCATTCCCTCCCAGTAGGGAAATCCAGTATTTTAGCTCTTTAAATACTGTTTTAGAAACTAGTAGAAAATTCTTCCCTCTCCTCTACTATGCCTGATATTAAATTTATGGAATACATATGGAAAGTGGGAATCCTACAGAATTTCATCTTGGCAATGGGAGATCACTCAGGCCACTGAGTGGGGTGGTGGGGCAAGGAATTTTCCAGTCCCCCAAACTCTGATTTGGTGAAATCTGGTCCATCTCCAGTGGTCCCACTTCAACTTTTCAGGAGAACACTTTCCCAAGTCATTTGGTTGGCACTTCACTTTCCATACTTTTTGTATGAGTGGCCATTATTCTGTTCTTGGCCTCATTACTATCTACTTCTTCCCAAATTGAGAAAGAAAATAAAAGTTCCTTTGTTCCTAAAGAACAAAGTTCCTGGACTAGGGTTGTAGCTCTGTGGAAGAGCACTTGCCCAGCATGTGTGAGGCACTGGGTTGGGTCCTCAGCACCACATATAAATAAATAAATAAAACAAAGGTATTAAAATAAAAGAAAAAAACTTTCTTTTTCCTCCTCTTTAGTGCTTAGTTATATCACTAGCTACCTTTACATCCCTAACACATTTTCTGGAATGGTGGATTATTGGGCACTTTTTCAGAAATGAATAAAGCAGAACCCAGTTTCCATTTGGTTATTATTTCCTTGAATAGCAATTACTGCCCTTGCCTGGCAACTTGAAAGGGAAGTGTGTGGTAATAAAGCGCCAAAACCCTAACAAGTTCTGCAAACTACTGTTTTCTTCACAGAAATGTATTCATTTGCACTTAAAACAAAACAAAGTAAAACAGCAAAACCCCTTGTCAGGGATTTTGTAAAAGTAAATAAAAAACTTTCATTGGTATCTTTAATAGTAATATCTACCATTTACGAGTCACCTTTTTGTACTAGGAACTAAATCTTTTCCAGGTATGCTTTCTAGCTCTTTTAATCATTATGTAAGTTAAGGTAATATTATGCATACTTTATAGGTAAGAAAATGGAGGTTTGGAAAGTCAGTTACCTGATGGAGCTGGTGTTCAAATGAGGATGCCACACTGATTCGTGAAACTCTTATACATAGAAAGTGATTCAGAACTTTTGAATTGACACTGTGCTTAGAAATTGCATCTATTAATCTGATGTTAACTCTACTCCCACATCTGTGATTATCCTGGCAGTCTAAAAAAGTTTATGAATTTCCAAAGTATCTTAGCATTAAGTTAGATGGGAGAGGAGGAGGAGGAGGAACAGGAGGAGGAGAGAGAGAGAGAAAGAGAGAGAGAGAGAGAGAGAGAGAGAGAGAGAGAGAGAGAGAGAGAGAGAGAGAGAGAGAAAGGTGTGTGGTGGAAAAGAGAACACTAGTAATTAATATTTTCAATGCTGCTTTGTCAGGGCATAGATTTTCCTGTCCCTACTCACATACACTATAAAGCAGATCCTTTCATTCTAGTTCAAGACTGAGCTAAGTAAGTTTCTGAAAGGCTAAAACTTTCTAAAATTTAGAAGTCCTTTGTGAGGAAAGAATTTATACCAAATTCTAGCTTTGAAGTTCAGATTCTATGCTTTTCAGCCTGTGAAAAATCATATATTTCAAAAATATCACATTGTACTTAATTTTTTTATCCGAATAACTTAAGAAGAATTTACATACATTATTCCCCGTTTATTCTCTAAATATTATATATATCCGAAGAAAAAAGGATATTCTCTTATCTGACAATAGCATAGACATTGAATTTCAAAACTTAACAATGAGGTGATATTTTAATCTTCAGTTCATATTTCAGCTTTTTCCACTGCCCAATAATATCCTTTTCTTAGCATTTTCCCCTTTCAACACAGGATCCAGTCTAAAATCCATATTGCATTTAGTTTCTATTATCCTTTAATCTCCTTTAATTTGAAACAGTTCTTTAAAGTTTCCTTGCCTTTCAAAACACTGAGTTTTTTTTTTTAAAGAAAATGGGCCAAGTATTTTATGGAATAAAATGTCAATTAGTGTGAGTTTGTCTGAATATTTTCTCATGATCAGAATCAAATTGTGCATTCTCAGCCAGACTATTATACAAGGATGTCAAAGCTTTGTTGGGCAGTCAGATATGGAAATGTGATGTTTGCTTTTCAAAAGTGATGTTAATTTTGATAAATTGGTCAAGGTGTTCTCTGGTTTCTCCACTGGATATTTGCTTTTTTTCTCTTTTGCAACCAATAAGCAACCAGTGGGGAGATATTTTGAAGACATGTACGTATCATGGCAGTCATCAAACTTTAGTATCCACTGATGATTTTTGCTTGTCCCAATCATTACTAGGATAATTGCTAAATACTGATTTTTAAACTCCTGTACTCTGAGCTTCACATATATCAGTTGGAATTTCGTTGTAAAGAAAACTGCTTTCTTCAGCCCTATTTATTTATCTTGTTGTCAGTATTGACTCATGCATTCCTATTTATTTGATAGGTGGTAATTTACTTTTAGTTTTATTTCTTTTCATGCCAAAATCATCATTGCAGTCCCTTCAAAACAGTTCCTGTGTCCTTTCCATATGCTCCAATCATTTTTAAAAAGCATTTTCTTATTTATTTATTTATTTATTTTTGAGCAACAAGGCATTTCAGGCTTATATAGTATTTTATTTGACAGTCCTGAAATCAGCCATTTCTCTTTTTTTCTTTCAGTGGAGAGTGGTATTTAGAAGATAAGACTGGGGCACTAACTGTGTTCATTGCTACTAGGGTTCTTTTCTTTTCTTTTTCCTTCACAATCAGGCCAACAAAATGTATTGTTAAGCTTTTCAATTTTTGTCAGTTTGATGAAAAAAATAGTATTTCTGTATAGTTTTGATTGGAATTTCTCTTATTAAGAGTGAACTAGGCACCTTTTCATATGTGTAAGGACCTTTAAAAATACATTTTTTTTGCTGAACTGTCTGTACAAGTCTTTTGCCCATTTTTCTGTTAGTTTTTCTTTCAATTTTTAATAAGTTTTATAATATTAGGAACGACCAACCCTTTCTGTTCCAACTTGTAATTTGCCATTTGTTTTTTGTCTTTGATTATGATATGCTGAAGTTTCAAAGTTACTAATATTTCTTTTATTATGTATGGACTTGGAATCATCCTTAGACAGCTTTTCCCTTTAGCCAGATATGTTTCAGGTTAGAGAGGAATTCTCCCTGTTTTCTTCAAGTATTTGGATGGCTAATATCTTTTACTCTTAGATTTTAGAACTCTTTGGAGTTTATTCTTATGCATGCTGTTAGGAATGGGTCTAAGTTTACTTTTATTCCAAATGGTTATCCAGTTGTCCTGATATCATTTATTAGGGAGACCACCTTCTCCCAGTCTTCTGAGGTGCCACTTTTATCATAAACTATTTCCACAAGTAGTTGGGTTGGTTTTGGACTTTCTCCTCTATTCCATCAGTATGTTTGGCTTTTTGTGTGCTAATACCATGTGGTTTTACTTACAAGTAGATCATATTCTAACCTCATCTTTTACAGATGAGGAAACAGAAACATAGAAGGTCAAGTGTCTTTTCCCAAACCAGGGAGTGGCAGGGCCAGGGCTGGAAACTGGTTTTCTCCATTTACGACACAATACTTTTCCTCCTACGCTACATTGTTCTCATCTCTCTTTTGCTGTCTTTGGCAAGACTGGAAAATCTAGTTATGGAGACGAGTTTGCTTTGTCAAGAGAAAAACAGCTACTGGATTATGCTCTTCTTGGAACAGACTTGCAGGAAGGGTCATGAAACAAATTCTTCAGAGGCAGCATGTAAAGGAAACCTCTGTCACATGGACTGTGCTGGGAGTTTCACCTGGAAAGACAGGGTGAGCAGTAGAGGGGTCACATATAAGGAAGCTGAGAAGCAGAGGGGTTAAGTGATATGTCCAAGGTCATTCAGTGTACTAGTGACAGAGCTGTGATTTTAATGCAGATGCCCCTGCAGCCTGCCCAGCCCTGTGGCAATGATTTATTAAACACTTTTTTGAACAACTGCTTCTTTTAAGCTGCTGTACATTTGTGTGTACATTAAAATTTGACCTTGTTATATCACGTCTGGCACAAGAAGTTATTGGTAGCCTGCCTATACTCTACTTAAGTTCCTGCTGAAGTTTTTACCTAAAGAATGAAAAAATTGTTGGATGGGTTTGGAGAGACAATTCTTCTTATAAATAGTGCTAAAACTCCTTTTTTATATGGACCTGTTCAGCTAAAATCTAAACAACAAAGACATTTGATTTACTGCAGGCATTAGATTGGAGTGTTAAGTGGCTGTTTTAATTTCAGAGTTTTTATAAAAGAGCTGCTCTCACCCTATAGTTGATTACAGTTTAAAAACAGAGACATATGATTTATTATAAACAGTGTTTTTGAAAACTAAACTTTTTTTTCAAGAACTAAAAATATGTATTTCAAAAAATTTCAACTCTAAGGGATGTGGGACCTGACTCTTTTTTTTTTCCTCCTTTGGAAATGGTATGTGATTGTTGAGTTTTAAATAGAGTCTGTCTTCATCAGTGGCATCAAAGAATAATAAAAAGGAAATAGAAACTTCTGGATTCTGTGTTTGGGTGAAGACAGGGCTCCAGGCAGCCGGCTAGGCAACCTGCAGCTTGCACTTGGTTTGACTGGTCTGCTCTTTGCTTTGTCACCTTTAAATATGCGTCCAAGAATGGAAACATCTTTGAGAGCAACAACAGAGATCTACTCACACAATTAAAAAGTAAGTTCTCTAACTTTCACCATACAGTTGTGTGGCATCTGGGATGCCAATGTATGGTTTTTAAAAAAACATGCAAACAGTTTACAAAAAGGACACAATTTTTCATTTGGATAGGATGAACATGATGACTATAATTAATAACAACGTAACCCATTCTTGAGTACCACTAAGATAGTAGAACATTCAAGTGTTCTCATACACACAAAAAAGGCATGTGAATTAACGCATATGTTAATTACACTAAGTCATTTCAAAATATATGCATATTTAAAGTATGTACATAAGAAATTTATGCATTTTATTTTTTAATTAAAATAATAATAATAAAATAATGGATCTAGTACAAAAAGGAGTTTAGTTAGACATCAGATAGGAGTTCAATCAGTATCAAATTCTTCTCCTCTGTCATTTTACTTTTATTGTAAGAGAAAACAGTTTTCTATCTTCCTTTGTCTGACTCAAGCATAGTTCCCCAGGGGCAGGGATAGCATCTAGGGGCTCCAAGCTTTCTCTTCCTCATTCACCTGGGTTTCTACTCTTCCTGGGTCTTCAAACTGAACCTCTCTGTTGACTGCCCACATGGAGAATAGCTCAGGGACAGCTCATAGTTCTATGGGGTTACTCGGGAAAGGTGGTGGGGTGGTAAAGGGGGTGGGCAACTTGAGACCCTCACCTTGCATTCTTTCAAGTCAGACTAGAGTAATATGATCACTGAGCATATGTACATGATAAACCTGGGACCCTAAAAACTAAAAAGAAAATATATACTTAGCCTTTTAGCAGAAAAACTCATGAGGACTTGGTTTGGAAATGCTCAGTTTGTTGCACTGTCACAGATACATATTAAACTATTTTGTTCAATTGCTCCTGAAAGATGAAATAATTTGAGATATTTTTCTTGGGAAGCTGTTTTGAAGTAGTAGGGTCTTTGCTGTTTAGAGACTTTTCTAAATGAAAAGCAAAAGTAATTCTGAGAAAGGTCTGCATTGGGGAAGAGCCCAACGGTGACTTTCATTTACTAAATGTCCAATTATTATACAAATTTGAGCATCCCTCAGCTCAAAGTCCAAAATCAAACTCCTTGAGCAACAACATGACACTACAAATGGAAAATTCCATAACTAACCTCATGGGATGGGATGTAGTCAAAATACAGGTGCACTAAAAGTATTGTGTGAAATTAACTTTGGACTGGTTGAATTTTTTCTCTTGTATGTGGAAGTAGAATAAAGAGTAAAAAAAAAAAAAAAGGGTGAGGGGAATCTCAAGAAAACATAATGTAGAACAGTAGAACAGAGGAAGGGGACCAGGGGAATGATGGGGGAGAAATCAAAGGAAAGTCCTGGGGAATGAAATAGAGTAAAGTAGGTTTATATGCATGTATGAATATGTCACAGTGAACTCTACTACCTGTGTAAGGCTAATGCACTAATAGAGACATTCAAAATTGCCTCCAGGCACATATGAAGTGTAAATGAATTTCATGCTTAGACTTGGGATCCATATCCAAGATATCACATTATATATATGCAAATATTCTCAAATCTGAAGAGGTCTGAAATCTGAAACATTCTGATCCTAAGTCTTTTGAATAAGGAATACTCGACCTGAATCCCATTATCCATGGAGGTTCTCCTTTGCCTCTTTATATCCTGATTGCATCATCTCTAAAACTGGCACAAAATGGAAACAAAATAGCTAAAAGCAAATGGTGATGTCTTAGTGCTAGACTAAGACCTGAAGAGCCTGAAACTGGAAAGATGTTCCCTTATGTCTCTTACCCCTGGTCTGTTATTCAAACTCAAACAATGCAAAGCTACCTGAAACTTACACGTATGCTGAAACTAAAATGATTCTACCTAGATTTTCTGATAAATCCATTAAGGAATGAGAATTCTTTTTCTCTCTTAATCTCTTTAAGAGATTATTTGCTCTGTCCTTGCCCAGGCTGACCTAAGCATGTACTTGATTTACCTTATGGTTAATGTAGTAGTAGGTATGTTACAAACCTTCTATACATTTCCTTGGAATAAGTAGGGAATAACTTCAGCAGGAAAGGGGTTAATTTCCAGGTATGGTTGTGCTATAATTAACCCAAATCTTGTTTGAGACAATAGCTCTTGAGTAAGCAGAGTAACAAAATGATTTGTTTTTTGCATCTCATATACACTGGGCTGTTCTAAATGTTTTATGTGCATAATTCATTATATTTTCACACAACTCCGTAAAGGTTTTACTTTTAGCCCCATTTTACAGAATAAAAAGCAGGGGTGGAGAACTTAGGAAACTTGCTTGAGGTCACAGTTCAAGTAAGCAGCAAAGTTGGAATTTGAACTTCAGCAGGGTGGCTTCAGGTCATTATACTGTACTGCTGCTCTACTCAAGAAGAACTAACAATAAATAGTAAGCACTTTCACAGTGCCAGACTTGCTCTGAGTACTTTATGCATACTCACACTTGGTCTTCACGAAACTCTGAGTTGTGCTCATTTTCTGTTCACTCTTTTATGCACTCCACCCTTCCAAACTGTTCTGTAACTAAAGAGGTCTAGCTTTGGGTCTGAATAGTTTGCCTTGTTTTCTGGTTGTGTTTTTCCAATGGAAGTTCCCAGCATGAGTCCAGAAGCTAAATGAGCTTATGGTATTTACTACCCTGCATCCCTCACTTTGCGGGCACAGTGAGTTGATTGCCTCTCTCTCTCAAAGATCATAGCGCCTATATTTGGTCTTTAGCAGTTATTCTTTTTTGGATTCAGGTAACAGCTATGTTTTGGCACTCATTAGACCTAGAGATGATAATCAAAATCTTGTTGCTGTTACTACCTCAGGGGTACTCTGATACCCTACTCAGAACTTTGGGAACAGTCTTTATATGAACTTTCCCAATTTCCCCAAGTTTGCAATTTAGGTATTGTGTATCAAGGATAACTAATGGATAGCTAATTGTACTAATTATAATGATATAAAAATTTATGGGGTAAAAGTGAAATGGGATAAATGAAATGTCATTCACTGATTTATCAAACATTTCTCAAAGATTTTCATGTGTCAAACACTTTGATAGATTTTGGAGATAAAACATCAACAAAACAGTGTTGGTTTCAAGGAATTATGAATAGTTCAAAGACCTACTTATTTGCTCTCAAGTATTTTGAATTTGATTAGCAAGAAGGGATACAGAAAATAAGGCTTGGTATTTGATGTACCTGTGCTGTTACTGTTCAATATGTGTAACTTTAAAAATTTTTCTTCTGATTCATTGATGTTAATCAGTAGTAGATTGTGTGTTTTCATAGGCAGTAGCACTTCTCTCAGTTATTTATATACATTTAAAAATAGCTCAGTTGGTAGAGTGCTTGTCTCACAAGCACAAGGCCCTGGGTTCAATCCCCAGCACCACACACACACACACACACAAACACACACACTCAAAAAAAAAAAATTGACACGGTGTAGTCAAGGTATAGAGTCTAAGTAAAAATCAAACAACTCTTTTTTAATGCTAGTACTACAAATAGAATTCAATTAATATGTATGTACCATTCTTTCCCCTACTAATTAAAATAGTTTCATTTGGAGAATCATTCTGCTATTAGCCTTTAGAGAGAAAACCCTGGATTAGGAATAATTTTTCTGAATTCTGATGCCAACTTTGCCTGTAATTGGTGAAATCTGGCTTAAATAGGCTAATTATTCTGGGTTTCAGTTCTCATATGTGTAATAATGGAGCTGAACTAAGTGCTCTTTCAACACGAAAGTTCTATGATTATTTGATTAAATTCTATTGTTTTTAGTCCCCTCCTCCCCTGCAACATGAGGAGATACAAAAAAAAAAAAAAAAAAGTGAAGGAATGAATCTTGGAGAACAACTGTATTTGGTAGAGTTGGAATGATGTATAGATCTCTTGATGTCTGTTCTCTGACCAAAGTCCCAGAAAAGAATGTGTTTAATTAGGGCTGCTATAACAAATAGACCCAGATATATAGTAGTTCAAGATAATAAAAATTTATTTATTTATGAGTATCTCTCCTTTACTTAGATTGATCAAGCCTTTGCCATTTTCAATATGTGACTGTCAAGATCTTTGTTCCTCTCCATCACCAATAGCCAAAAAGACAAAAAGAATATAGAGGAACATATTCAAAGTTCACATAGGTATCATGGAAATGGCACATATCACTTCCATTCACATTTCATTTACTGGAACTCAATACATGGGCCAATCTAAATGCAAGGAAAGCTACGAAATACAGTATAATTGTGCATTCAGGAAAAAGAGAAGCACATGCATGTTATTGAACCATGAGTAGCCATTGCTTTAGAATGGAAGTGATATGAGCAAGGGAAATTTCCTTAACTTTAGGGAAATTGCTTTATTCTTTTCAGGTTTTCAGGTAGCCTTATTTTGTCATATTTTAATAACTTTTATTTACAACTCATCTTTCCATTAGCTCTGTCATTTCCCTTTACAACTTTGTTTCTCTTGAAACATATCAGTTACTTCAAATGAAATAAGAGACTACCACTTAGGCAGGAAGAAAAAATATTTTTTCTGTATGTGATCCTGAGGAAACTATTCAAAGAGGAAGAGCTGAGGAAAAATAAACATTAAAGAAGAAAGAAGCAACAACAAAAATTTTTAAAAGGATGAGAATGGAAGATCTGGAAGGAGCAGAGGTTTTGGAGTACCATTCTTTCAGGAGAATTGAGTCAAGGGTCACAAAATGAAGATCACAGTGTTATGTGCTATCTTCAGGAGTATTCTGGCAAAGGAGACCACAAATCGTGCCTTTCGTGGTTTCCTTCTTTTTTGCTAAGAAACAAATGCAGCTACAGGCATATCAATAGTGTCTTTTTTCCCCTCAATTTTCCTCTCTTCCTCAACAACCACAAAATACTGCAAATGCCTTGAGATAGCATGTTTTTCAACCAAAAGCACAATTTATGAATCCCCTTTGTGTGTAAACTGACTTGTACAATAGGGGAAACAAAAAGGTGAAGGCAGGAAAAGAAACCCACATTTTGGGGGTTTACGATTTTAAGATTTAGGTTCTGGGATAGTCCAAGAACTTCAGTGAAATTTGTCTTATTGTCATAGCACCATAGCATCTTTGAAAATATAAGGGGATCCAAGATGGCAGACTAGAGGTAGGCTGCATTTCTTGTTGCTCTGTAACTCAGGATTCAAGCAGAGGAAATACTGTTTCTCTATGAGGCATTCATGGCTGCCCACTGATCCCCTACTGTTTACCCCATTCATCTGCCATGATCATCAGCCATCTGTCAGCATATCGCCTGCCTTTTGAGTGCAGATGGCTCACTGACGGCAGCCTATCATCTGCCATTTGCCCATTTGTCTGCCTCTTGCCTGGCAGTCATTTGCCTTTCACCTACCCATCACCCACTGCCTAATGTCCACCCTCTGAACATCTGATGTTAGCCTGCAGACCACCAGCAGATCGCCTGCTGCCTGCTGTTGCCTGGAAGTCCATTGTCACACTACCTGCAGGTTTGGTTACACGTGGCTGCTGCCATTTTGGGACAACAGTCAGGAAATGCAAGTTTGCCACCACCTCCAGGCATGGACACCTTGGTCTGGGGATTCAGGTCAGGGCCTGAAAATATATTGGGGTACCTGCTGGTCTGGTTGTACCTGAGGTCTTTCTGTTTGGTGTTGTAGTGGCTGCCATCTGGCTGCCTCATTTCAGGGTTGATCCTTTGTATGAGCTCGTCCTTGGTGGTCTTTCTGCAAGTTGAAAGGACATTGAAATCTTGGTACTGCAGCAAGACAGGATCTGGGGAAGCTGAAGCCCAGGTACATCAGATTGCAGCTGAGTTTGTGTGGGCCAATCTGGGTTTGGTAAGCCTGTGGAAAGTCACAGACTAGGGGCAATTCTCCAGTTGAAGAAACTGGAGAAAACTGGGTTCTCTTTCTCACTTCTTTCATACTCACAGTCAACCTCTATTAATTCCTTCCTCATTCTTAGTATAAATTTCTATTTCTATCTTCTCTCCTGTTCCCTTATAAACATCACATCTTATACTACTTCTGTTTCCTCATTGTCTATCATTTGAAACAGTAAATCCTTTTAGCAAACTTACTGTTTATATTGTAGACAATTGAACACTTCATTTCTGTCTATTGTGACAAATCTGTAAATGCCTTAATAGGAGCCATTTGGTTTAAGGTAGTATATTGTTTGCATTGGATGCTGTTAATATTGGTCTTGCCCTTAAAGGTGTGGTACTGGAAGCCTTTAGGAACACTGTAAGACCACAGGGTAGAATCTGTACTGCCTCAGCTCCATACAGCTAGATGAAAAGACACACAAACTACTTGAAAAAACAAAGGAAAAGAAGTGCCTCAAACAAACCATGATGTTCCAAGAATAGAATCCATAGACAACACAGTAGAAGAAATGTCAGATAAGGAGTTTAGAAAATACATAGTTAGATTGATCTTTGAAATAAAGGAAGGAGAGAAAATACAGGAAGTAAATTGGAGAGAAAATACAGGAAGTAAAAGATCACTTCAATAAAGAGGAATCAAGCAGCAGTCCTCAAAATGAAGGAAAACAATAAACCAAATTAAAACTCAATGAAAAGTATCAACAATAGACTAGACTACTTGGAAGACAGAACCTCAGACAATGAAAACAAAATATATGCTCTTGAAAATAAAGTCGACCACACAGAGAAGATGGTAAGAAACCATGAAAAGAACTTCTAAGAAATATGGGATAACATGAAAAGACCAAATTTAAGATTTATTGAACTAGATGAAGGCATGTAGATACAAACCAAAGGAATGCACGATCTTTTAAATGACATAATATCAGAAACTTCCCAAATCAAAAGAATGAAATGGAAAATCAACTACAAGAAGCTTTACAGTATCCCAAATGTACAGAATTACAGCAGACCCATGCAAAGCACATTTTAATGGGAGTGACTAAAATACAGAATAAAGGTAGAATTTTAAAGACTGCAAGAGAAAAAAAAAATCAAATTACATATGGGGGAAGCCAATTTGGATCTCGCTGATTTCTCAACCCAGATCCTTAACATCAGGAGGGCCAGAATGACATATATAAAGTTCTGAAAGAAAATGGATACCAACTGAGAATTTTATATCTAACAAAATTAAGCTTTATATTTGAAGATGAAATAAAAACCTTCCATGTTAAACAAAAGTTAAAAGAATTCACAACTAGAAAGTCTACACTACATAACATTCTCAGCAAAATATTTGATGAGGAGGAAATGAAAAAAAAAAAAAATGAAAACCAGCAAAGGGAGGATCTACACTAAAAGAAAGGGATCAATCAAAGGAGAAACTAAGTCAAGTTAAAGACCAAAAAATAAAGCAAGATGACCAAGAATACAAATCATATCTCAGTAATAACCCTGAATGTTAATGGCCTAAAATCATCAATCAAAAGACATAGTCTGGTAGATTGGATTAAAAAAAAAAAAGACCCAACAATATGGTGTCTTCAAGAGACTCACCTCTTAGGAAAAGATATCCACAGATTGAAGGTGAAAGGTTGGGAAAAACATATCACTCACAGGAACTGTGTAAATAAGCAGGTGTTTCCATCCTCATATCAGACAAAATGAACTTCAAACCAAAGTTATTCAGAGGGATAAAGAAGGACATTTCATACTGCTTAAGGGAATCATACACCAACAAGACATAACAATTATAAATATATATGCCCTAAACAATAGAGCATCTATGTACATCAAACAAACCCTTCTCAATTTCAAGAGTCAAATAGACCACAACACAATAATACTGGGTGACTTAACACACCTCTCTCACCACTGGATAGATCTTCCAAACAAAAACTTAACAAAGAAACTGTAGAATTAAATGATACAATCAATGATTAGGCTTAATGGAAATACACAGAGTATTTCATCCATCATTGAGTGAATATATTTTCTTCTCAGCAGCACATGGATCCTTCTCTAAAATAGACCATATGTTATGCCACAAAGTAACTCTCAGCAAATACAAAAATTAGAAATACTACCCTGCATTCTATCAGATCATAACAGAATGAAACTAGAAATCAATGATAAAATAAAAAATAAAAGTGATTCCAACACCTGGAGACTAAATAGCATGCTACTGAATGATGAATGGGTAAAAGAAGAAATAAAGGAGGAAATAAAAAAATACTTAAATGTAGAACACCAATACAACATATCTTTGAAAATATAAGCAAGAACATAATAACTCAAGATAAGAAAAAAGCAACCACTCCAATGAAATTCCAAGGGGAACTGAGATGGATGAAGTAACTTTGGACTATCATATATCTTATATAACTTATTTTACATATTCATTTACGAAATGTGTCTAATTATGTCTTTTGGGGAAGCGAGAATCATGTTCTATAAAGGCTGGCTTTGATATTGTTAGCCCATAGCATGGTATTAACCTAGCTACTTTCCATATTTGCAACACTTGTCAGTTTATTTAGAACTATGACAAGAAGGATGATTGAAGTCACAGTAGAGTAGAGGGCACTTCATTATCGAATCGGAGGCCTGGTTCTTAGAGGTTTGCCATGATACGTAACATTAGGTAAATTATTTAACTCTCTAGACCAAGATTTCCTCATTAGTAAAATTTGTCATTATAGTTGATCTTTAAGGATTCATTCCATGATGACTTTCTACAACTCTTGGTTGTTGTCTTTTTCCAGAAAGAAAAAGGTAGCTTTTTCTAAGAATGTATATTTTTAGTTTTGTATGCCAGGGTATGCCAGTAGCTCTTTAATAATGTATTACAGAATAAGACACTTAAATTAGAATATATATTAAATTAGGATCTACATCGTGTACAACCATAGAAATGAAATGATGTACCCCATTTGTATACAGTGAATCAAAATGCAGTCTGTAAAAAATAAAAAAATTAAAAAATTTAAAAACATTTTGAACTGTAAAAAAATAAATTATTCAATAGTCATAGACTATTTATAGAGGTAATCTGAAATGAGTATATTCAAAATATTATTTCTGCCTACTAGGGGAATCTATCAATTGTTAAGATTAAAAGAGGCCTATGGAGGACAGGGAAATTTTAAGACTTTTATCCAGAGAACTATATGATGAAATATTAAGTATTATTAACTGACTTGCTTCTCATCCAGTGGGAATTCACCTGGCAAAAATTCTATCAACATTTTCTTTTCCTTCCATGCCAAATTATCTTTCTAAAAGTCTAGATGAGAGATAGAGTGGTGGGAGGGAATGCAAAGATTGTCTTGAGAGTACAACCATGGTCAAGGCTGCATGGATATAAAATAGAGAGGTAGGCAGAACCTATCCTTGAGAAACAGATAGTAGTGTATTTTAATATCAAAAGGTGTAGATGTAAGCCCTGGATTCTTTAATATATTATCTTTGAAAAGTAAATTTCCAGTAACCAAAGTATGTAATAATTATTTCTTACTAGAAAATAACTCTAGTTGTTTTCAGGACAAAAAGATTAAAAAAAAAAAGTTTTTCCTGTGTGTTCCAATATAAAGACCACATGTTTTAGAACCAGAAGGAACAAATTTTGATGTTATTTTTTATTACCTTAAACCAGTTGTGTTAATTCTCACTATATAAAAGTAGAGGTAATAGTATTCACTTCATAAACTTGTGCAATTTAAAAAATAAATGGCACTCACTGAATGCTTGCTTTCTTCTTTCATGGTCAAGGAAATGAACAATATTATATTTATTTGTTTAATTTATACATGTACTCATTCACTTTCCATTGAGAAAGCTATCTTTATTGCTACATTAACCAAAACTTAAGACATTTGCTCTTTCCTGTTAAGAAGATATATTGAGTAAACCCTCAAATCTTCATATACGACTGTATTAGAGACAATGGAGTCTTATTTCATTTCTGTTGTTTTACCAAAAGATAGTCAGAAGGCAAGGTATTTTGGTTGTAATTCATCATCTCAGATGCAAAGTCTATGCTAAAAGGACAATGTTTGTCATCATTTGCATGGATGCCTTACAATAGTGTTAGCGGTTTTTAAAGACTGATGTCATAGGAGAATGACCGTCAAACCTAGAAAGTCTCTGTGCCCCACATCTCTGTTCCTGTCTCTGTTTTTCTTCCCCTTAACAGCTCTTGCACAAACTAGACTGTGAATCTTCTTGCACATGACTCTGAAGAGACATCCATACTCTTGTTTTGTTGACATCTAGGGAGAATTCCACTGAAGAAGAAACAGCCATCTGGATCATGAGAAGGTGGCCTATACCACACTCACTCCATCAGTTTATCATAGTTAGTATGATAGATACCAAAGGAGGTTATTTCAGCCCTTTCCTTGGAGATATTAACTGTTTGTTATCATTAGGGACCGTCTGACTTGGGTACAAAAGATGGGGCTATATGACATCTGGAGGCTTTTTCAGTGCTGTTAACTCTATGTCCCAGATGTTGGTATGTAGTTTGCAGATACTGTAATCAGGGGCAGCATGCAAACCTCAAGGGATTCAAATTCCCTTTCTGGGTTTGCATTTCTACATCTCCTTAACTCTCAGGCACCTCTTCTGGAAACATACAGAAAGGAAATAAGTTGTGGGGGAGCAAATAGCAGTGAGGCCACTGGGAGTAGATAAAGGGTATACACAGACTTACCTAAGACTTTGAGATTAGTCTCCATGGAATCTCACTTTCTCAAGTGGCTTCATTAATTGCTCTTGTAATTTTTCTCCTTTAAGGCAGAGAATCATATGTACAGTAACACTACACAAATAGCAATGAGATATATGTTTTTTTGTTTAGTGGATTTGAAAGTGAATTAAGTTTATGAATTCCTATTGAAGTTCACATCAATATACTTCAGTGTCCAAGTCAGTTATATATTACCAAATTGACAATGCATACAGCAGCTGAGCCAATAAAATTATACTCAATAAACAAAGTCACTCCAAATAGAGTAGTTGTTTCAGGACTCTGTATGGGTCGGTAGTTGGGGTTGTAGTGAGAAGAAGAGCAACATTTAATAACAACACTGATAGATGAAATTGAGGAAATATTCAACTGAATGAATATGCTGTATCATTTGAGCTTCCTTTCCAGGTTATAAAGTATGAATATTTATTCCTTGGAATATTGTTTCTTGAAAGTGTTATAAAAATAAAATCTTATTGGAAAACTCACAGGATCAAGGGCTGGGGCTGTGGCTCAGTGGTAGAGCATTTGCCTAGCCCATGTGAAGCACTGGGTTAGATCCTCAGCCCCACATTCAAAAAAATAAATAAAATACAGGTACTGAGTCCATCTACAACTAAAAATATTTTAAAAAGAAAACTCAGAAGATTAAGCATAATATTGTGGAAAATGAGTTATTGCCATGTCAGCTACATAGCTGTGGAATTCTGGAAAAGTTCTCAAGTCTTTGAGAAGATAAAATTTCTTCTAGCCTGTTTCTTTATCTGCAAAATAAGAACTTGGATCACATGATGTCTAGGTCTACTTAAAAAAAAATATTTTAAAAAAATTGTTCTAAGTAGTTACATATGACAGTAGAATGGAGTATAACTTACCATTCTTCTGGTTGTGCATGATGTAGAATCACTTGGTCATGTAGTCATATATGCACATATGGTAATAATGTTCGATTCATTCTGCTATCCTTCCTACTCCCACACCCCCGCCCCTCCCTTCACTCCTCTCTGCCTAATCCAAAGTAACACTATTCTTCCCTAGTGCCACCCCCACTTTGTTGTGAATTAGCATTCACATATTAGAGAAAATATTTGGCCTTTGGTTTTTTAGGATTGGCTTATTTCGCTCAGCATGATATTCTGTAGCTCCATCCATTTACTGGCAAATGCCATCATTTCATTCCCCCTTAAGGCTGAGTAGAATATTCCGTTGTGTATGTATATCACATTTTCTTTATCTATTCATCTGTTGAAGGACACCTAGTTTAGTTCCATAGCTTAGCTATTGTGAGTTGAACTGCTGTAAACATTGATGTGGCTATGTCACTGTAGTATGCTGGTCTTAAGTTTTTTGTATATAGTCTGAGGAGTGGAATAGCTGAGTCAAAGGGTGGTTCCATTCCAAGTTTTCTGAGGAATCTCCATACTACTTTCCATAATGGTTCCACTAATTTGCAGTCCCACTAGCAATGTATGAGTGTACCTTTTCCCCCATATCCTCACCAACATTTATTGTTGCTTGTATTCATGGTAATTGCCATTCTGACTAGAGTGAGATGAAATCTTAGTTTTGATTTGCATGTCTCTAATTGCTAGAGATGTTGAACATTTTTTCATATATTTGTTGATTTGTTCTGTGAAGTGTCTGTTCAGTTCCTTAGCCCATTTATTGATTGGGTTATTTGATTGGTTATTTATTTGGGTTATTTATTGATTGGGTTATTTTTTGGTGTTAAGTTTTTTGAGTTCTTTATATATCCTGGAGATTAATTCTACATTAAACTGAGGTGCATTTGGTAAAGATTTTCTCCCTTTCTGTAGACTCTCTCTTCACGTTATTTTCCCTTTGCTGAGAAGAAGTTTTTTAGTTTGAATCCATCCAATTTATTAATTCCTGATTTTACTTTCTTGCAGTATAGGAGTCTTGTTAAGGAAGTCAAATCCTAAACTGACGTAGTCAAGATTTGGGTCTACTTTTTCTTCTATTAAGCACAGGGTTTTCATTCTAGTGCCTAAGTCTTTGATCCACTTGAGTTGAATTTCATGCAGGATGAGAGATAGGGATTTAATTTCATTTTGTTACATGTGGCTTTCCAATTTTTCCAGCACCATTTGTTGAATAGGCTATCTTTTCTCCAGTGAATGTTTTTTGGCAACTTTGTCTAATATGAGATAACTGTATTTATGTGGGTTTGTCTCTGTGTCTTCTATTATGTACCATTGGTCTACATGTCTGTTTTGGTGCCAATTCCATTGCTGTGTTACTATGGCTCTGTACTATAGTTTAAAGTCTAGTGTTATGATGCATCCTGCTTCACTCTTCTTGCTAAAGATTGCTTTGGCTATTCTGGGGCTCGTTTTTTCCAAATGAATTTCATTCTTGCTTTGTCTAGTTCAATGAAGAAAGTCATTGGGATATCAATAGGAATTGCATTAAATCTGCACAACACTTTTGGTAGCATGGCTATTTTGACAAAGTTAATTCTGCCTATCCAGGAGCATGGGAGGACTTTCCATCATCTTAGGTCTTCTTCAGTTTCTTTACTTAGTGTTCTGTTGTTTCCATTGTAGAGGTCTTTCACCTCTTTTGTTAGATTGATTCCCAAGTATTTTATTTTGGGGGGATTATTGTGAATGGGGTAGTTTTCCCAATTTCCTTTTTAGTAGATTCATCACTGATGTATAGGAATGAATTTGACTTATGGGTGTTGACTTCTTATCCTGCTACTTTGCTGAGTTCATTTATTAATTCTAGAAGTTTTTTTGAGGAATTTTTCTGGGTCTTCTAAGTAGAGAATCATGTCATCAGCAATAGTGATAGTTTTAGTTCTTTTCTTCCTATTCATATACCTTTACTTTTTTCCTCCTATCTAATTGCTTTGGCCTGAGTTTCAAGGATGATGTTGAATAGAAGTGATGAAAGAGGGTATCCTTATCTCGTTCCAGTTTTTAGAGGGAATGCTTTCAATATTTCTCCATTTAGAATGATGTTGACCTTGGGTTTATCATAGACAGCTTTTACAATGTTGAGGTATTTTCCTACTATCCTAGTATTTCTAGTGTTTTGAACATGAAGGGGTGCTATATTTTGTCAAATGCTTTCTCTGCCTCTATTTAGATGATCATATGATCCTTGTCTTTAAGTCTATTAATGTGATGAATTACATTTATTGATTACTGTATGTTGAACCAAACTTATATCCCTGGGACAAACCCTACTTGATAGTGGTGCATTATCTTCTAAATATGGTTTTATATGTGATTTGCCAGAATTTTACTGAGAATTTTTGCATCACGTTCATCAGGGATATTGGTCTGAAATTTTCTTTCCTTGATGTGTCTTTGTCTGGTTTTGATATCAGAGTGATACCAGCTTCATAAAATGAGTTTGGAAAGTTTCCCTCCTTTTCTAGTTCATAGAATAATTTGAGGAGTATTGATGTTAATTCTTCTTTGAAGGTCTTGTAGTACTTGGCTGAGAGTCTGTTTCGTCCTGGACTTTTCTTGATTGGTAGGTGTTTGATGGCTTCTTTTGTTTCATTACTTGAAATTGATCTGTTTAAGTTGTGTTTGTCCTCCTAATTCAGTTTGGGTAGTCCAGATGTCTTTAGAAATTTGTTGATATCTTCAAGAATGAACATGGGAAGAAAAAAATTTAAGAACGTGATAGTTATGGGTTGGGTGGGCAGTGACAGGTTTACTACATTTCTACACTTCAGTATATTCAAAGTGGGGAAACTCCTTGATTAGTGAAAGATGAACTTTAGAAAAAATAGTATTTTCATGACTATACCAGTAAAGTTTTTATGAATAAATTTTAAAACAAAAATATAGTAAACATCAGTTTTAAATTAATTAACATATAATAAATGATAAGCAGATTATTAAGGAAAGTTTGAATGTAAGTGTGTTTCAGAGAACATAACTTTATTTTAGGAATGAAAGTATTGTTACAACTAAATTGTATGGGCAATAGACCTGATTGAAGTTCTTATATTCTTATGAACTGGCTTTTATTGTCAAGTGACTATGTATTATATTTAAATATCTACTAAATAGTGTGTGATGATAGGTTTATTGTCTAAGAATGTGTTTCAGTGATGGCAAGACACAAAATCAACATATGAAAATCAGTGGCTTTCCTGTACATAATGAATCTGCTGAGAAAGAAATCAGGAAAAAATTCCATTCACAATAGCCTCAAGAAATAAATCTAAAAGAGTGAAAGAGAACTATATAAAACTAAAGATAGACATGAAGAAGACACTAGAAGATGGAAAAAAATTTCCCATGTTAGCAAGTAGGGAAATGCAATTCAAAATTGCACTGAGATTTTATCTCACTCTAGTTACAGTGTCAGCCATCAAGACTACCAACAATAATAAATATTTGGGAGGATGCGGGAAAAAGGAACACTTTTACACTGTTGGTGAGATTGTTGATTAGTTCAAACTTTCTGAAAATCAGTATGGAGGTTCCTCAAGATACTAGGAATAGAACCACCATATGACCAGCTATACCAGTCCTTGGTATTTATCTTAAAGAATAGTCATCATACTATAATGAACATGCACGTCCATGTTTCTAGCAACACAATCAATCATAAAGAAGAATGAAATTGTGTCCTTTGCAGGAATGTAGATGGAATTTCAGAGAATTATGTTAAGCAAAGTAAGCCAAACTCAGAAAGTCAAGCATCCTTTGTTTTTTCTCATATGTGGAAGCTAGAGAGTAAAAAGGAAAAGAAAGGTGAGAATGGGAATCTGATAAAAATTGATCAGTAGAGTAGAGGAAAGGGACCAGAAGGAGGGAGATGAGGAAGGAAAGGGCATTGGGGAATGATATTGACTGAATTTTATTGTTATATTGTGTGCAGGTACGTATTTGTAACAACAAATCCCATTATTATGTATAATTGCATTGCACCAATAAAAAATGGAAAAATAAGTAGTTGGAGTAAGGTTAGTAACTCAGTGGTAGAGTACATACTTAGCATATGTGATGCCCTGGTTTCAATCCCCAGCACACATGTGCACACACACACACACACACACACATACACACATACCACAAAACCCATGTAAATATAAACATAAACATAAATATAAATATTATTTCAATTATCTGATTTATTGTTAAATGAATTAATAAAAATGTATTTTAAAATAAAAAATAATATATTTTGTTGTTATTGGAGATGGGGGTCCTGCTGAGAGGGAGGACGAATGATGTCTTCCAGTAAACAGACATCGGTGACCAGGCTTGGAAGGCACAGATCTAATTTTACTTAGGATTGTACAAGATATGTATAGGCACATTATCCAATCAGGTTAAAACATAACGAACCAACCTATAGGTAAGCTATACGTCATACTCATGTAAACAAACCAAGTATCCCTAAGTGATTCTGTCTGGCAACAAGTCTGAGACAAAGGACTGGGGGAAGGGCAAGTTCCTGCACACAGCATGGGTCGAGGCAGCACAGGCAAACTCACACCACAGCTTGCTGGGATGCCTGCTGAGCGAGGCTTTCCCTCAGCTCGTAGCTCAGCCTCAGTAACTGCAAAGGCCTACAGTCCATGGCTAGTCTTTACCATTTCTTCAGTTTCTCCATCCAGACAGTTAGGTTTATTTAGACCATGTGTCAGCAACTGCTGACAAATAAGCTTGAGGAATGTTCCCTACAGTATTTCAGTTATAAGCATAATGAACTAGTGTTAAGTCTGTAGAATAAATGGCTCAGTTTTCCAATGCATGGTTGTAGAATTTTCTCATAGTTTGAAGTGTAACTCAGCAATTTGGCTGAGAATTGCAGAATTCTTAATTATCTGCTGAACTTTACATTTTAGCATCAACAAATTAATAACCCATGACTAAAAAGTTTTAATGTTCATTAGCATAATAATTTACCTGGAAAATTTGCTTAAAATGTGACTTTCTCTGTTATGGTATGGATGCACCCACCTACTGATAAAAGAAAATCTGGGTACAGAAGATAAATCAGGGTATGATTATGCTTGATGAAGAGTAAGATCTTTCATTTTTATGGAAATCATTATAGAATATTTTATATGTAATTGGTTGTATATAAAGATACACAAATAAAAAGTGAAAAATAGTCATAGCTATGCCATAGTATATCCATTTTATATATTTGTTTTTCAAAAGAGCTTTTTATTTGGTACTGGATTATATGTATAGAAATTGCTATTACTTAACTTATTAATAATTTATAAAGCAAATATAGTCAAAATGTGATGGTTTTAAAATAGGTCCACAAAGTACTGAAAATATGTCCACTGAAAAGTATAGTCTGCGGTCTCTCCTTTCAGAACTGAATGGGCTTTTGAGACTGCTTCAACCAGAAAAGTATGAAACTGCTGCCTTCCCTGCTGAAATTCTCAAAGCCTTTGGAAGTCAGGTAAGCAGTATGATTGCCGTGAGGCCAGGGTGCTGTGTAGAAGCTCAGACTAACCTGGGGAAAAGTCACATACAGATGCCCTGAGTCTCTAAGAACAGATCGAGTTGCCAGCCAACTCCTAGCTCTCCAGACTCAAGCTTTTCTGACTTTGGTCACCATCTGATTGCAACTCCCTAAGAGACTCTAAGCCAACCTTACTCAGCCAAGCCCTTCCTGAATTGGTGACTCAAAGAAATACTGAGAGATAATAAAGGGATTGTTGTTTTAAACCATTGACTTTTGGAGGAATTTGTCATGCACCAATAATAGCTGGAAAATAAAGAGAATTTGAGAAGAATTATGAAAAGCAAGAGATTACAAAGCATTTAGGAAGTCATTTTTAGCATTTGTGGATTGTGTCATGAACTCCTTTTGAGATTTTGATGAAAATGATAAACCTTTATTCCAGAAAATTTTGTGTAAAATTTCAGAATACTCAAATTTCATGAAGCGCACACTTGCTCAAGACCTGTTTTGAAAGCATTTCAAAAAAATTTCTTCAAGCATCTGAGAACATTTTTGCAATTGGGTGCAAAATTTAACCCCAGCTAGTTGGTTAAAAGGGAGATCATGTAAGTTACACCAATTGCTCATTGTCTAGTGAATGGAATCTTACACATTTGTGAGCATCTGATTTTCCGTAGCACAAAATTCTTGAGAAAATTTATAGTTTGGAAACTAGTTTGACCTGGCCTGATTAACCAATGGACAAAGTCATCAATTTTAGGTTTTCAGGAAAGGTGTTCACATGATTATTTTCTATAAAGATTGGTAGGCTTAATTATTGGCTAAGTGGATATGGCCTTAGGGAGATGGAGAGTTTTTTCAGCTGACTGAAATTATGTCAAGTTTTAAAAAGTGTTTATTACATTATCAACTAAAGAGAAACAAAAATCTTAAATTTTATGTTCTTTATTAGTAAAGATTTGCTTTAAGCAAATCAACTATAAAACCAAAGAGGTGTTTAGTTTTTTTTATACCAAGTAGTTGTGCAGAGATAAGTAGTCCTTGGGGTTGGATTAGCCAGTCAAAGATAACAGGGTTGAGGCCTTTGTGATTCTTTTGGCTTTACTTTGATAGTTGTGCTGGTTATTGAAGTTCAGTCATTAAATACAAGAATAAGAAGAAAAGGTAGGAAGCAAAGCTGTCCCAGAAACCCTTAAGCTGGGTTTCATAGAAACCTCAGACAACTCATATAGGTGAAAATTGTCACAAGGTTTCTCCTAACTGCAAGGGAAGCTGGGTAAAGATTTTTTTTTTTCCCCATTTTTAACTTCCTCATGGTTGCTACTAAACTTTTCCTTTTCTTGCTATCTCTTCCTCCCATTCTCCAGGTAGGGCTTGTCTTGAAAAGGAGGAATCTAAGTATGAATATTATGAGGAGAACTAGTTGTTGATGCCACATATTTAATTAGTAAAATTTTTCATAATTTTAAAGTCATATCCTACTTATATATTCTGAATTCCCTGGCCTTATTTCACATTTAAATACTTTTTATTATGTGATCATGGTATTTTCTTATGTGTATAATTAAACAACATGATATGAAATTTGATGCCTGGACAATGGGTGATATATTTGTGCAAATATGGACTTGTTCAGGGTGAATAGGTAGAAATAAGCTTACAACATTTTTTTTTAATTTGAGGAGTCATTTGGAGATGTAAGCCCAAGACAAAAAAATTTATATCTCAATCTCTATATGTATGTGTGTATTTCATTATAAACATATTTAAATATTGTTTATAATACTCATATAGTTTTCCTATATACCCTAGCAGTGAAAGCAGTTCTTAATAAAAGATGCCTGTAAATTAGTTTGCCATACTGCCCATTGATGAGTTGAGCTATTGAGCATAATTATGGCGGAAGTTTAAAGTGTAATGTAGACACATTGCAAAAGTTTACTTTCAAGTAATTGTCAATTTCTAGAAGACAGTGTGCTCCACATTCTTTTCAGAGCTATTACTTCAAATTTATTAACATTTATAACTGAATGTTGGGATGTCTTATTTTCAAGACTTTCAGCAAGAAAAATCATAGATCTCTAAGAAGGAAAAGAATGAGAGTGTTTTGTATTGAAAAGATATCGTACTTTTCATGGTTGATAATAAATTTTTCTTTTTTTTTTAAAAAAAATCCTTCCTTTTAAAAGAAGAAAAATCAGAATTTGAACTGATCACAAATTGAGCAATAAACTTGAAAATTCTCTAAGGATATTGGTTATTCTTATTTCCTAGGAGAAAAACCTCAATATCACCAGTTTTAAAGACTAATCTCTATGACCTAAGATGGCAAAGATTTGAATAAATATAAACCATGTAAGTGCGTTGGGGTATATGGAACCCAGAGCTATAAAATGGGCAGGTATAACCTATCAAAGCATCTGGAAAAGGGTTTTGAATTTCTTTTTGAAGTCAAATTCTGTATGATTAAAGGTTAAAAGTGTTTTGAGAATAAATTAATAAAATATTGTTCAAAACCACATTTTAGACTTTGAGATGAAAAATATATTTTAAGGGACTGCTAATGCACATTTTATTTACTTTTAAAGAAACAGAACTATGCTTCAAGCTTAAAAGTAAGTGTTTACTTGGGTCAGTGGAGTGATTTGCAAGTTAGTTTTACTAGTAAACATAAATTGTTAATTCTTTCAGCACGCTTCTGTGTCTAGACAAATGGGTAGGGAAATGCAAACACACTTTTCCCCCAAAGTTTTTTAATAAGGTATTGTTTTCATTTAAATTGGAAATTATGAAAGATTTGGAAAAAATACAGAAAAATAGCAGGAAAGAAAAATAATTGCTCAGAGAAATCCAGTATTAATATTTTAAAACAATGTTCTTCACTTTTAAATGTGTTTAATGGCTGCTGAGTACCAAAGTAATTAAATATATAACAATTAAAATATATAATAATTGCTCTTTAACAAGAAATTTTATATTTTTTATTTTTTTACAATGGTACTGGGGTATGAAACCAGGGGCCCTGAGCTACATGTTCAGTCTTTTTTATTTTCTATTTTGAGATATAGTCTCGCTGAGTTGTTGAGGGTCTCACTCTATTACTGAGGTTGACTTTGCATTTGCAATCTTCCTGTATCGTCCTCCCAAATCTCTGGGAATACAAGCTCATTTTTCTTCTTGAACTCATATTTCAATTCCATTTCACCATGTAAATTTACCATAACATAATATCCTTTCACTTTGTATCATCTTTTTATTGATCATCCTAACATATATCTTTGTCAAATACCTGTGGTAAGCATTTAAATATAAGTTTAACAATTTTGTGGACCTTATGACTCTTTAAAAATTTATTTTTGATATACTTATCTTTCTTGTAGTCTTTCACTTTTCATCAAAAGAGGAAATATTTTAAAAAATTTTAAGTAATTATTAAGAATGAGAAAAGGTATAGCATTGTTCTATTTATAATTTTTCTTTTTATAGATGTAAATTCTGAGAAATCTTATTCACATAAACAGATAATAATGGAAAAAAACATTTCTGAGAAGTAATTTTAAGCATATCTTTATGAAACACTTCTTTGATACTAGATATTTTAACATAAAATATTAGAAATATTTCTGAATCACATTCGTAAAATGATTACTTACAGAAAGAATTTTTATGACAGAAAGAACTATGAAAATTTAGCTTGATGTAAAAATACAGATAACTGAAATACCAATTTGACATTTATAATATTTCAAAGTTTATATTGTACTTTTAATATGGATTTCTAGAGAAATCCCTTGGCTAACTTGTGAGGTTGATATTAAATTGCTAAAATTTTCTTATTCCATAAAAGTATGGCTATTTAATATGATAGGATAATTTAAAATAGATAGTTAATAATGTTTAATGGCTTAATATTACTATTGTGCTTCTTATTAGAATCCACTAAATACAGATTGATGTCAATGAATACCAAGGATTGTAGGGGGGTGTTATATTTTAGTCAGTTACATATATAGTTCTTAACTCTATGTATGTGTGAAATTTAGTCATCATTTTTAAGAATATTATTATAATAAGAGACCTAAACTGTTACATATGTCATCAGTATGATATTCACATCACTGTGGGTGAGGAATATTTTAAAATACAAATTTATAAATGAACTCATGTATCAAATGAGTTAATAATAATCATGATCTAAAAAATAGGTTTTTGATATCAAGTTAATAATGTCAAAATATTGAAATATTTTGTTCATATTTTCTAGCATATTAAAATAAAAACATCAGAATTAGAGAATTGGTAATACTGCTTTCAATATGTTCAAGGATTCTCAGATAAACTATATATTTCAGTATATAATAAAATTGCTACAATGATGTACAAATGATTAATAATAATAAGGCATGAAAAGATCATGTGACAAGAGGTCAAGGTAGTCATAGGTCAGAGGGATATGTGATAATAATTATCAACAAAGATTTTTCTATGTAAGAAATCTCTTTGGTCTGAGTGTTATGACATTAGTACTGGGTTTTAGTGACATGTTCCTATTGTCTCCCCTCCATTTCTTTTCTTACAGATTTTCTGAAAGAGAAATGAGCAATCACTAAAATGGAATTCTTAAACAATAGAGTTATTACTTTTACCTAAGATAAACTTGGTACTTTAAAGACCCTTTCAGAAGTTCTGATCCTTCCTAACATCAATGTTTAGCCAGTCATTTATGTTGCCACACTAAAGGAAACCATACGCAAATATGACTCCAATAGTATTCACAGGTAATATGCATTTAAGGAAAGTTTATGGTACACTCAGGAATGAGCTGTGTTATTGAGCAAGATTACCTAAAAATCTTCTAAGCATCATCATTGAGAATACTGTTATCATTGAGAACCCTACCAGGTCAAACATTACATAAAGAACATTTACTTAATCTCCCTATATTCTTGTTTTCTCATTCCCTATTTTCTAGTTTTCTCATTTGTAAAATGTAGCATCATCGTTGAGAATACTGTCATCAACCTGATAGGGTTCTGTAAACTGAGAAAGAGGTATGTGTACCTGGTGGTACAATCTTGGGATGATCTTCCCTAGGGACTAGTATCCAATCCTAGAAAAAAGAAAAGGAAAGTAAGTCAGAGACTGTTCTCTTCAGAGCCTGTTTCAGGTAGTTTTCACTAATTTATTTAGGTAAGTGTGTGTTTGAAAACCTGAGGGGTTGAGTCCTCGCTCCACCATTATTTAGTTAAATAATACTGAACATTTTAATTAATCTCCCTATATTCTAGTTTTCTCATTTGTAAAATGTAGTTAGTGATAGTCTCATTTCGAATTGTTATTGTGAAGATTAAGTGAAGTTGTGATTAAGTAAACTACTTGGCATATCCTCAACATGCTGAATTTTCAAGTTGGGCTTTAAAAATAGTGCCTTCTAATATTACTGTTATTGTTAACTGGAAGAAGTGGAAAGTGTTCAGTAACT